>NC_141695.1:936023240-936340740 GCF_964263255.1 Lissotriton vulgaris
CTCAGAGAACATGCCAGGAGCAGTAGGGAGAGGCCTGCTAGACCACTGGGGTCCTTATAGGGTATCCTTCTCAGGCAAGTAGTGAACAGATGTGACTGCATATTGGCTGGGGAACAACGCTAATTTGCCGCTGCCTTTACTGTTGCCATGCATGTGACATGGTCATCTTGATAACCATCCCCTTTACCCCACAACGCCCTCTCTTGGTCAAGAACATAGGGTAACAAATACACTCTGATTTGCCAAGCATGGATATAAAGATTTTTGTTAAAATCCCCAGTCTGCCTAAGTCAGGCACAGATGGGTGAGAACCATTTGTAAAGGGGCAGCTAATGTCTGCCGCAATGTTACGTCATCAGTGATTGCCCCTTCCCCATGTTTGCCAGGGAAGGGTGGGTTACAGCTCCCTTTCTCCCCTTCATTGACCAAGTGTGAGAGTATTAGCTTGCACATCCTCCTTGCCCAAGTGCACTGTCTTTCCACCTTATCGAAATACAGTGTAAATATTTGTGCCAACCGATTTTCCCTTCCCCAAAGGCAGGTGGTGACTTACACAGAAAAAAAAATACTACTTAAAAATACATCACGGGTCGGCCACCAGCTGGCCCTTTGCCATGACTGAAGAGGACACAAGCTCATTATGGTTCCTCTATGGCCACAGCATGTAGCTGGCCTTAGAGGACATGTGCAGCTCCAGACCTCTCCGGAACCCGCTTCTGAACAGGGGCAGCGTTTTACTCATTGCCTAACATACAGGGGGATATTTATAAGGAAGTGGAGGAGAAAGGCATTAACCTTCCTGGCTTAACGCCTCTCTCCGCCACTTCTGAAATGCAAGGCTGCACCATATTTACAACAAAAGTCCTGCAGCTTTGCATTTCCCCCTGGTGTACGCTCAGAAAGCAGGGGAACCCCAGGTGGAATAACGGAATGGGTCTACATTGACCGTATACTGTCTGAGGAATCGTCCCTTTAGTACCTGCCTGCTTTGAAACCTTAGGCCGAGGAAGACTCAAGATTGAGGAGTTTAAGGTCTTTCTCGCGTTTTGTGACAACTGAAGCACATCTACTTACAACAGAACTTTATAGGGAGCCAAAGACGAGTGTGTCCATAAATAGAGGATTATATTTGCATAACGATACAGAAGAGGGACCTGATTTTTATTGCCTGAAATGAAGAGAGGACACTCAGTGAGACTAACGTATGGATTGATGAGTCCTGAAGAAGTCATTCAATAGGACAAAATGCGTTGGCTACTGAGAAGAGCTACAAGAAAATAAAGATTGAAGGAATAAAGACCTGTGTGAATTATCTCATTTAATGAACAGACTATTTGTTTTTTGTGTGCGGACCAAAATATTCCTGTATTTGTCTGTTGTGGAAGGTTTTTTGCAACAAAGGAAAACCAACAGGGTCTGGTTTTCTATGGCCAACGCACCATATGTTACTAAATTTCCCATCAGCTAAATAAGTGTGGTTCTATATCCTAGATCCTTTTTGTGTAAATCACCTCTGAAATGCAAGGCTGCACTATATTTACAACAAAATGCTGAAGCTTTGCGTTTCCCCCCGGCGATGGCACTACACTTTCGAGTGTAGTACCAACGCAGGCATCCTTGCACCATAGGGAAAGGGTGTCTGTCCGTGCAGGGGAAATATTGTTAATGTACAGGAAGTTGTCCCTTCCTACACATAAACAATCCTGAAATGGCGCACACATCAAAGTCACAAAATTGCATTTTTAAAAAAAAGATTGTTTATGCACACGAAAGGGGACCTTCCTGTACATAAACAATCCATGGCATTTTGCTTTTCCCATGTGTGCTGCACAAGGCAGCACAAATGGAAAAAGCAAAAAGAAGGAGATATAATGCATTTCTCCTTGTTTCGCCAACTTAAGATCAGGTTATCCCTGGTCTTAATTTTGGCACTGCCTCATATGTACGCCACCCTTGTACATAGAGGGCAGTGTAAAAAACAATGGTTGTTGAGGTGGAATGCCCACTGCCCACCCCTTTCACGCTATCCTTAGCGTGAAAGGGGGTCTTAGTTACAAGGCAGCGTTAAGCCACATTAAGTGGCTTAGCGCTGCCTTGTAAATATGGCGAAGCCCCTATCGCCACCACAACATCAGTAATAGTGACGTTGTGGTAGCAATAGGAGCTTTTACATATGCCCTGCAATATCATGGATCAAGGAGAGAGTGTTCAGAGTCATCTTAACTTCCACCCTGACCATCTCTAGTGGAAGGTGGAAATAAGGAGTTAGCGAGAAAGTGAATAAGTAAGGTAGTGATATTGCACGCTATTTATTTTGGTGTTATATGTGTGGAAATAATGTTGGTATTGGAAACAATCTATGGTGGGATGGGAGTTAAGGATGGATGATGGAGATGGGGATATGAATTAAGTATATTACCATACCTTGTGCATTTCATACTTTTTTAGGTTGTGTGTTGTAGCCACTATTCTAAACACAACCTGTCCAGGGTGGCTGTGGCAGCTTGCTCCTAGAGCTTTCGGAGATATCCCCGGTGCCACAAGAGTTAAGCCTATGTAGATATGTCGGCTCTCATGTTAGTTTCCTGCCCACCATGTGTTGCGGTCACTCCATCCATGCAGAATTCGCTCATTGCTGGATCATTGGCACATTCCGGAGCGCCAGGACCGACGCACACACACCAGAACGCCGCCTCCTGCTCTGAAGCTGACGCACACAGCTGCCTGCCAGCACCCAGAGCGTGACGGGGTTAAGTGCGGGGATAACAAGATTTCAGCACGAATCTCGGCGAGCAGTCTGTGCAGCCGGTGCTCCTGCCATCTCACGCTCTCACATTTAAATGAGAAGCACTGGCTTCTTTAATTCAGTGTTTTCAAATGTGGGCTATCCTTCAGCCAACCCCAGGGTGCCGTCCATTAAACTGCAAATCAGCATTGTAGAGGATGCAAAAGGGAATGCCCCAATGCCCAAAAAGGCATTATGATACTAACGAGGCAGAGAACAGCTAGCAGGGGGCAGGGGAGGGTGACTCAGTGAATTGCAGGGATTAGCTATCAGGCAGCCATGTCGAAGGAGGTTTGGGGGTGAGGTTGGACTTGGAATCTGAAAACAAGAGCACATTTTTTGGATTGTCAGCCTCTATTCTGTGCAGATCGGCTGCCCATTTGACTATCTGTTCCTAATATTTTTGTCGATGCCTCCCAGACTTTAAGAAATTCAACATGCATTACTAATCTGCCATTGGGTCCTGAAAACACTACAATTGCTAAGGATTCACAGTACTGAAGTAGTAAAGGAATGAGTGTGGATGCCCGAAGCTCGCTCACAAGTCTGCGGCTGCCTGGTGCAAATAAAGAATGGCTCACCGACCAACGCTGAAGGTAGAGCTCCACTAGCCTAGCTCAGAGTGCTAAATAAAGGAAACCTTTAAGGTGCTGTAAAGACCCACTTTCTGTTCCGCAGCGGCTCCTCCAGGGACGTCGACCTGCCACCTTGCTCTGCCAGGAATTGCTTGCTTTACCTCTTACACTTTTACATGGAAACAAGCGGTCTCGTGGATCATTTCTTTGCATGTAAAAGCTGTAATGTCAGGTAGGCAGCAGAAAAGTGCTCAAAAGGGCTGTATTGTGCATGCGTCCGGCGGGGGCTGTTCCAGCCCAGCCTCACATTGCGACAATACATATCTGACATGCTGCACTTGGGTCACGAAGAACAGCATGCCAGATAATGAAGTTCCAGGGCTTGTCAATCATGCAGCCATTTACCCTGTTAGAATAGAGAAAAGGGGTCTACCTTCAACTCTCTCTCGGCTTCTGGTAGGGTAGTACTAGGGTAGAAGCTTGTACAACTGGCTCTAGTGTGATGCTGGAGATACAAGACGATAGATTGAGGGATTGTATGCAATTTTAAATCACAAAAGCGCTTCTTGAAATGGACTGACCAAGATAAGTTTAATTTTCAGTAGTGTGTGTGTCTCTGTGTGCTGGGGAATTCAAGGGGCATATTTACAAGGACAGACTTAAAATTATCGCCGTTTTAGCTGCGATAATGGGCGTGATAATAGGCTCTTGAGAATTCCAGAGAATTCCAATAGCAGCCCAAGTTTACACCAGAACATGGGCTTCTATTGGAATTCTCTGGAATTCTCAAGTGCCTATTATCAAGCCCATTATCACCGCTTTCGCGGCAGTTTTCTGCCCCTAAAGAGGCAATAATTTTAACTCCATCCTTGTAAATATGCACCCACTGGGCATATTATCAAGAAACAGCGTTAACATTATCGCCGCTTTAGTGGCAGAAAACTGCTGCTAAAGCAGCGATAATGGGCTTGATAATACACCCATGGGAATTCCCATAGAAGCCCAGGTTCTGGTGTGAACATGGGGTTCTATGGGAATTCTCTACAACATATTATCAAGCCCATTATCGCCACTTTAGCCGCAGTTTTCTGAAGCTAAAGCACGATAATGTTAACGCCATGCTTGATAATATGCCCCGAAGTTGTTATAGCGGGGACATGTATTTGCTTACAATAAAGCCCATAAAAAGAGGCCACATCACACACACTCTGACAGGACTGGCGAAGGGGGTGTGCACACCAGAACCCTTCCAAGAGCGACCAGAATGTGAGCCTCGCTGACAGGCAGTAAGCAACAAGACCTTTTTGATCTAGCGCCAAAAACACTACTTAGTAGCATTAGGTTCGGAAAATTAGTTATTGAGAATGAGCTGATGTTTAATGAACATGATCACAGCACAGGAGAATTTCTTTTGAAGAGTATTTTTCCATTGCACCCACACTTGATTCACTCTTCCAAAATAATTTGTTCATACACTGCCAAATAGCTCTAAATATATTTTAAATTGCTGCAACCGCACTGCTGACAGCAGAGAGGCATGCTAACTTTCAAAAGCTGTTCGTAATCAGAAAAACATTTATTAGGGAGCCCTATGTAACGAGCACTTAAGCATAGGATCCTCTGTGCAGCAGTCACTTCTTTCACTTTATCAAGCCTGAAGTGTACATGTGGGAGTGCAGGTTGTGCAGTGTACTTGTGAGTGCAAGGTAAGTGTTGTGTCTGTGAGAGAGCAGAGTGAGCATTGTGCCTTTGTGAGTGCAGGGTGAATGGTGTCTATGTGAATGATGTGTTCTTGTAAATGCAAGGTGAGCTGTGGACCGGTGTGAGTGTGGGGTGAGCTGGTAGTCTGTGGGAATACAGGGTAAGCTGTGTAAGTGTGAGGAAAGTAGTGTTGCTCTGTGAGAGCAGGATGAGCTTTGCACCTGAGTGAGGGCAGAGAGAGGTGCGTTTCTGTCTGAGTGCAGGGTGAGACTTGGGGCTGTGTGGGCAGTGTGGTGCATGCATAAGGGTAAAATGTGCGCCCTTTAAAAAAATATATATTAGGCAAAATATACAATTTGCATCCTGGTGAGAAAGCACCCTTTCTCTTTCAACTCAGTCTTGCTTGCTGCGTTAACATGTTATATTCAGGTCGAACCATTTAGCCCGATCACTTTTGAAATCCACTGGCCGCCACTATATTCTGTTACATAGTTGCCATGCTAGTCTTGGGCTGACCAGAAGGAATGATCAGGGAGACACTATACTTAGATTTCCAGAAGAGAACAGGCTTTCTTGTGAAAGTGCCCTAAGGCTCACTCACTGGGATCCCTCGAAGTGATGGTGGGGACCTGTACTAGAACTAGGTACATGTCCTGCACATTAAGTTATTACTGAGCAGATTGATTGTAAGTACAAAAAGGATAGCCCGTCGGATGGGGAAGAGGACCTTTCGTTGAGCCACATAAGAAGACCTGAGCTGTTGAACTGAAGTGTTTTACCCCCTGAAGCTAATTGATGATTGTAGTTCCCTGTGGAGAATTGTTGATCCCAGGTAGCTTAGGTTTCTGTACAAACTTTCCAAACAATATTTTGTATGAGAAGTTTAGGCAAGTGCTCCTGAGACAAGGAATCCGTTTTGAGAGAAAGTGAAGTATCAAAGAGATTGGAAAGTATTAAACACATCACTTACATCCAGCTTGTTCACAGTCTAAAGCTAATTTCATTACAAGACCAGAGGCTACCAGTATGCAATAACCTTTTATTGCTTCCCTAACATGTAGCCCTTTAACCCTTTCGCTGCGGCGGCTATTCCGCCGCAGCGCTAACAGGGCGGGGCGGCCGCACGGCGGCCGCATGCTGGTGACAGAACCGCCCCGTCACCAGCCGCGGTTGAGCTGTGCTCGTGACGGAGCGGTTCTGTCATGGCCCGCCCCGCTCAATAGAACGCGCCGCGCAGACGGAAATCAGCGCAGCGCAAGCGCGGCGGCCGGGCCATGATGGAACCGCTCCGTCATCAGCACAGCCCAAACGCAGCTGATGACGGAGCGGTTCCGTCATCATCATGGAATGGGTTAAAGAATATCAAATATATCATAAACAAAACATTCAATTTTTAGAATTTTGAAGACTGTATATAACTCCTCATCACTAACTAAAGTCCTCTTTTATTCACTGCTCCATGACAAGATAGGTACTTTGACGTTACTAATGCTTTTATTTACAATCTTTACTTAATGTAATTATAACATTTCGCAGGTTTGGACACATCCTTACTTAAGGTAAGTTGGAGTTGGTTTTTGTCACCCTTCCAATTTATGGTTCGGTTTCTATGCATTTTGTTTAATTTTTATTTTATTGCGATTGTATTGTGGTTTCCAGGACCTGGCAGCTTAGTTATCAGACAGATGTCTCTTTCTTTTTCCCAAACAATTGCGCAGGCTGGGCACACTCCCCACGGCCTACAAAAATTTGTTCAGGGGCTGCGTGTCTTTTAAAAGACGCATGGCTTTCCGGCCTCAGAGATGCGCTCCCGCATTCCGGAAATAGCGTGCGGATTGCAGGCATCAGAGTTGCTCTTCCGTGTTTTTGGAAGATCGCCTATGCCTCCATTGGCCAACTGCGTTTATCACTTACATTTTCGAGCACAGCCAAGTCCTCAATTAAGGTTGAAAAAGGACGCGTCATACTGGCGGCCATTTTCCCTTGGGCTGCAATCTCTCTATGTAGACGTGCTCTTCGCATATTCAGTGTTGTTTTAGCAACGTTGTCTCCTGTCAATGGTTGCGGTTTCAAGGAGATGAACCGGTAGGCAGCTTTTGTGTTAGAATTTTAAACCTGTCAAAATATGTTAAAAAAAAGGAGGGGGGATTAAAAGGGAAAGTGTGAGCAGAGCAAGCCCAGTTCACTTTAGCCCTTTAACCTTATTTCAGATTTGTGAAACAGGTTGTGCCCATTATGTGTAATGAGGCCAGTACCCAGGGGACCCCTGACCCTACCCTAAGTGAGAAATCTTTCAAAAAATTTTTGGCAGGAAGTTCAAATCTTCTTTGAATGAGGTGGTGGACGCCGTTTTTGCAAAAAGAAAAGCGAGTAATCCTCTTTTTCAGAGGAGGCTCCTTCATTAGTCAGGAAAGGACGTAAGGCAACTAAAAAGTATAAACACCTCACGAGTGATGAACACATACTGGGTAGCCTGAACGCTACAAAAGACAGTGGTGTCCATAATGGCACAATTAGCAGGAGCGACCATGTTGGCACAATTAATATAAGTGTCCCTTGTGGCACAATTGGAATGATTGGCCTTCATGGCACAAGAGACCGCAGTATTAATACTGATAATAACTACTCATGTGGCAATGAGGTTGAGGAAGAGGTGGAAGAGTATGTCTTCGATCCTCAGGAAAGGCAGGAGACTAATTTCCTTGATTATAATTTGGACCAGCCTTCCACTTCAAAGGCTATCAAAGACCCCTCAGGTGTGGAAATGTTCAATCCTTCGAAGGGGCTTGGATTGGTGGACTATGGACCACGTGATATCCCTTATTAAATTCTGGATCTGTAAGTCTCTTGATAAGGAGACACGGAATCTGATGAAAGCTGAAAGTCCCAGACCATTCCTGGATAATAAATCAGTCAATCTGTCCCCGAAGCTATTGACCTTCCTTTTTGAGTCAGGGAAAGATCAGAGGAAAGGCTTGGAGCGCTGTTTAATCACTGCCAGGACAGATTATTGGATACTCTGGGTCTATTAGCCAGGATCATGGATATGGCTGAGGAACACTCCTTTAAGAGTATGCCCATGGATGTGAATGTACTCCAAAGCAGGAGCCAGCTGATTTCATGCCTGCTTGGTAATGCCAATGCCAGGCTGATTGCCAAGAGAAGGAGAGCTATCCTGATGAGGATCCACCCAAAGTTGGCCAATCCTGCCAACAAAGAAATGCCAGGGGACTCTTTTTTATTAACTTTTTTTTTTTTTTACCCCCCACCCATGGTCGTTTGTTTCCTTCTACATTGGCCACTCCCCTACCCCTCCCCGTGACACACTGACACCGAATCGAGAACGCGCCAAAGGCCAGACGGACACAAGACAGGAACCTGACCGAGAGAGAGCCGGGCGGAGAAGGAGCAGGGGAGTCGAATGGCCTCCTATTTGAGGAAAGTGTTATTAAAACCGTAGGCAAATATTTTCCAATGTTTACTGCCTTCAGTAAGCCCCAATCTAACATATGACAGATGTTCAATAGTAGAATTTTTAGAAGGGATGACGGGAGGGGCCTGGCTGTCAGCCATGTGTTACAAAGGTGCCACTATTACCATCAAGACCAGTGGGGCTACAGAAGGAATTTCCAAGCAAACAATAGCTTCTTCTGCAAAGAGGATGAATCTCTTGTACATGAGGCAGCAGGAGCAGATTCCAGGGAGCTGGAGATCAAGGTAAACTTCAACTCTAACTGATTCTTCCTCTACAAAGGTAGGGAGAAGCTTACACTTTCTCACCCAAAATTGGTCTGCCAAAACAAAGGATTCCTGGGTGTTACAAACGTGAGGGGTTTCAGAACAGAAGTTTACCAGGTTCCTTACCGAAGGTGTCAGCCAAGGGAGTTGTCCTTAGATCAGGAACAATTGACACTGGTAGATAGAGGGGACCCAAATGTTGCTCAAGGAGGCATTTTGCAAGATCATGGACTCAAAGAAGGGTTTTGTAAGTACTGTCTTCCTGGTGAAGAAGAAGGACAAAGGTTGTCGACCGGTAATAAACTTGAAGGAGCTAAACAGGTTTTTAGTTTGCAGGCACTTCAAGAAGTAAATTATCCATCTTCTGCAAGACATTTTACAAGAAAATTGATTGGCTTATGAAGTAGGATCTGAAAGACACCTACTTCATAACTCCCCTGGATCTAGATTCACAGATGTATTTAAGGTTCAGTTGGAGAGGTATTTTGCACCAGTTTTTCTGTCTTCCCTGTGGTCTGTCATCAGCGCCCCTTGGTGCTTTACCAAGGTTCTGCATCCTGTAGTTGCTTTCTTGAGAAAGAGGGGAGTAATCTTATTGGTCTATCTAGATGACATGTTACTGTTTTCTCAGGATCAGGGGGAATTATTAAAGCACATGAAGTGGTCAACGGGAATCTTAGAAGCCTTAGCGTTCATTATCAAAGTGGAGAAGTCAGTCATGACTCCTACACAAAATTTGGAATGTCTGGGATTTCAGGTGGCAATCAGTCTGACGCAGCTTTGTCTCCCTCAGTAAAAACTGACAAAAATCAAGAAGTAGGTAACTTATATTCTAGCGAAGGAAGCAGTATCTTTGAGGGGTCTAGCAAGAGTGGTAGTCCTTTTGTCATCCTCTATTCAGGCCATTTCCCCAGGCCCTCTGCATTACTGGCCTCTTCAGAGACTGAAATCCCGGGGTCTGAGGAAAGGTCTTTGGTATGGCGATACAATTTCAATGTCCCAAGAGGCTTGAAAAAATATTCAGTGGTGGTTGAACAACCTGGATAGCTGGAACAGCAAGGTAATATTTGAGAATGTTCTGGATTTTACTGTAGAATCAGGTGCAAGCAACCGTGGCTGGTGTGTAAGATTAGGAGAGATTGAAACTGGGGAGAAATGGTCCAGGGAGGAATTATTCTTTCACATACATTTTTTGAGATGTTGGCAGGGCTGAATTCTTTGATGAGCTTCAGGTCTATTCTGACAAACAGAGTGGTATTGAAACCGATGGACAATTTTACAGAAGTATCCTATATCAATCGTTTAGGGGGAGCAAGATCAACACAAGTCGCAGATCTGGCCTGGGAAATTTGTCATTTTTGGTGAAATCAGAACATTTTCCTGAAAGCAGGGTTTATCCTGGGTCATCAGAACAGGAGAGCAGATTGAAACTCAAAATATTTGAGGGACACCTGTGACTGGAAGCTGAGTGCAGTGTATTTAAAAAATATTCAGAATTTGTTTAGTTATTTTCAGGTAAATCTGTACACCAGCAGAATTACATTTCAAGTAGAACGGTATTACAGCTGTAGGTGATATCTTAGCGCATTGGCAGCAAACGCTTTGGTGCAAGCGTATGAACAGAGAGAATTGCTATGCATTTCCTCCATTTGCACTGATACAGGGGTTGCTGTTAAAGATCTGGAGGGAACGGTGCAGCATTGTTCTGGTAACCCCATTCTGAAACTCGCATGGTTGGTTCCCTGGAGTAATGGAACTAGCTATAGTAGTTCCCCATTTAATACCAGGGTTTCCAGGCCTTTTGGAAGGGCAGGAAAGAGAGGGGCAACCTTTAATGCTAGAAGAAAACTTGAACGTTCTTGTTTGGAGGATTTCAGGAGATCTGGGAGATTCTCTCGCCTTTCAGGAGAGGCTAAGAATCTATTGGATGAGTGATGGGCACCAGGTACCAGGAAAAGATACACAGGAGTATGGAGAAAGTTGTGTAGTTTGCCCTTGGAGAGGAATTTGGATCTGATGGAGCGAGTTATTGAATGAATTTTTGTTCATACTTGCGAAGTTAAACTTCCATAACAAAAGTAATCGTATTAAAAAGTGTGTGTTGAATTTCTTAATCAACATTAGATTTAAAAATGCATTTACACAGAAAAACATGTGGGACACATTTTTATGCTCTTTGTTGCAAATGCAAGTGTTTGGAAAAATAATAAACTAACCTTGTCTATTGTCTTTGTCAGTATTAAATGCGGCTGTTTAACTAATGGCATGTGCTTATTACTTGTGCTTATGTTATGTCTTTTGTGACAAAAGCCTTAGGAGTTCGTGCAGAAGAATAAAGTAATTATAAAAAGCTGCATTTGTGTTGCTTTGGCTAGGTAACATAATTAACCCGGTTAATAATTAGAAGGGGGGCGGGTAACAGAATGGGTCTCAATTCTTTAATTAATTGATGTCTTGTGTTTGTTTAATAATAGATTCTAAAGTGAGGCCTAAAAAGTGGCTCGAGAAAAATATGGCTGACAGAGATGCAGACGTGAAAGAAATCTTGTCCAGGGTGGAGCCTTGCATTGTGTAATGGAAATATTTGCTGAATAAAAGACTTTGCTTGAATAAGATGTGCTCTCGGAGTAAAGGCCCAAGGACAGGATCTGCGAATGTCCGCCAAGGTTAGGAAGTGAAAAGACAGTACTCGAATGAGAAAGTATACTTTCTGAGGAAGCCAAAGGTCATCGAAGAAAGAGACAATAGGGCTAATGTGAAGCCCGCACTTGGATAAAATGTAAGAATGACCTAATGGACTAACACGGCTCAGCCAATAGCAAGTTTGGATTTATGGAAAAGAACGAAGAATTTAGTTACTTTAGCTAGTTAGAAAGGTATAAAACCTGGTCCACGGGGAGGTGGGAATCTCTCCTTGCTTTCCGATTCCTGAAGGGCGTGACGTGCTGTTGGACTCTTTGGCGCACGTAAGGACAGCAGTCTTTAATGAATTTTCTTTAGGTGAAGAGAGTTTTTAGACAGGGAGATAGAATTTAGGGAATGGAATCTTATATTTTGCTTTAATTTATGCTGATTGATTTACCTTTAAAATGTTTGTCTAATAAGCCTTTCCTTGAATGATGCTTTCACTTTGCTAATAAAATAATGATTTTTGAATAAAAATGCTGTTCTCTTGAATAAAATAAAGCTAATAAAATTAGATTTTTAAAATGACAAGCTGGTCTTGTTTATTCATGGTCTAGTTATCATTATTAGATCCATTCGCCTTAGTGACTTAATTAAATGTCATATGATTAAAAACCATGGTAAGAAATGATAAACTGCAGTTATATATAATTTTGTAAATAGTTTGCGAATAGATCTGATTAATTAAGTCACATGATTCAGTTGCTCAAAAATTGTCTCGTTAGTTTATGGGCCTTGGTAGTGATTCATGATTAATGGTGAGTATTGTGTAGATGAGTAGTGTTTGTGAGACAGTTTTTCTTTAGGAACGCTGGATCAGATCCCATGAAGACTTCTAGAGTAGAAGTAGCAAATTACTTTACAGACTTGTTTAGATCAGGCCAGTCTTAAAGAACTGTTACAGATTTGGTGTTTTGGCAGGATATTCCTTGGTAACTGACTTTACTGTGGGAAGTGATACTTCGTCCGCAGAGTAATGAAGGGAATAAAGCTTAGGCAACAACCTAGGGCTAGGTATGATTCTTTATGGAATGTTAATCTTGTTTTTGACCTATTTGTCTCCTGGACTGATAATGCTTATCTTTCTAGGAGACAAATATCACAGAAGTTGGCAACTTTACTCTGTCTAATATATTTTAGAATAGTATTGGATGTTAAGGCTTTAGAGGTTTGTAATAGGTTTTATTCACCGGATGGGGCCAACTTTGAGATCTGGAAGAGGACCAAAACCATGTCTGAAAACATTTCTTATCCCTTTTTTAAGTGACTGCAAGAAATTGTGTGTAGTGAGTTGCATGAGAGTTTATGAACAAAGAATGCTGAAATGTAGACCAGATGGAGAGGATCAGTTAATATTTTCCTATGGAAAACCCAATAAGGCAGTTTCCACAGCTATTATTTCACAGTGGGTAAGAGAAGTAATGTCTAAGGCATGAATTGATTTATCCCAGTTTGGGGCCCATTCTTCTAGGGGTGCAATGGCCAGTAATGTTTTTTGGACAGGTGGCACACTTACAGACATTTTGAAAGCGGCAGGCTGGTCAAGTGCTAGCACTTTTGTGAGCTTTTATCTTAAGCCAGTGGAGTATGTGAGTGGTGTGGAGCTGGAGAGCTTTAAACATGTATAATGTTAGCCTCCCGTTTTGTAATGAAAGGGCGATTCTCTAACTAACATACCGAGAGAATTTTGATTTCATTAAAGACAACGGAGGCTAATAGTATTCCACCCACCACTCCCATCTAGTTAGTTTCATTTATGTGTTTGAAGTTGTTCATTATGATTCATTGTGATTATGTAATTAACTTGATATTCCTTTACAGAGGTTATGATTATTTAATACAGAATGAATTATTTTGGTGGTATCATTTGGTTTCTTCTTTATTTCAGATAATTCTTCCCAGTAAAACTTTTTCCAGTCTAGCATCTTTTCTTCTCGTCACAGCTTAAAGAAGACTATACTTAATGATGAGGAGTTATTTACAGCCTTGAAAGTTCTAAAACTGTAATGTTTAATTTATTATGTATTTGGTGTTCTTTAAAGGAGCAGCGTGTTGGGGAAGTAATAAAAGGTTATTGCATAATATTAGCCTCCAATGTCTTTAAAGAAATCAATATTCTCTTTGTATGTTAATTGGGGAATTGCCATTCCCTATGTTTTTGCATGGGCTGCAAGTAGGCATTTCCAAATTCAGAGTACAAAAAGATGCCTGCATCTCAACAAATGTCTTCCAGGCTCCTTTTTGCTCCTATTAGTCACAATGAGTAGGTAAAACTGAGGGCATTGCCTACGTACACCCCTGTGTCTTAGGTATGGTCTTGTTCAACCTGGCCTTTGCTGTTATTTATAGTAATTCTTCTATATTGATAAGTATGGCCTGATTTGGAGTTCAATGGTAAAAAAGAAATCCTCTACAAAATTGTGGATTTTCCATTACCACTAAAATCGAAATCAGACATTTTTTTTCTTTACTTTTATCCTAATTGTTGTTCCAGGGCTGCATTGCTGTCCTATGCTGCATCCCTGACTGCTGTGGGATAGCGATTATTATAAATACAAGCGTTTGTGTGTTCCTTCCGGTCCCATTGAGTTTTTCTACCACTTTTGTTTAATCCTTATTTTCTCTTTCATATGAAGTATCTGAGTAGGCACCCGTTGCTGCTTAAGTGTTCTGTTATAATAAGCAATCAATTAGGCCCTGTTCGAGGCAACCTCCTATATGTGGTTTCCCTTGGACTTCTATCAAACAGAACAATGTTACCTTCTCGCAGTCATTTACTCTCTTGTGTTTGACTCACTCAGCTTGATTTGGCATGAGGCTTGGCCTAGAGATGTGCTAAGCCTAGACCACACCCACTTACTGAGGGCTGGCCAAGAAAGTCATACTGCAAATGGCAAGTAGTCAACTCTACATGACAACTTGCATTGTCCGTTGCAAGTGACTCGGGGGGGGGGCAGATTTACAAGCCCCCTGCCACCAGTACGTCACTTTTTGTGACGTACTGGAGGCGAATTTCGCGTTTTCATATTTACAAGGAGAAGAAAAGCCACATTGCGTGACTTTTCCTTTCCTTGTAAATATGGCCCCTAAACACGCAGCACTTTGCGTGGAATAGGCGTTCCATGGGTGTTGCTGTGGGTGTTCCGACGCAACACCCATGGAACGAGATACATTTCCAGATGTACAAAGAATAGTAAATCTGGAAATGCGTGTCATTGATAAACTTCCCCAAGGGAGGCGTCGTGGGGCGCAATGAGGAGAAATGTTTTCATTTCTCCTCGTTTTTTCCTCTTTTAAAGCGTGCTGCATTCTACAGCACGCATTGAAAGAGGAAAATGCCTGTAGTTATTGTTTTTGTGCAGGAAGGTGTCCCTTCCTGCACAAAAACAATCTCCCCCATGACGCAGGCATCCTTGCACCATGGTGCAAGGGTCCCTGCGCATGACTGCAGTTTGCGTGCCAGCTCAGGGGGAAGCACAGGAATGCGACATATTGTTGTAAATAATATGCATTCCTGTGCTTTGGAAGTGCCGCAGCGTGGCACAGCCAAAGGGCTTGCGTTGCTGCGCTGCAGCACTTCCTTGTAGATCTGCCCCTAGATGTTTACAACTGCTGAAGTGTGCATGACTTTGATTTCAAAAGCTGTGTAAATCCAAACAAGCCCCCATTATGATCAATTCATAAACACAAATAGCTCTAAATACCATAGATCACGCTAATTCTTTTTAGCCTCAAAAGTCATTTTTATTGACTTGGGGCAACAATTTATTTTTGTTGTTTACTTCAAACGATTTTTTGTTGTGTTTGGCGTTTCCTACATCAGATATATTTACACACCTCCTTTTGTCCTATTACCACATGAAAACATTTTTATACAGAAACACTTGTATGTGAAACATATACTTGAATGTAACATTTAAACACACCCACAAATAATTGGACAAAAATATTTACACAATATTTGACAAGACTCACTAGACAGCTATATTTCACTAAAGTTTTTTTGAGTGCACAAACTAAATTCTCAATTCGCTTTTGTAGTCCTACACTATTAGAAAATGAAGATATACTGGGAGCAAATATGACTAAGTCCTCAGAATATCCTAATTTCAATGTCCTGTATAGGGTCGGTGGTTATTTACACAAGATGTTATGAGGGAACATGAAAGGTTCCACTTGACTGCCCAAACAGGGTCAGTATCTCCTTGTACTAGCTTGCTACGACCCACTATCTATTCAATGCCGACGCGTTTCGACCTTATATAAGTGGGACCAGACACTCCATGTCATAAAGGTCTTCTTCAGGGCTGGGCTTTATTTCTGATAGGACCTCTTTTGCACCTATAGGGGTGACAAAAATGGTTTGTTTAGTGTGTGTTTTTCTATTGACATAGCTGTACTTTTATATTTACAGTGGTGTGTACTCACGTACCCAGTTGGCGCTGCGATGTGCCCACTTAACTGCTTCCTGCCTGTTTGGAACGAAAGGTTAGAATCAGATCCATTGGTCTAGTATCTTACAGAACTGTTCAATAGGTAGTCTAGAGTTCAAGGGCCGTACCAGGCTTATGTGGGTTCTGTACTTCCAGTGTTTCTGTTCTGGAAGATGTTTCCTTGTAGGAAAAGGACATGTAGATTCAGTCCTTCCAATATTCCTGCTTCTGTTATGACTTGCCTTTCCTGATAGAGAATAACCATGATTTAGTTGTTCTTGTAAATAAACCTTGTTATTGTTTTCTTGTGAATAAAGTTTTTATTTTTGC
Organism: Lissotriton vulgaris; assembly: GCF_964263255.1. Lineage (NCBI taxonomy): Eukaryota > Metazoa > Chordata > Amphibia > Caudata > Salamandridae > Lissotriton > Lissotriton vulgaris. The sequence continues at coordinate 936,039,488 of NC_141695.1, forward strand.
CGTTCCATTGTGTGGCGTTTCTCTGTATGCATTAATCACCCACAAAATCCCACAGGGCGTTATTATCGAGGTCATTTCGCTTTAATTTACTAGTGGGGGCTCGCGCTCCTCTCTCCATAAAAAGGTTTCTGTAGAATGCCTATGCTACATTCCATGCGTATTTTTTGCAGGACGTACATATTCAATTTTCGGGTGCCAAAGGTGCAGAGAATCTCTCTCACTCGTACCTTATTTTCTTTTCGTGAAGTTAAAGACGCTCTCCTTTCCTGATACGGCTGCCTCGATTCTACGGCGTCCTCGTAGATGAAAGCTTGGACTTTCATTATTGATGATGACTTGTTCATTTCCGCAGCTTTATATTTTTCTTTTTTATTTGCAGAACTTTCAAGTGTTGAAACGGGGGCTTTCATTATAGATATTGACATATTTCTTTTCACAACTTCTCTTTGTGAATAGACTCAACACATACATTGCCTGGCTCCACCATCTTCCGTGGGGACTCAATGTTCGTAATTCATTGGCATAATTTTCATGCATGTGTTAGCCACAATTCATTAATTCTGACATTGCATTCAGGCCATTTTCAATTGTCCCCAGAAACATGATGGTTCTTGCCTCTATTTTAGAGAGTACATTGTCGATGTTATTGCCTGTTATGTGGCTTAGCACAGTCCATTTTATTTAATTAGGGCCGTATCACCTTTTCTATGCAGTGCGCCACCATTGGTGCATTAGGTGTTTTACATTTAATGCGGGAACGGTGTTGTGTAATCCGTTTTTTGACAGGTTGACTTGTTTTTCCAACATATGCTTTTTCGCATGGGCAGATAATGCAATAGATGAAATTATGGGTGTTGCAGTTCGTGAAGTCTTTATGTTTCAAGTATTTTTTGCCATATGTAAAGATTGTACCTTCCAATGTACGGTCGCAGGACACATAATTACTGCATCTCCTGTGTCCTTTTATGGGTGGCAAGGCCAACATAGTTCTTAAAGAAGTGTCCTGTTTTTTGATTGTGGTGTTTGCCCTTACTAGTTTATCTATTATGCTGTTGTTCTTTTTTAATGCAAAGATGGGGGTCTTTGCAAAGGGTTTTAAGCCTTTCACCGTATTTTACCGTATGGGTAAACTTCAACCGACTTTTGCATACTGCTAAAAAACGTCAGAAAAGCTAGGATCTCCTGCCACTTTCTTTTTTAGGAAGAGCAAATCTAGTCAAAATGACAATCCTTCCCAAATTTATATTCATGTTTAGCACTCTCCCTCTTTTTTTCAATAAGAAACCTTTGCCTCCTTCTCCCAGATTCTTTAATATAGATCCATATCTCATTGGCATATCCTTAGGAGTCAACAATAATCGCCTTGAGTTTTTCATGAAAAAAGCCCAATAATACAGTTGAAAATCCGGGAGTGCTATGCCTCCCTCCAGCTTTGTCTTCCTCAGTTTTTTTCCAGGATATTCTCACACATTTATTCTTCCATATAAAACTACTAACTTGCCCATGAAGATTTTTAAATCAGGCAGGCTTGAAAAAAAGAGGGAGAGCGCTAAACATGAATATACATTTGGGAAGGATTGTCATTTTGACTAGATTTGCTCTTCCTAAAAAAGAAAGTGGCAGGAGATCCCAGCTTTTCAGAAGTCTTTTAGTAGTATGCAAAAGTCGGTTGAAGTTTACCCATGCCATATGATCCAGATCTTTTGATACCCGCACACCTAGATATCTGAACTCAGTCCTATCTAAATGTCTAAGGTAGACAGGGATGGGGTTGTTCCAAGACATAATCTCAGTCTTATCTTCATTAATTAAGTAACCGGAGATTCACCCAAAACTTCCTGCTAACTCCATTACTGCTGGCAAGGCTATTTCCAGATTTTCTGTATAGACTGCCAGATCATCTGCATATAGAGCTTCTTTCACCTGCCACTCTCCATATTGAAAAGGAAGGATTCTTGGGTCTGCTCTTATTTTCCTTGCCAGAGGTTCCAAATATAAATTGAATAGTAGCGGCGAAAGTGGGCAACCTTGTCGAGTGCCCCTCCTTATCCGAAAGCAAGGGGTTAAATAATTGTTAATTAATAATTTTGCTGTGGGTGAAGCATATATACCTTGAATAGCTTGAAGAAAGTTACCTCCCAAACCATTTTGTTTAAGCACCTCATATAGATAGGGCCAGCTCACTTGGTCGTATGCCTTGGCGGCATCGACCATAATAATTGTTAGGGGGGTCACTGTTACTGAGGCAATATCTATTGCACAAGGTAGATCCTGCGTAAGGTCTGAGAGCTGTCTTCCTTTCATAAATCCCTTTTGATTTATTCCTATTATATTTCCAGTAATTTTAGCTAAACGTCTGGCCAAAATGTGTGAATATATTTTGTAATCCGCGTTTAGGAGCGAAATAGGCCTATAGGACTCACATTTTTTTGCGTCCTTGTCAGGCTTAAGAATTAAGGTAATTACTGTTCACTTCAAGTGGCCTGCATCTGCGTCTGACTTAAATATATAGAATTTAGCATTTCTTTAAAGAATGGGGTGAGTTCCGTTTCCAAGATTTATATACTTCATTCGGTAGACTATCAGGTCCCGCAGCTTTTTCATTCTTAAATTTCTTGATAGCTCCCCCTATTTCTTCCCTTGAGATTTCTTAATTAAGAACATCCTGCTGAAACGTATCTAGGGAGGGGAGATTATCCTGTTTTAACCAATCGTCTAGTTCTACTAATGACCCTTCTGCATCGTCAGTGTATAAATCTTGAAAAAAGTTTGCAAACACTCCTCCTATTATCTCAGATTCCGTACATTTGGTTCCTTCCTTGTTTATTACTTTAATGCATACAGAGATAATGCCACACAATGAAACTGCAAAAATAAAAAATAAAAACTTTATTCACAAGAACAACAATAACATGGTTTATTTACAAGAACAACTGAAACATGGTTATTCTCTATCAGGAAACGCAAGTCATAACAGAAGCACGAACATTCGAAGGACTGAATCTACATGTCCTTTTCCTACCAGGAATTGCCTTCCAGAACAGAAACACTGGAAGTACAGAACCCACATAACCCTGGTAGGTCCCTTGAACTCTAGACTACCTATTGAACAGTTCTGTAAGATACTAGACCAATGGAATTGATTCTAACCTTTCGTTCCAAACAGGCAGTAAGCATTTGAGTGGGCGCATTGCAGCGCCAACTGGGTACGTGAGTACCCACCACTGTAAATATAAATGTACAGTTATGTCAAAAGAAAAACACACACTAAACAAACAATTTCGTCACCCCTATAGGTGCAAAAGACGTCCTATCAGAAATAAAGCCCGGCCCTGAAGAAGACCTTTATGACATGGAGTGTCTGGTCCCACTTATATAAGGTCGAAACGCATCGGCATTGAATAGATAGTAGTTCGGAGCAAGCTAGGACAAGGAGATACTGACCCTGTTTGGGCAGTCAAGTGGAAACTTTCGTGTTCCCTCATAACATCTTGTGTAAATAACCTCCGACCCTATACAGGACCTTGAAATAAGAACATTCTGAGGACTTAGTCATATTTGGTCCCAGTATATCTTCGTTTTCTAATAGTATAGGATTACAAAAGCAAATTGAGAATTTAGTTTGTGCACTCAAAAAAACGTTAGTGAAATATAGCTGTATAGTGAGTCTTGTTAAATATTGTGTAAATATTTTTGTCCAATTATTTTTGAGTGTGTTTAAATGTTACATTCATGTATATGTTTCACATACAAGTGTTTCTGTATATAAATGTTTTCAGTGAAGTAGTGTGGCTCACTGGTTAGAGGCGGCAGACCCGAGAGCAGAGGACGGCCCGGGACCAGGGTTCGATTCCCGGCGCGGCAGGTTTCTGGACCAGGGTCAGCGGACTCGATAATTCTCTCGCCTCGGTGCCCACTCTGATCAACGATCACACTCGGCAACTCTGGGCATTTGCTTGCCTCATCTTCACTAACGGCCCCACCAGACCGCCGGGGATGTCTGGTCTCACCCTGGAGATACCCATTAAGGGACCATCTCTCAGGGAAGCCAGGAAGGGTTTCGCAGCGGTCGAAGCGCCTTGGGACCCTACGGGTAAGTAGTGCGCTATACAAATGCCAATACATTTACACATTTACATTTACATGTGTTAATATGACAAAAGGAGACGTGTAAATATATCTGATGTAGGAAACGCCAAACAAAACAAAAAAAAATTTGAAGTAAACAACAAAATTGTTGCCTCAAGTCAATAAAAAGGACTTCTGAGGCTAAAAAGAATTAGCGTGATCTATGGTATTTAGAGGTATTTATGTTTATGAATTGATTAGTATATGATTCTAGCCTCTAATTTCGAATCACCCCCTTGTTATATATCCCCATTATGATCAGAGCATTGGGAGCAGGTACCCATACTTTCTCTAACCTCAGTAGTTGCTTCTGCATATTAATTGCGAAAGCAGCCTTGTAACTGATTTCTATAATCCTAAAACTAACAAACTCCCCCATTTATAGAAGCAACACAAATCAGTTAAGGCACTGAAATTTTGAGTCTTAAATATCTACCTGTGCTTACATTGACTACAAAATATTGGCTTGCACTATATGGACAAGGTAAGTATGTTTGGAGTTAGAATAGTGAATCTATACTTCGCTGCATACACTTAACTTATATAGTGCAAGTCGACATTTTAGAGTGAATGTACACTCAAATGTCTACTCTGAATTCAATATTTTGACATATAACCTAAAATCATGAACAATAATTCACCAAAATGCAAGAAGTAGTAGAAGTTACTTCACATAACCTTTACCCCCTAGATACCACAGTAGGTATGTCACAATGTGTTGACCCCAGTGACATCCGAAGAGGAGGTCTTGCATGACTTTCTTTTGTTGAAATCCCAGTATTTAATAATACAGAATTTAACAGACACCCTCAATAAGTGCGAGATTAATAAAAGTGGAAGACATTCACTAGAACTATGCTAATCGCCTTGTATATTCACAACATATATATTAATTACGGTGCTGCTCTGGTATGCCAGGGTCGCAGTCATGATACGCCAGAGTCCAGCATCACTCACTAAGGCACAACCATCTTAAGACGGATGTACGTTGTTACAACGCATGCTTTTACCACGCATGCTGTAACAACGCAAGTTTTAAAACGCATTCCATTACAACGCATTATACTGGAGGGTGCTGGATAGTGAATAGTTTAATTTACTATTCCAACACCAGTCCCCGTGGACACTAGGGAAGGTGTAGGATAGTAAATTAAAACTATTCCCTATCCTAGAGCGCCCCCCAGTGTAATGCGTTGTAATGGTTTTCGTTTTAAAGTCTGCGTTGTAATAGCACTGTGTGCTAAAAGTTGCGTTATAAAGGTTGTTCCCCATCTTAAGACAGGTACGTTTAGTGTTTGTGCATGTACATCGTTAATTGTTCAGGCAGAGCCGCAGATTCCCAGACTCAATCTCAAATTCCCAAAGGTCCAAGCACAACCCTGGCAAGGTGATTCAGAAAATTAAGCTTTTGCCTATAATGAGCCACATGTTTGCAAGGCCCACTCAGACTTCCAGCCTTTATAGTTTGATAAATTGTTTACAATTCGTTTGTGTAATAACACCTGTGTTTTGTGGTGCTTAGAGATTACTAAAAATGTGGTATGAAATGATTCCCAATAATATTGTTATTAGTTACATTCTTATTACTAAATGCCAGTGCATGACTTTAATTGACAAGATACCGCTCCAATTTCACAAACACAGCCATTGTATGGCCATGCACAACGCCTCCTGGCATGTTTAGCTATACTCTCAAATGTAGAGTGCACTGTGGAGTTATAGATCTGTGGGCACTTTGGTTCAGAGAAGAGCCTCCACCATGCACTTCTCTAGGGCATGGCCAAGGCTCATCAGTGGACAGGCATTCGTAGTCACCAAGAAAGGCCCGGAATGAATGGGTGAGGTTTGTGTACATCACGACTGAAGGCAATGTTGCTACATATAGAATGATTCCTTGGGCTAGAAGAGTTGCCACCAACCTCAAGAGGAAAGTCATGGCTGGCAGGGTACACACATGTGGAAAAAAACATCAGAGCAAGGCATAGAGAACATTTTAAAATAGGTATGCATGTATGGAAATAAAAATGCTATGTATTGTCCCAACCTGTGTGTAGGATTACGGAAGTGCACACAACCAGACTCTGGGAGCCTCAAGTACCCTGTTCCTTCCCCAGGAGTTCCTTTGCATTCCCAGAATTTGGGCATGTTGACCATCACAATTGTGTCACGCAAAGAAAAGTATAGTATCCACGAGATATCATTTGGATCCTAGATATGCTGTACAGTTTCAGTTCACCTGCAGTGTCCGTGTCCATATACATGTGTGAGTGGCTAGAAGAGCAACCTGGTCCCCAGCCTAGAAAGGGAGAGGCAGTCATGGAGGTCCAGGAAGGAAGAGTGCAGTGGTGCTGCAGATGGCAGGTCAGGGACGCCTCAGTGAGGGAGCGAACAATGGTTCTTGTAGACACCTCAGCAGAAGCTCTTATTAGACCTTCACTTCAGGGGCACCCGCAGGAGAGGAGAGAAACCCTTGGCAGCTGGGTTTTCCCACACCTTTCTCTCACTGAGTGAGCAGTCAACCGAGCTGTCAGCCACAGCAGGATTTACAATCGAATGGTGGTGTGAGTACCACACCCAAGCTCACGCCTACATTATACAACATTAGAGTGAGGCCCAGGGTTGAATGAGCCCTCTCTATTCTGGAAGAATTCATTGAGGCTACTAGTCCACCTCACTCCAGAGTCCCGATTAGAGCCAACAGCCAAGCATTGATCCTTCTTCAGTGCACAATTAACTCAACGCTTTCTTGGCTGGTGTATTATATCCGAATTCCATTTTGGGGGGTCAAGGGGGAGTTGGAGACAGCAGCTGTAGCCACAACAGCCTGCGATAGCTAGGGGAATGATGAAGTTGTGGCCTTCTGGAGTGAGGCACCATGATCAATGCTGCCTCCTTTTTAACAGGTGTAGCATCAAATACCAAGTGAGGCCTCCCCTTTTCCATGGATATAACTTCATAGTTTCTTTGCAGCCTCCCAATTTGGACATATGGCCTAAAACACACAAGGTTATCTCCATGTGTAGACATGTATGGCCTCAAATGCCCACTATGCTCTTGCAGATGTACACTGCAATGACCAGCACAGTGTTCCTTCACCCAGGTTTAGCCTCAAACGTCCACTGAAACCTGCCCCTGCACACATATGGCCTCAAATCCTCAGCTTGAACTCCCAGGTGCCAGTATAGCTGCAAATTCCAAGCACATCGCCCCTGTTTCCCAGTGTGCAGGAATCTTAAACATCCATGAGTGGGAGCCTCGGCTGCACAATGCAAGACCGTAATACCCAGGGTTAAATGACTCAATGACCAATTCAGCTGTGCCGTGCACAGATATAGCCTCAATCATAGAAACTCACAATGCTTCCGCCACTCTGCTCACCCCCCTATTCAAGCCCTATCTTACCTTCATGTTTCCACTCCGGCCAGTGGTAGGGGCTTAGGGTGTGAACTGGCAGCTGGGAGCAATAGGGCTAATGACAATAGGAAAAAAAGCAGGACTGCCACACACTTCTGCAACAGCTGCCACACTTCACTTCTGCATTATGGCTCCTCCTCACTCACCAACACACCCTGTTCATATGGATGGGTCACATCAAAAGCAAATAGTGTTGGCACAGCATCCTTCTGAGCCCTTTGCCCGCATACTGAAGTTGATGTATTCCTTTTCCTGCATATGTGTTTTCAGAAGGAAGAAATGTGTAAAGGCAAGCGAGGGCGTTACCCCCACTGTTCCTAACGTTAGCACCTCAACCGTCTTGTATTTGCTTTTGGTGAGCCGTGGCGAAAGGGTCAGAAGTAGAAAAGTAAACATGGGTGCTTTTCACTTCCTGATAATGCCTCTTCCCAGTGGGCACAAGAAGTACTCAAAGGTGTCAAGCGGAAAACAAGGGTTAGCAGCCAAAAGCCTCTGGCAACCCCTTATCCATAGGCACCAACAGACATTAACGCCAAACATTAGTTCAATGATTAAAACTTGTGAGCTCTAGCGCGTGGTACCATAGTGGTGCCCACCAACAGCACTAAAGAAGCACCATCACAGCAATCATGAATGGACACTGCCCTGGCAACTTCCTGGCTCCCCTTGAGGACATTTCCTCAGGACAATCTACGTTGAAAGATCCTTAGGGGCAGAATACATGTTCTCTGGGCACTAAAGGAAGCGGGGTAGCTGAGCCCCTTGCCAATAAATGACTTGCAGTACACATCCCCCGCCATGGGCCCCGGTGCCACTGCACCTGCATCTCTTATTATATCTACTCCACCACTGCCGATGACTACTAGACAGACAGGAACAGTCAGCGGCCCCTTGAAAGCTTTCTTCAGAGAACGCACAAGAAAGAGTTCGAGGCAGAATCCTAGCCCAGAGTTCCCATGCATTCCTTCCCTCCTCTCCTCTTATGAAGCACAGTGGGGGAAGCATCGGATGGGAGGCTGCACCAGTCCTCGCCTGCTGGCGGAGATAACAAAAACTCTGCTATATTCACGTTTTTTCAATACGTCTCTATGAAACCGCTGAGTGGGATAATTGGGTTTCTCGGTGTTTGGAATGTCCTGTTCCCTGGGAAGTGACACAGTAATAATACTGTATGCAATACACTCTTTTAACGTCTAAAGCCGCCAGTTTGGCAGGAGGAGGTTGTTACAGTTCAGGGAAGAATGGTTCCTACCCCCTTTCAGAATCTGGTAAAAAGAAATCCCTTTCCCTCGAATTCCTTGTTTGCTTTTCTGAGCAGGCACCTCTCACGCGCATTGATGGTGCGGGGAGAGGGGGGCCCTGTGCCTTGAATAGCAATCGCGCCCAGCAGCCTGCTTTTGAAAAGCCTGCTGCTGACTCACCCTGATTCACGGCTCTCTCACTCTGGGGCTGGGGAGGGCGGTATAATAGATTTTCTCTGTTCAGCCCTTGATTCCGCATGGACAGGCGAGATGAGTATTTTTGTTCGTTTCTCCGTGGCCTTTCGCTTGTGTTGCTTGGGTCAGACCCCGGGTCGTCTGTCCCCGCGGGCTGCAGTCTGTGGAAGGGCAAGAGGTTAAAGGAGAGTAGGCACGTTTCCTGCCTCATGCAGAGTTTAAATCATTAGATCACTGAACCTTAGATTCCGCCTGCGTCCCCTAAATAGAACACCATAATTGCTCCGCCTTCGAGGCCTGGATCACAGTCTTCAGTTTAACTATTCACCGGAGGCTCCTAATGCAGTCCACATGTCTCCTGGCTCCAGAGGAATATCTTTCACGCCGTTAAACTGACACGCGCGGAGCTGTGGAGGCCGTAAATGAAATAAGGGGAAGATTTCGAAATTAAATATTAACGCCACTTTTTCTACAGCGTCAGAACCCGCAAAGGTTTACACGACCTGTTTTAATCTGTTAGCAACCCACTTCTGTCATTTGCAAGCACCCAATGGCATTCTGCATGTTTGCTCGAGAAGATGGACGCACTCCCCTCAATCAGCCGCGTGACACCAAGTGTACGCTCGTGACAAAAAGTGACGTTAATTAATACCATGCGAACGGAAAAAGGAAGAGTCGGGGTGTGTGAGGCTAGACTGCATCCTCCCTCTGTCATTGCATGATAGCAGGAGCATTGCTTGAAGTGTAAAGGGGTGTCAATTTAGGATATGAATCCAGTATGAACTCTTTAAGTTACACGTATTTCACATACCGGGCCGCTTTTTAGGTCGAGCCATGCGAGCCGCTATAGGAAAACAACCTTTTGGAATCGCTCTGGCCTTTTCACACGAGAAAAGGCCTATGGCTTACGGTTACGAAATAGAGCTCCCCTGCTCGGTTTCATGAGTTTACAAGAGTAAAAAACAGAGTACTGGAAATACATTATCTGCAAGTCTACTTATGGGGCTGCAAAGTTCGTCAACAGAACTAGACGTTCTTCTTGGGCTACACCCAAGGTGTCCATCAAACTCAGTGAAGGTGACTAATTGCTACCACCACTGTTAGATGGTAATTGAGTTTGGTGGAGTAAGATACGTTTCTTTTTTTTTTATTTTATTGAGATGGATCAGAATACAAAAAAGATCATAAATACAATTGAGATATCAGCTGGATAAAAATATCATGACACAATACAGACATAAGAATTAAAAGGAAACACATATACAGAGATAAATATTCCTTATACATTTTAAAATGATCACCTTCTGGAAGGAACATTTGAGATTGTAAAAAAAGAATAGACATTATCTTTACGTGCGTTGCATACGGACATGGACTCTTCAATTTCGTCATCTTGTTTTCCTCCAATTACTAAGAGGTGCCCACATTTTTTTACCATACTCTTTCTTCTTATTGCCCTTAAAATTATATAGACACTCCTCAATGTTATGGATCCCAAGCAGTCTAGCTAGCCACATCTGAAATGAGGGGGCTACAGGATCTTTGCAGGCCGCCGCTATTAGAATTCTTAACACTGCAACACACAGAAAAATAAAAGCTTCGGCTTCGTGTGCGACTTTAAGATTTTCATCCCTGCAAATTAACACAGTAGTTGGGGATAGAGAGATTTGGCACTCTAGCAGCCCCGATAAAAACATCTCTATTTCAGTTAAAACAGGTTTAAGATTTGGGCAAGAATAGAACATATGAGCTAGATCTGCCGGACCTTGGTTACATCTTGGACATCTGTCTGTATCCCTTTTTCCCCATTGAAACAGCTTCGCGGGGGTGTAATAGAGATTAAAAATCATCTTGTAGTGTTGTGCTTTTAGGTTGGTTGCTCTTAATACTTTTTTATTTAATGCCAGGGCATAGTCCACGTCTACATTTGGATCCCCTATTCTAAGAGCCCAGGCGTTTTCTACTTGCACAACATCTTCTTCCATGCCCTGTAAAAGATGACTATATCCTATTTTGATCTTTCTGCCCCCATTCCTTATATATTGAACAATCGGATTTAACTTCTGAATAGAAATCCTAGGTCTTAGAGATTTCACTGTTTGTTCTAACTGTTTATAGAGCATCCAGTGATTCATCGGGATACCATATCTTTGTTGCAGGACCTCGAACCCTAACAAGTCGTCCTTACACATAACGTCACCCAAACATCGGATACCCAAACTTTTCCAAAGGGCGCTATTCCTGTTCTGTCCAAGATGTAAAAATGGGCTTGAATTCCATAGGTCTAAGGTGCCATTGATCTTAGGAATCTTAAGAAATTTCAACATCAACTTCCATACGCCCCACACACTTAACATCACTTTACTTTTACTCCTCTTATAATACCGCACGTTAACTTCACGGGTTAAAATCCCTATAGCTTTTTCACCAATTAATAATTCGTATATTGTAGGCATTCTGAGAATACCAGGCGACAGCACCGGAATGTCATAACACAAGAGATGTTTCATATGCAACAGTAAACAAACCCAATGATACAGTCTTAGGTTAGGAGCAGATAACCCTCCTCCCTCTAATGGTATTGAGAGTCTAGCTAACGATCTTCTCACTTTACCATATTGCCATAGGAACTGTGAAAACACTGCTTCCATTTTTTCCATCAAGGCTTCATCAATTAATAAAGGAATAGCACGGAATAAATACAATAATTTTGGGAACATTGTCATTTTGAGAACATTCACTCGACCGATCAAAGACAAATGTAGTACATCAATTCTTCTCAGATCCTTATCCATTGACGCTAATACCGGCAAATAATTTTCCTGGATGATTTTACCCACATCAGCATTGATTTTTACTCCTAAATAAACTGCAGAGTCGACATATCTTTGATCCCTTTTCTGAATGTTCTTTGTACAAATTATTATAGTTTTTTCAGTGTTGAGTTTATAACCTGAATATGTCCCAAACTGCTGAGCCAGGTTAGTTAATTCCTGTATTGCCATATTCGGATTAACTGTAACAATTGCCAGGTCGTCCGCATACGCCAATAATTTAGTGGTGTGTCCGTGAGATATAATAGGGGATATTTTATCTGAGGCAAGAATCTTCCTGATTAACGGGTCAATATATAATGAGAAAAGTATAGGAGAGCAGGGACAACCCTGGCGTGTGCCTCTTCTAATCACCACCTCCTCCGATTGAAGCCCCATTGTAGTGATTCTGGCAACTGGGTCCATATACATTGCCTTAATACCTTTCCTACATTTTTCTCCAAAACCCCTTTTATCCAACACCTCCCACATGAAGTCCCAGACCACACAGTCAAATGCCTTCTCGGCGTCCAATAAAATCATAGCCATGTCACCCCCTGTAGCGGTGACAGCATCAAATAGTGATATAGCCCTAGCTGTATGTTCAGTAGTACCTCACCCAGGGACAAACCCATGCTGCCAGGGTGAGACAAGTTGACCTATAATCCCTCCTAGTCTCTTAGCCCATATTTTAGAATATAATTTCGCATCTGTGTTTATTAATGAAATAGGCCGATATGAGCCGGGATTCTCCTCTGGCTTTCCCTTTTTGTGAAATATCACAATGTTGGTCTGTTTCCACGTATCCGGAATAATACCTGAGCAGATAACTCCGTTAAAGAGATCTTCGAACATGGGAAGAATTTCATCACTCAGAGCCCTATAAACCTCAATTGGGATCCCATCTGGACCTGCCGCTTTACCCAATGCCAATTCACTCAGAGCATTTTTTATCTCCTCAATTGTTATATCCAGTTCCAATCGAGCTCTATCTCCCTCCTCCACCCTTGGTGTTATAAGAGACTGGTCTCGCATGAGTGGTACCACTCCTGGCTCCTGATCGTAAAGTTTTTGATAGAATTCCTGGAACACATGTATTATAGAATTTGGGTCAGTATATTCTATCCCATTATATTTGATCTTACCAATTTTATTTCGGTTCGATTCTTGTCTGATACGGAGTGCTAATGCTCTACCAGCCTGCTCACCAGTCTCATATCTCCTTGCTCTTTGTGACTGATATTCGCATATCTCTTTATGAGTGATTATTTTTAAGACGTCACCCTTGACCCGGGCCATATTTCTAATAGTCTACCCACTATCTTTACCGGATGTTATTTCATCAATGTGACATCTCTCTATTTCTGCCAGATCTGCGATAAGCTTATCTAACTTGCTTTTATCCTCTTTCCTTATTCTTGCTGCACAGCTGATCGTCTCTCCCCTTAATGCAGCTTTAAAAGACTCCCAAACGCCATTTCTGGAGGCACTATATCTATTACATTCAAAAAATTCCTTTGTCCACCGTTTAATGTGTTTTAAAAACCTTTCATCATTTAATAGTTTCCTATCAAATGTCCATCTAGATATTTTCCTTTGTACATTGGGAACCTTATATGAGAGTATCAGGGGATTATGATCGGAAATTATTCTTGGTAATTTATGGATATTGACCTTACCAATCTCCCCTATTGTAACAAAAAAATAATCCAACTTAGAGTATTTTTGTGCTGGATGGGAGAAATATGTAAACCCTTGATCACCGGGCATCTTTTCTCCCCATACCTCTACCAGGCCATGAGATTGGATCAAGGAGCTTATGGCTGCATTAACTTTTCTTTTACGACCTATATAGTTACTTCCCAGTTGCCAATCTGCAGAGATATTCATATCACCACAAACTATCATTGGGGTAGTCCAATTAGCCAGCTCTTCTTCTAATTTATCATAGATCGTTGGGTCATCCTCATTAGGACCATATATTACACATAGTGTGAACCCCATATTCTTTTCCGCTAATAGCCATCTTCCTGAACCATCTGTTTTAATGCTTTTCACTCCGCCCAGATGACTTTTAGCTAATATATTTACAACAAGGGGTGGTGAGGGACAGAGTCTCTGAATTAAGCAGAAAGCTCTCACCCAGTCAAGAGATCAGGGCTAGATCCAACACCGTTTTTTAGCTCACTGCACCATCCCAGTTTCAGAACCTGGCTGTATGCAAATTAGTCTGTTCCTGTCCCAGTGCATGATGGGATCAGGGCAAACCAAACTACAAAAGCCAATTCTTACACTGGGAAGGAAACAAGCTCCCGGGGACCGGTTTCTGGCATTACAGCCGTCTTCGGCCCGGTTTGCTTGAATCCTGATGGTGCAATGAGCAAGTGTTTACTCAGACACTCTGTTCATCACCACCCCCTTTTCTAAATCGTTTTTGGCCACTATAGGTGTGGCAGGGTATACTCAGACATGAGTCCCTTTCTCACTGCTCCATCAGGATTCAAGCAAGCCGGGCCGAAGAAGGCTGAAATGCCAGAAACCGGTCCCCGGTAGCTTGTCTCCTTTCTGGTGAAGAATTGGCTTGGTAGTTTAGTCTGCCCTGTTCCCATGATGCACTGGGCCAGGGTCAGACTGATTTGCATATAGCCAGGTTCTGAGCTGGGATGGGGCAGTGAGATAAATAACGGTGATGGATCAAGCCCTGATCTTTGGACTGGGTAAGAGTGGTCTGTTTAACTCAGACACTCTGTTCATCACCACCCCCTTTTCTAAATCGTTTTTGGCCACTATAGGTGTGGCAGGGTATACTCAGACATGAGTCCCTTTCTCACTGCTCCATCAGGATTCAAGCAAGCCGGGCCGAAGAAGGCTGAAATGCCAGAAACCGGTCCCCGGTAGCTTGTCTCCTTTCTGGTGAAGAATTGGCTTGGTAGTTTAGTCTTCCCTGTTCCCATGATGCACTGGGCCAGGGTCAGACTGATTTGCATATAGCCAGGTTCTGAGCTGGGATGGGGCAGTGAGATAAATAACGGTGATGGATCAAGCCCTGATCTTTGGACTGGGTAAGAGTGGTCTGTTTAACTCAGACACTCTGTTCATCACCACCCCCTTTTCTAAATCGTTTTTGGCCACTATAGGTGTGGCAGGGTATACTCAGACATGAGTCCCTTTCTCACTGCTCCATCAGGATTCAAGCAAGCCGGGCCGAAGAAGGCTGAAATGCCAGAAACCGGTCCCCGGTAGCTTGTCTCCTTTCTGGTGAAGAATTGGCTTGGTAGTTTAGTCTGCCCTGTTCCCATGATGCACTGGGCCAGGGTCAGACTGATTTGCATATAGCCAGGTTCTGAGCTGGGATGGGGCAGTGAGATAAATAACGGTGATGGATCAAGCCCTGATCTTTGGACTGGGTAAGAGTGGTCTGTTCACTCAGACACTCTGTTCATCACCACCCCCTTTTCTAAATCGTTTTTGGCCACTATAGGTGTGGCAGGGTATACTCAGACATGAGTCCCTTTCTCACTGCTCCATCAGGATTCAAGCAAGCCGGGCCGAAGAAGGCTGAAATGCCAGAAACCGGTCCCCGGTAGCTTGTCTCCTTTCTGGTGAAGAATTGGCTTGGTAGTTTAGTCTGCCCTGTTCCCATGATGCACTGGGCCAGGGTCAGACTGATTTGCATATAGCCAGGTTCTGAGCTGGGATGGGGCAGTGAGATAAATAACGGTGATGGATCAAGCCCTGATCTTTGGACTGGGTAAGAGTGGTCTGTTTAACTCAGACACTCTGTTCATCACCACCCCCTTTTCTAAATCGTTTTAGCTAATATAGCCACTCCCCTAATCATTGATGATTGAGTGGAACATCCAATCAGGGTATACCCATACATATCCAGGATCTTCCTTTTATTCCAGGGAATATGGGTTTCCTGGATACAGACAATATCAATAATATTTGTTCTAACCAAATGGCTCAATCTCTGCCGCTTCTTCCAATCATTTAAACCACCTGCATTGATAGTGCATATTCTAATGTCTGACATATTTTGAGTATTTACCTTTCCTACACTGACTATTATCCAGATAACTGATATCAACCCAAAAACTGTTCCATTCCATCTCGTGATTTTCCAAAATTTTCACCCTCCCTTCCCACTCCTCCCCCACCCTCTCCTCCCTCTGCACTCTCTCCCTCCCCCTGCCGGGCTCCAGGATGGAGCCCCCACTCATCCACCCCCCTTGTCCAGAGGCGCTCAGACCGCTGGTCTGTGCACGCGATGGTTGCGGCTCAACGTGAGGAGATATAACTTTTAGAGCCTTATCCAATCCCCACTTACACTACATATATTATCCCCTTTTTTTCCCCCCATTTTCTTTTCCCATTTTTCCCATTTTTCCCACCAAAATTTACACTGTGACCCCCTACCATTTCCATCCACCTAACTAACTATCTGCCTGCTAAAATATTCTGTATTATCCATCATCCATTTACTGAGACTCAACAAAATATTATTTATCGAGACCGCACCTGTACTCAGTTCAAATATAGATAAACATTATATATTAACGGCCCCTATTCCCAACTGAACTTTACAGTTTAACAATCCAACTGCTCCATCTATGACATCAAGAATTCTTTAGCTTTAATCTCCGAGGAGAAGTAAAATGTTTTTCCATCTTTAATTATCTTGAGTTGAGCAGGGTTAATCAGATAGGCCTGCATACCCTTGTCCTGAAATGGTTTGATCATCTGCCGTAATCTCCAGCGTCTCTCAACCGTGATATGGCAGAAATCAGGGCGAACAAAAAAGGTATAGCCATCAACTGTCTTTTTTTATCAGGTCTTGCCCTCTCAGATAATGCTTGTCTCAAATTGAAATTACCCAGAAAAATTAAAATTGCTCTGGGCTTGTCTCCCTCTTTCGCATTTTTATGAATGTTGGCTGGGGTACGGTGTGCCCTCTGGATCTCCCTATCAAAATCCCAGTCTTTCAGCTCCATGAAGGCGGACTCAAAAAGTTTAACAACAAATAGCTTCATATCTGTACCCTCTGCCCCTTCGGGAATTCCAAGAATACGGAGATTGTTCTGACGCGATCTATTTTCTAAGGACTCCAGTTTCCACTGAATATCAGTAAGCTGTTTCGTTTGCGTATCGACTTTACTGGCCGCGGCTGCTGATTCCGCTTCTGTAGAAACCACTCTATCTTCCAAATTGGTAACTCGCTCTCCCAGATTCACACAGGCCTTAGTCAACTTCTTAACCACCCCTTGCATTTTTCTAACTGCCGCCTGAGACTTACGGCTCTCCTGTCTTGCTTCCTCTCTATGCGCCAGTATCTCCTGGTGAATAACCTCCAGGAGGGACATTTGTGCAGATTCCCCATCTGGGCTGTCTAGGGTAGCATTAGACTGTGGTTGCTCTCTTTTCTGGCTATGTATTTTCGTTCTCACCACCATTTTTACCGCTGTGCTCGGGGGACTACTTTCTACAGGTTCCAAATCGCTGCCGGTGTCTATGTCACTGATATCTTGATCCAAGCTATCCTCTCCTTCCTCCAACCATTCACCACCCTCAGATACAGAAAAAAAAGCCTCACTCGGAGCTTCTTTTTTAACGCTGTTACTCTCCCCAGTATCGTCCTCCAGGATCTCCTCTAACCCTCGATGTATTGGCATACTATTGACCACCTGATCCGCTGCTGGATTCTCTGCTTGCTGCTCTTCCCCCTCCGCAATTACGACGGTATTTAGCTGTTCAGCGAGACCCTCATCTGTAAGGTCGGGGTTTACCTCATCAGTCTCTGGAGTAGTCTGTATGTTATCTACCTTTGAGTCTTTGGAGTCCTTATTTTTGCTCAGTTTTTGGAAAATATCTGAGATTGGGGTGGTGCCCAGAGTGTCAGTGTTCCCTTTACTAACCCCCTGCTGCTGTACTGTTTTTTTAACCAAAGGGGAGCCTTGTTTC
The DNA here is from genome assembly GCF_964263255.1 of Lissotriton vulgaris. Classification (NCBI taxonomy): domain Eukaryota; kingdom Metazoa; phylum Chordata; class Amphibia; order Caudata; family Salamandridae; genus Lissotriton; species Lissotriton vulgaris. The sequence continues at coordinate 936,057,240 of NC_141695.1, forward strand.
TTCCTCTTACTCCCATCAATGTCAGTCATTGACTCCGCTAGTTCTGCTGCTGCTCTTCTCCTGGCCGCCACTTTAGCACTGGCACTCATCTTGGGGGCCATGATTACCCTCCTCCTTTCCTCTGGCCCAAATAGCTCCTTACCGCCTGGGATACTTTCGTTATCAGTATCCTCCGCCTTCAGCTCCACAGCACCCTCCAGAGCGTACGGCTTCTCCTCCTTCCTGCCTCTTAAGAGATTTAACTCCTGATGCGATTGTTTCTCTGCTTGCCTGTTCCCACCAACGCGGGGCTTTCTTTTCCGCTGAAAACGCTGTTTTAGCAACAAGCTCCGCACCGCTTCGTCCTTGAAGGCTGACTCCGCGAACTCCGTTGCCTCCAACTCCGCCTGCAGTCCGATAACCGCTCCGCCTCTAAGCCTCCGCGTCAGCGGCACCACGTCCAGTAACAGCCGCTTCAGCGGCTGACGGCAGGTCAGTTTCATAAAGCCGTTTCCACCTCGATGTCCGTGTTTTCTTTTTCTCCGCCTCGCGTCTTTTGCCTACATTAACCGTTACCAGCAATGCGTCCGTTACATCATATCACCCCGATATAGCCTTCGGTAGGGGGATTATGGGGTCACCGTTCACACATTACACCCCTCCTCACGCGAGCTGCTTCCCGGCCGTCTCACACGGCCGCCATCTTGCCCGGAGTAAGATACGTTTCAGATAATGGGACTCTTTACCTTCACCCCAGATGTGGAAATTACCCTCAGCTCTGCCCTGTAAAAGCCTGCTCAACTATTCTGGGTCCCTTACCTATCATAATGGATAATTGTCTGTGCAGATACAGGCGAGTATATGGGTGTGTGATTTTTTTGAGTGCATGCGTTCTTTACGGTTGTACTGAATGCAAGGTGTCAATTTTGGATAGGTGCATGCTTGCACACATTTGGTAGTCTCCTTGCAGACTACATGTAAATATGGCAGCCTTCTTTTATCTATGTTCATGACCCTCTACTTGAAACTTGTCTTTTGTGTAAGTACAGGTTAGGTTGTCACTCTTTCTTTTTTCACAGTAGTATTTTCCCTACCTCAGTGAACATTCTTCCTTGGTGTATTGACATTTCCCCTTCGTAAAAGTGACCTCCTGTTTGTTTTGCTTTTGTGCCATATGACATATACACCTTGACTAGTTCAGTTGGATCTGACCTCTGGAACTAAACAGGGAGTCTCATGACACCTTACACTTTCTTCATTAATGTAACTTGGGTTGCATTCCTATGTGGGTGGTGTGTTTTAAGGTGAAGCAACTTTCAGTTTTTTAAAACAAGTTTTAAATTGAATCTTTTAAGGTTTTGAGCTAGACGAGAGAAAAATTAGGCATAATACGTGCTCTGTTATTGTACAATCTCTGCCCCACCTTCATTGTGATACAAGCAGCTATCCCAGACATGTAGAGCCATTTTGTACAGCAAGGTGTTAGCTTTCTTCCACTGCTTGGAGAGTAAGGCTCCCTTGGTGTAATACTTTGTAGCTTCAGCTTCTCTTAAATAATCTCATGTCTGTCTACAGGGCTGCTTAAATAATGCCAATAACTAGAGAAAAAGAGGAAAGAATATGTAGCAAAGATCGAATTTACGAGAATTCTTTTTTCGTAGGTCCTTAACTTCTCTGTGGTGCGCATGATGCACCTAATGCAGCCATTGCATTTTCTCTCAAGTGTTGTGCTCTTAAAATAAGATGCCAATTGGCACAAGCATCAAATATTTTTTGTGAATTTATGGATCTATATTTCTGTTGATGGGAACTCGAATTAACGTAATCCCATCAAGGGAAACGTGAGCAACGACAGTATATCTGTTTCCATTCCAGGACATCCCTACACCAATTCTACATTATACTCAGAGTTCCACATACTACAGTAATGTCTCCTTCAGACCTCCGCCTCTAGGGCAGGATCCAGAAACCCATCCAACATCTTTGATATACACCAGATAAGCATAGCTCACTTAGAGACGTAAATACCATGTTAATTGCCTGGGTAAGCAACCCTCAAGGGAATACCATTTCATAGATTCAGAACCAGAGCACATCTAAAAGTGTCTTTACCATCTCCTACTAGTCAACTCTGAATTTTGAGTAGTAACTCCTCATTCCCCGTTATAATACATTTAAGTAGCTTTGAAATGTCAATTGTGCTTTCTTTGGAAACGTTCAATGTTGCTAAAACAGTTAACATCCCTTTTAAGCCGAGCCTAGTTTAGCGAGCATGCGTTGCTCTAGGAAAACAACCTCTTGAAATCACTTTGGACTCCGCCCGTGGCTTACGGCTTGCGGTTAGGAGCAGCAGCGCGCAGTGTGCCATCTGTTTTTCACATGCAGCGGTGGGCACAAGCGCGCGCACCACTCCAGGGCTTGCACGCGCACCACTCCCTGGCTTGTCTGCACTCTGTTTTCTTGACTTCCTTTCTCCTTACCATTGTCTTGAAGTACACAAGTTTGTATTTGTGGGCTTGAAATGCTACATGTGACAAATGGCCCCTCGAGGGCGAAAACAACTCAGCTTTTAAAGCTGCCTTTTTCCATCTCTGTTCCAGTGCCTTTACCGCGCGAGCCCACCTTCCTTCATGCTGCTGATTTCTCTTAATTGCAGTCACCGCCATTGGCCCACAACTTCCCCCAACGGAAGACTGCCATAAATGCATACGTGGGTTCCAAACTGGGGGCTCAGGCATTTTTGAATTGCGGTTCATTGGCTCGCAGACAGTAAACACAAAGCTGCATTATTTCAAGAGGGCACACAGGCTTTAGAAACATCTCAAATGTGTTGAGCCCCTTTAAGGTTTCCCTTTTAACTCCCTGAGTACCTCCTATTGAGACATATCGACATTAAATGTGTAAGGGTCCACACTGCAGAGAAATTTCTTAATAGAAAGTGGTGTTTATGGGGCCCTGGAGTGCACACAGACAAGTAACCCGGAAGTGTCTCACACCTGGGATATGCTAAATAAATGAGACATGTAGATCTAGGGTTGTTCAGGAGAGATATTCTGATACTGGCCCATGGATTATAATACCTAAAGCCCCACATTCATTTATTTTCTTATTTATTTTCTTGGTTGTTGGTCCTAGTACGTTTGTTGACACAAAGCCGATTAAAGACCTCGAGTGAAGGCGGCCATTGGTCGGTCCGTTTCTCACTCACTGATGGACCTGGAGCATAATCAGGACTCTCTCAAAGGTTTCAAGCACACAGAACTTCTCCCAGTAGAAGGTGTCCCGTGGGAATGTTGTCTGCAAAACGGTATGTCTGTGCAAATGTAATGGCCGTTCCATCGGAAAAGACACTGTCTGTAAATAACATTGCCCTGCCGCACGATGCTTTAGTTACATAAAAAATACAAAAATGCCCACCTCATATCTATTAAAACTAGGTGGGCTGTGAATGTTTGACGTTCTAAAAAATTGGTTGTGTTTTTTAAATGTTTGGGAAGAACTGTTGTACCTTGAGAAAGCTGTCCTTGTTTCACACATCGGTCAGTTATTTTACACATTAATTTGCATTGAGCATCAAAATAAATATTGGCCGTGCCAGTTGTTTGAGCTAAGAGGTCCTAGTCTGTGACAGAAAGCACAGTGGACATGTACATCATTATTTTAAACTTGCATCACACACAGTATAAGATAGGCAAGTACAAACTGGGCAAAAAAGTTTAAAATAAAGTGCTTCAAAAATGCAGATCTAAGTAATACCTAGACTGTACATAGTGCATCTTTTTTATAGTTGTATTTTAAAAGCACACACTTCACAGCTTAGCCGGTGGTTCCCTTATAATACCACTCAAAAAATAAATGCGTCATCAAATTCCATCAATTAAAGCCTATTGGGGCTTCCGAACGTCCTTTACATTTGCAGATTAACCAGTTGCGCACGTTCACAGTTTGATCAGACAGCAACACCCAGGCAAAAAGGCTCTGTCTGCGCCTCCCACAGGATACCGCCACCATGCCTTACACTGCGGCTGAAGCAGTTCAACTTGTGGAATTGACCTCCCGGGCGGTTGCCTTTTCATGAAAAAAAAAGTATTGGCATATCCAATAGGTCTCGCATTTGGGACCATATCCTTATAAGGGTTTAGTTATCTAGTACAATATCCTTGGTGCAACAACATCAACTGTTGCATGGCCAAACACTTATAAGGGTCCAAAGGCGAGACCTATTGGCTATGCCAATGCTTGTTTTAAGATGTCCTAACTCAGAGCTGTGCCCCTGTTAGAGCCACATGGAGAATGAGTAGGTCATGAGGTGGACAACCTCCGCCCCTCACACCCTGAACGAAATACGCCATGCAATCTAAATTGTGAGCCTACGCATTCACAACACAAGTTTCAGAAGAGTTTGAACACAGAATAACCCATACACTCAGTACTGTATACTCTTCCATAGCCTTGGAGACTCTTGCTTCTTGCACAATTAACTAATTTCTACACTATTCAGTTGCAGAACTTTTTGACCCATGTTTATCAATTCAATTCAATTCAAAAATACTTTATTCGGATTGCAAAAAATCCATAAAAGTCACACATTTACATAAAAGTACATTTTAAAATAATTACGCAATTTCCACAAATAGTTAAAAACTGCAGTTGTTTTCCAAGCATTAATGTAAACAATCAATGTAAATCAATTATTAAAGTGCATTCCGATTTACTAAAGTGCTATTGCAGGGGGGACTTTAAGGCACATAAGCATTTCAGGGAGATTCCATGGATTTTCGTGCAGAGAAGATGACTTTCAGAAATGAGCTTACACGAAAAATCAGTTCATCATTTTCTAATTTTAAAAGCATGAAATATGATTGAGTCAGGGAAACTGGTCTTTGTTTTTTAAAATATGGAACTAAAAACCACTTGATGTATTTCATAAAAAATTTACAATGAAAAAAGAAGTGTAAGCCATTTTGTCTACTGTGTCCATCGCAAGGGCAGGGGCGTAGCTCATTTCCAGAATTCATCGTGCTGTGGCCCATTGGAAAACAAAGTGAGTATTTTATGATTCCAGCTCTTAAGCGATATAGTAACAACCTTTCCCAGTTGGTCATAGGGAGTCTTAGATATAAAGGGATTTGTTGTGGAGATAAGTCGTTGTTTATGTTATTCACATATGATTTGACAGTTTGTTTTTGCAATTCTATCTCCAACCTCTTTTCCCTAAAGAGGGCGTAGAGTTCAATTTGTATATCCTTTTTGTCCGTGCTCTTGATCTGGGAAGGATCGTTAAAAAGATGGATTTTGCCAATACTGTCTAGGCTTTCCTTTGTCGCCCGGAGCCACGGGATGCTCATACCTTTGTCACAGGCTAGACATTCAGACACAATTTCCTGTGTTAAAGTAGCACGGTCATTGGCCCAAATGGCCAGCCAAAATATTACAGGTCGCGTGGCAATAAAGTCAGTTATGTAAGGCAAGTTAAGTTCAGCATGGCAAATGTACCCGGATGAAGAGATTGGGGCTCCAAGCAGTTTCCTACATAACCGGTTTTCTTCTGTCTGCAGGCTAGATGGTCTCACTATCCCCCAAATCTCAGCGCCATAGGTTGCTACCGGGACACATTGCAGTCTATATATTTTCACAATTGCCTTAGTTGTTTCTGACCTCTTTGGCCGTGGCAAGGCAAGGATTGAGTTTATGGCCTTTGAGAACTTGCCTGTGGCGTGGGCGAGATGCCCACTCCATAGGCCGTTCGCAGCAAAGACCATACCTAAGTAAGGGAATGATTTGGTAGAGTACAACTTCTCTTGACCAATCGAGATGGAATTGAGTTGTTTGGCCCCTGGCCCACAGGTCATAATGAACGATTTTTTAAAATTCACTTTCAAGTCCAGGTTCCCCATAAAATGTGCAAAGCTCTTAACCAAGGCACGTAGGGCATTCGGTGTTAGGCCCATAATCACCGCATCGTCGGCATACAGGAGTGCGGGTAGCAGATTCCCTTGGATTTTCGGGACATCGGTTGTCGTCTTTTTCAGGGAATCGCTCAGTCCGTTTATATAGATGATAAACAACAGGGGTGCTAAAACGCACCCCTGTCAGACGCCTCTTTCTACCTTAATTGCCCCTGAGATTTCACCCTCCATTCCAATTCGTACCTGGGCTTTAGTGTCCGCGTGTAGGTAGGCTAGGAAATGTACCAAGGATTCATCAAGGCCATAGGAGAGAAGTGTCGCCCACAATTTCGACCTATTCACTAGGTCGAATGCGGACGACAAGTCCATAAAAGCTAGGTAAATAGGAGAAGCCCTGGCTATAGTGTATTTGCCTATTATAAGATTGAGATTCAGGCATTGTTCTGTTGTCCCGACCTTGCTTCTGAAGCCCATTTGACATCTGTCCAGCACCCCTGTTTCTTCGGCCCAATCGTTCACTCTATTGTACAGCACCCGGCCCAAAATTTTCAGCGTGTTGTCTAAGAGTGAGATGGGCCTATAATTTGCAGGGTCAGATCTTTCACCTTTTTTGTAGATAGGCACTATTGTGCTTGTGGACCAGGTGTCAGGGATGGCGCCCATCGGTAGGCAGTTGAAAATATTGACCAGAATAGGCCCCCAAAATTCTGGTTTGTGTTTAATTAAGTCAATTGGGAAGCCATCCGGCCCTGGCGCCTTATTCCCGAGGCTTTGATTGATGGCCAAAACGACCTCCCCCAGGGTTATGTCTAGTGGGCTCAGTTTGCCATAAACATGTTTATTTGATTACTTTGTATTGTATTGCTTGTGCTTTTCTCCTGTTCTCCAGTCGACATACGCATACACTTGTAATGAGTGACTTTGCACAATGTGATTTTTCTTATCCAACCACAGGTGAAAAGGTATACAAACAGTAACCACAGCAGAGCTAAATGCATGATGAGTACAGAAGGTGATGGCAACCAATTAGCTGCCCGGGCAAACGAAAAGGCAGAAAGATGCCCCTGGGTAAGTAAGGCAAAAGCCATGTAGAAGATGTGTGTAGTGTGTGTGATAAGTATACTAGTTGGTCACTGAAAATTAACAATAGAAATGTCTTAAAAAGGAAACTCATTTTCTTACATCCATTGCGGTCTTCTGATTAGATTGAATTCCAATGAAATAGTTCTAACTTCCAGATATTAGGGGGATAAAAGGGTCCATCTTTTATTCTTCACACCTCATTAACAGACACCTGCATTTGCTCATGGTATTCTTACACCATGCATTTCTGACCTCTGACTTTTACTACTAGCTTACGAAAAGAGAGTAAACTAGCTAATTCTACTAGTCATAGTGACTGTTAGTTACAGAAAGCAAATCGCAACTGAGATGTTACTAGTTACTGATTACAATTTCAAACGAAATATATTAGCAACTTAACTTGAACATAAATCTATAAATTCACACACCTGAGCTTACTGAGCATAGCTTTATCCATATTTGCATTACTATGGCTACTTAGAAAAGATCTACGTGCTGATTGCCTCCTGGAATGTTTTGCTTGATATTTGAAGGTCTGATTGCACGCTCTCTTTAATATTAACATGCTGCCAATACTAGGGTGACAAAAGCACCCAATATTTAGGTAGGGCACTATTCATTTGTACTATGTCAATGGAAAAGAATAATGATGATAACAAATACCCACCGAATCAACGTTTTTTCTTGGAAAATGTATAAATATGATTGTTGCTTTTCATGTGAAGGTGGTGTTTCAGCTACAAGGAAATTATTTTTCTTGTTAAGTAGTGTTAGTAATATTGATAAGCATTTGCTTGTGAGTTAGGATACAGTCACAGCTACTCTCCTCCTCATACCCATTCCATCTCCCGGTTACCAGTTGGACTGCCAATAAGGATAAAGGATTCATTTGATTACAAAAACTATGGTCCATTAAAGAATTAAGATTTATTGTGGAACAAATAATACTCAAACAACAAAAAATCCCCTGTGCAAGGGTGCCACCAGTGGCAAATTATCCGACGTTGTAGCCTCATTAGAGATAAAGGAAACAGAAATGACACTTTAGCAACATGACATGAGCACAAGTAGAGATTTACAATGTGAGCGTTGGAAAAGTCTTGCATAGTCAATCCATCTAATGAGGGCACGTTCTGGGTGAGTAGGAACGTTTTTATTACATACTCTCTCTCCTTTATGAAGTCCACTGGACAATAACATTAAATACATTTCTTTGTGGTATCTCCAAAACCCATCAAGCGCAGGTCTGCTCTCCTTTCACAGTGAATTTTGACCAGAGCAAAAACACAATACGGCGCATGTCTAGGGTGTATTTGGAGGGGGTGAAAAATAAGATTTTGCCATCCCTCACATTTTAAATGACCAAATGTCGCTGTGAAAAAACAGCAAATGCTAGCAGCGTCAGAGACAATCAGTCAATCAAGGGGATTGTGAAGCGAAGCTACTCACCCGACAGGGTCTCAAGGCACTGAGGGGGTGAGGGGGCGCGTGGATCCTGGATGCTTACGTGATTCGTCAAAGAGTGAGATCTGGAGGTCCTTCAAGAACTTGGAGAGTGTTGGTCTCTATCGGAGATGGAGAGGGAGAGTGTTCCATGTCTTGGCCGCGATGAGGGAGAAGGAGCTTCCTCCTGTTCCGGTCTTCTTGATGCATGGTACAGTCACGAGAGAGAGCTGGGCTGGGTGGAGGGATCTTTCGGATGCATGGAACGAGAGACAGGGGGTTCATATAGGCAGGTCGGGTGTTGTGGGACTGGGTGAAAAGCTCAAAGGTGATTCTCTTCTCGATGGGGAGCCAGTGTAGTGACCGTAGGTGTTGGCTGATGTGGCAGTGGCACGAAAGGTTGAGGACTAGTCTGGCGGTGGCGTTCTGGAGGTTCTGGATTTTGCGGGTGAGGTTCTTGTTGAGCCCGGCGTAGAGTTTGCATGTGTTGCCGTAGTCCAGTTTGCTGCTGATAAGGGCATGGGTGATGGTTTTCCTCTGTTCAAGGGGAATCCAGTTGAAGGTCTTTCAGAGTAGGTGGAGGGTGTGGTAGCAGGAAGAGGTGACACAGTTGATCTGGAGGTCCATTTTGAGTTTGGAGTTCAGGATGATTCCGAGTTTACGTGCCTGGTCTGTGGGGGAGGGATGTTTCCCTATCAGACATGTCACATCAAATGCACCCACCATGTGGGGAACGGTTCAGCTGGCAGGAGGATAAGGCAATAACTGATAGAAAGGGTCCATCTAAGTCCTGGCAGCCATGATCCAGCTGTGAGGGCAGGGAGGGAGTGCCAGGCATACCAACTTCTGATGAAATTCCCAGCAGATCCAGAGTGGGAGGAGAGCAGGGTTGTGAAATCAAATCCGTCCAGGAGAGCAGGAAAAGCCAGGCTGAAGCCCCAGCCAGTAGTAAAGTCTTCCCCCCTCAAAGCATGCAAAAACAACAGCATAGCACAGGTCTACTACCCTGGGGGCTCACACTGCGGCACAATGCTTCAACTCCCACAGAGAGGGGTTACAAAGCAACTGTCTTCCTCTGCCACTCCCCACAGTGGCACATGTCTTAAAACACATAATGTCCCCAGATCACAAGAGAAGCTTACACTTCGCTTGCAGCTTTGCCTCCGAGGGTTAGGGTTACGACGTAAGAGGCTCCCCTGCAGTGCTATCTGAAGCGTGGTTTACAGCATTAGTTCTGGACAGTCGAGAAAGATTATTTAATCTGTAGATAATAAGGACCAACAAGGCAATATTTAATTTAAAAAAATGTCCAGCTTCCTCATCACATCATCGAGGGGGTATAGAGAGGAAGAGGCAGCTGCAGCCCATGAGAGGGAGCAAAGAACAGTTGTTCAGAGAGAGATGTTGTTCTGGGAATGGCAGGGAGATTAAGTGGACTGGGAGCAGCAGGAGGACAAAGAGAAAGACAAAGTAGTGCACTGAAGGATAACATATGGGCCATAGTGAAAGGATTCATGTAGCAGGGCCAGTCTCCAGGGCAGAACAAAAGGAGGAAATAATGACTGTATTCAACAATGCAAAGGCAGCATTTCTGAAGGGCAGTAAGAGGAACCAATGAAAAAGATGGGCATTTGTTGAAACTCATATCTAGTTACTACATGTCTCTTTGAGACAGCACAAGTGCTGCATGCTCTGCTTAGGCAAGACCTAAAAAGGACTTGGAACAAAGGAAGCAAGTCACAAAGTAATAGACAGTAAGACCAATGGCTGAACAACTGCATAGATTAAAATCTTGAGCCCATGACTGTGAAACTGCTCAAGAATGGGAGGTAAACACAAAAAGGAGAGAGACATACATTGCAAAGTGGAAAGGAGTTTAAACTGGATGGACATGGATTTTATAGGATGAGTGAAGTTATGGAATGCAAAGGAGACATGACACAAGTGTACAATATGGAATTAAAAATAGTAAGAAGTAAGGGAAACTGCAGGAAGTTGAGTGAGCTGTAATGAAAATTGAGAATAATAAAAGTAAGAAAATACAAGAAGTAAGAAGGTGCAGGGGAATGAGAGATGTATCTGGTATCAGTAATGAAACAAATGTGATAGGAGTTTGGAAATGAACAAGTGGGATAAAGATGGAGGTAGTTTGGATACTGAGGATGCAGAAGCAAGAAGACCAGAGACAGAGACAGTGCTGAAAGTAGCATTGCGAGATGATATTGAAAGAATGAGAAGACTACATTGGAGAGTAAGAGATGAACTAAAGAGAGATATTTGGTGGTCAAATGTAAGGTTAAAAGTGTGAGAGAGAGTGTGTGCTATAGATATTAGAGAATGTGGTATGTGCAAGTTGAAGGTAAATATGAGGAGAGTGGGGTGTTGAGTGGTAGAGTGGCAGTAAAACTGGGAGAGACAGAGGTAGGCATAAAAAGTCAGAGATATAGATTAGAGTTGGAGGTAAGCAGCAAATTAGAAGAGATAGAGTGAACTAATCAGAGACTGAGGTGCAAAGAAATAGAGAAGAGGGAAACATTGTCCGAACAAGTAGGGGAGGTGTAAGGGAACAAGACAGTAGCATGAGAACGAGGGACATCAACTTGTGTTTGAATGGAAAACTCAGAGAAATAGATGATACTGAAGGACAGAAGGAGAATTACGAGATCTGGAAGAGAGAGAGAGTGTGAGAAGAACTAGATGGAGGAGCAAGGAAACTTGAATTATAGAAATGTGAATGACAAAGGCAAATTACACCGGTGCTAGTGAGATGGAGGCTTAACTGTGTTGGGGAAGGGTAGCAGTGCTGGAAGAATGAGAAATTGGGTGAACTGAACGGAAAAGGTGAGGAAAGAATGAGAGCTAAGATGAGAGGCTGACTGGGAAAGATTGATTGAGAAATATGAGCAATTAAAAGGACCAGTAACATGGTCCATTGGTGTGTTGCAAATTGAATTTTCTGTAGCTCAGAGGCACCACTTTTGCTCATGATTGTCCTTGAAATGCTCATAGCCCTATGACTGTGCTCTGGGATCCCTTTATGTTACCAAGCAGTTCCCCTTTTGGAGACCCTATAGCTTCATTTAGCAAATGAATAACACCAAAAAACTGTTTTATATGCCCTAAAATTAAGCAAGGAGCTAAAGCACCAAAACCGCACCTCCCTCTTTATCCCAAAATGTTGTTTCACAGAGATATCTTGTTGTGTGCACATAACACTGCACCTGCTGCTCCAAAGGTGCAGCCCAAAGGTCAGGGCAATCCAAAAAGCACACGTGGAACGCACTGCAATATCAATAGTCCAATATATATACGAGTCCAATCAATTGCATAAGTTCCAAAAATCTTTATTTTTCTTTGATGAGAACACAGGACAGCCAATGCGTTTCGTTCACAATGTGAGCTTTGTCAGGGCCAGTTTTCTTGTACGTTAAAAAGAGCAGGAAAGGGCAACATAAAATGCTTCTATCCTCTCTCTTAGGCCTCCTCTCTGTCCCATTGGTGTACATATATCTCCAAATGATGTCTGGAGTCCTTATAGAATCAGTCCGATCTCCAACTACTAATATGGCAGCAAAATCACCGGGAACCTTTTTAAGTCCCTCCCAGGAACCGTGATACGCGCCAAACGAGGCAGAGCAACAAAAACAAGTCTTGATGGAATTTCCAAAAAGATTCATATGCCCTAATGTATCCCTGACATCAGAACCTGTTGAACCCCTTGAAGCTATTTGCACCAGTAAAAAAACCTGCTGCTAGCTTTGAGGTAGGTTAGGAGGGTGAGGTGCTTTCAAACAGTGGGAGGCAGGGTGACTGAATAAGGGGCCCCCCTTGCCGTACATTGCTTTGTTACGTCACTTCCCAGAAACAGCAGCGGCTCCTCTGCTATGGCGGAAGAGCATCGCCTCACCTGCCAGCTGTAAAAAAAAAAGAAAATATAACGATAATAAACCCTTGTATATTATTGTTTTATTTTTGCTCTTGGGGCCGAGGCTTTTGACAAGGGTTGATGACAGGCTGGTGGAGGAGTGGTTTCACTGCTAATCAATTCGCACAACTTTCTAGCCGGCCGTCTCAGGCCAGCCACACCGTCATGCACACTGAAGCTCTCTCACTTGAGGTGCGTTGCCGGGTTGGAGAGAGCAGGCACAGGCTCCCTATCTCTATGGGAGCACAAATCATCGGCGCTCAGGCCAATCTTGTTGCTGCTTTCAGCAGCATGAATGCAGCATCAGGATTGGCCGCAGTGGACTCTGAGAACCTGTACCTGGAGTGGAGAGGAGCGCGATGAGGCCATGCGGCAGGTAAGTGTTTTTTAGTTTTTTATTATCCCGTCACCGTCGCCCCTGTAATGTCGCGATATGCGACGGCGTGATTGCGTCGTGACGTAGTCACGACACGTAATGGACAGTTAATAAAAAGGCAGGAGCACATCTACGTCGGCCAGTTGGAGACGGAGACGGCGACCTGTAGTAATGGCACAATTAAGGCTCCAGTCATTCTTTAAGTGCTAGGCCCCCAGCTCCTGCCCGTCACGTCCATTCCTTTGGTGTCCGCACTGCCCAAGTGTGCGACACAACACTGGCGACGAGGGTGGGCGTTCCTTCTTGTGGTGGCGGCCACAAGAGTGTTGTGCTGCTCGCGGTGCTCGTTCCCTTCGGCTGGTGCCTGGTGCGGCCCTGGCGTGTCGCCTCCTGCTCCTGCTGCCCGTGGAGCGTATTGCCCGTGTGCGACGGTCCGGTGTGGCCCAGAGGTGAGGCTGCTGCGAGGGGGAGCCGCTGGTCGCAAGCACGACTCCCGAGCCTGCCCCTGCCATGCTCCTGCGCCCGGAGTGGTGCTCTGCCGGTCCGCGCGTCCCCGCTTCTCTCCACCGGCTGAGTGGCGGCCCAGCGCGGGTGGGACAGCGCACGTGACGACAGCGCGACGGCGCACATGGGGGCAGCACCCAGTGCTGCAGTCCCGGTGGCAGCGAAGTGAAGGCCTAGATCGGGCCGCGATCTCACCCTGCCCACTTCCGGCTGGCGTTTCCTCACGCATCTGGAGGACAGCCCGGGAGCCACGTGGGGGGAGAAAGCGAAGAGCACGGTGCCCAGCCGGGGAGGGAGTGCAACCAGCCAGACCCCACAGAAGCACCAGGGGAAGGTGAAGCTGACACCCCAACACCAGGATATAGTGCCAGAGAGACAGGGAGCTCAGCACTTGTCCAGGGTGTCACCCACTCCAGCACAGCCGTCATCCATCCCAGCACAGGAAGGCAGCCCCTTGGGCAACACACCGGAGAGACGAGGTAGCGTGTGCAGGCAGAAGACATGTCGCAAATTTTCCCCATCGAGCCCTTCATAGTCGAAGACTCCCCGTTATCCCTGGCGCCCAAATGGAAAGATTGGGTGGACCGCCTAACGATCTTCTTTGAAGCCACCAAAGTGCACAAAGAACAGAAAAGTGCCATGCTGCTCCACTTAGGAGGGAAAGACATTCACAATATTGCCAAAACGATTGTGGAGGCGACGCCAAAAAATCACATCACCCTAATAAATGCCCTCAATGCTCACTTGGATCCCATGGCCAATCAGGACTACGAAAAATTCATCTTCCGCCAGGCCCAGCAACTCCCGAACGAGTCCCTAGACACCTACCATACACGGCTAAAGAACCTGGCCTCATCGTGTGGGTTCCTGGACGAATTGGAGGAGATAAGAGGGCAGATCATTCAAGGGTGTACTTCCGCCAAGCTCAGGGAACGAATCCTGGAGGAATTTGGAAAACCCTTGGCCGAGATTCTAACTCTTGGTCGCACCAAAGAGCTATCCAAGGCTCGGGCAGCTCACATGGAGGCAGCCCTCCAAGTACCGGTGAAGACCGAACCGGTCAACGCAGTCACCACCAAGCCAGCGTCCAGAGGAAACAGGAAAGGCCCACGCGGTGCCGTGGCGGCACCTGCCACCACCTGTGGGTACTGTGGAGGAACACCCCATCCATCGGCCGACTGCCCGGCGAAAGGCAAGAGGTGCTCAGGTTGTGGGCGATACAACCACTTCGAAAAAGTGTGTAGAGCCAAGAAATTTCGCAAACCACGACCCAGGGTCAATGCGGTGATAGAGGAGGACAAATCGCCAAGTGACATGGACGATGATGAAGAGGAAGAGAGGGTTGTGCACAAGGTGCACATGATAGGGACCACGACCCGCAAAGCACGGCGTCTACCCCAATGCCATCTCCAGGTGGGGGACCAAGAGATCAACGCGGTGGTTGACACTGGGGCCACTATTAACATCATGGCAGCCGCTCTCCACCGTACCTTGCGACCTACGTCTCAGCTTCAGCCCTCCGCAATAGTGGTGTTCGCATATGGACAGGACACTCCGTTGAAGATCCTGGGGCGGTTCAAAACGGCCGTAACGCATGGAAACCAGAAAATCTACACCAACATCTACGTCACGGAGGATGGTCAAGGCATGCCCCTAGGATGTCGCGCTGCTGAGGACCTGGGGATTGTCTCTTTCTCTTTCAGTGTCCATCAAGAATCCATACAACATCTCCTGGAGGAGTTCACAGAAGTGTTTGAAGGGATTGGCAGATTCAAAGGAAAAGAGATACACCTGCACATGGACCCCACTGTCCAACCGGTGGCCCTACGGCATCGGAGGATTGCCTTTCATCTGAGACCCCAAGTGGAACAAGAATTGAAGAAACTCGAGGCTGCCGGCATAATTGAAAAGGTAACGGGACCCACCCCCTGGGTTTCACCCATAGTAGTCCCTCGAAAGCCCAAGCAGCCAGGGGCAGTGCGCACCTGTGTCGACATGCGCCTCCCAAACGCCGCCATAAAGCGCGAGCGGCACATCACCCCTACCATTGGCGACCTCATTGGAGAAATGGCGGGAGCCTGCTGGTTCTCCAAGCTCGACTTATGGTCTGGATACCATCAATTGGTTCTTGATGAGGCGTCGCGCAACATAACCACATTCTCTACCCATGTGGGACTGAGACGCTACACCCGACTAAGCTTTGGAGTATCCAGCGCCGCTGAGGTGTTTCAGCATGTCATACAAGAGTTGATCGCGGACATTCCAGGGGTCATCAATGTCAGCGATGACATATTGATTCATGCCAAGTCCCTACCTGAACACAATGCCCGTCTCATCCAAGTACTCCGAAGGCTGCGGGAAGCTGGTCTAACGCTTCATTGTGAGAAATGTGAATTTCTGAGAACCAAGCTACAGTTCTTAGGATACACTTTCTCCACGGAAGGTGTCAACCCAGACCCCGAGAAAATGCGTGACATCAAGAGCGCCGTTGCCCCAGCTAGTGTGACTGAAGTCCGAAGTTTTCTGGGA
Organism: Lissotriton vulgaris; assembly: GCF_964263255.1. NCBI lineage: Eukaryota > Metazoa > Chordata > Amphibia > Caudata > Salamandridae > Lissotriton > Lissotriton vulgaris. Next base: position 936,072,988 of record NC_141695.1, read on the forward strand.
ATGGTCAACTACTGTGGCAGATTCATTAAGGACTTGACATCGCTCACGGCGCCGCTACGAGAACTAACTAAAGAATCGGTCCCCTGGGAATGGGGCCCCCCTCAGGAAAAGGCTTTCATGAACATCAAAAATGCCCTTTCGGAAGCAACTACACTAGCATTCTTTGATCCGGAGAAAATGACACAAATTGCGGTAGATGCCGTCCCGGTGGGCCTCGGTGCAGTCCTACTACAGAAGCGATGGCCGGAGGAAGACTGGGCACCAGTGGCGTTTGCAAGCCGATCTCTAACGATGACGGAACAAAGATATTCTCAAATAGAGAAAGAGGCTATCGCCATTCACTGGGGGGTGTCGTCACTTTCACCTCTATGTGTATGGAAAGCCGTTCACCGTTACGACAGATCACAAGCCATTAGTGGCCCTCTTTGCTGGAACATCTACCCAACCTCCACCGAGGATCGAAAAATGGATGCTCCAACTGCAGGACTACAATTGCCGGGTGGAGTATCAGCCGGGGTCTCGCAACCCGGCAGACTACCTATCCAGACACCCCCGAGAAGCCACTGACAAGGAAAGGGAAGATGCAGCAGACACGGAAAAGTACGTCCGGTACGTCACCGCCAGATCCTGCCCTCTCCCCCTGTCAATGCAGAACCTCGCTGAAGCTACGGCGCAGGATGAGTGCCTGCAGCGGGCCAAGAGAATCCTACAGCAGGGGAACTGGCACAAGGCCAAGGAGGAGTGAAAAGCCCTGACTATCCCTGCTCAAAGGATAATGGAGAGTTTGCATCATGTGAAAGACGAACTCACGGAGGATCCCACTGGCTGTCTGTTGCGAGGGCACCGTCTGGTCATACCTACTGCGCTCACAACCAGGTGTGTACAGCTTGCACATGTCGGCCATCAGGGCATGGTAAAAACCAAATCACGTCTTTGTTCGAAAGTGTGGTATCCACTCATGGATGAACTGGTAGAGGGCATGGTCAGGTCCTGCCCCGCCTGTCAAGTCACGGGAGACTTACCTCACCCAGCCCCAATCATAACTGAACCTCGTCCACAGTCTCCCTGGTCCTGCGTGAGCATGGTTTTTGGCAGTGTTCCGGATGGCCGGCACACCCTAGTGGCCATTGATGATCACTCAAAATATCCAGAAGTGGAGATCGTGGGGACTCTCAGTGCGAGTGAGGTAATACCCAAAATCGAGAAGATCATGGCCTCCCATGGCTTGATGAAGGAAATACGGACCGATAATGGACCCCCGTTTCACAGACAAGAACTGTCTGAATACCTCACCAGTCTCGGAATACAGCACCGTTGAATCACGGCCCGTTGGCCTCAAGCCAACGGTGAGGCCGAACGGTTCATGAGAACACTCAACAAAGTCATACGAATTGCCCATGACAAAGAACAATCCATAGAGTTTGCCATATTCACATTCCTGCGCAGCTATCGGCAGACCCCTCACACCACCACTGGGGTTGCCCCTGCTCACCTGCTGATGGGCCGGGTCGTCATGGACACCATACCTCATCATTCTCAGTGGCAACCAGAGAGTCCCGATGATGGCAGGATTGATACACGGAGGAATAAGGTTCACGCTCAAGCGAGCCGTCGCCGCAACGCGCAGGCCAGCCTGATCAAGGAAGGTGACCTGGTCCTGTTGAGAAACCGGTGCCAAGGAGGAAAGTTCCAACTCCCGTATGAAAGGCTGCCCTGGACTCTGGTGAGCATCAAGGGAACTCGAGTTGTGGCGACTCGGGGACGAGAGACTGTCACTCGCAACATTTCCCATTTCAAACGATTTAATGCCACGACACCGGATCCTGTTGCAACGTCCAGTGTTCCCACCGTCATGAGTGGTTCTGGCGAGAACCCTGATTTGAATGAAGTCGGTGCTGGCGAAACTGAGTCGGAGGCGAGCACTAGTGTCCCCACCGTGCCTAGCTGTCCACCATCTGGAGACGATCCTGAAGTAGCTAGTCTAATGCTGCCAGGTCGTGGTCTGTCCCAGTACAACTTGCGAAGGAACCCGACACCCTCATCATAACTGAGAGGCTACATAATGTAAGACTGTTTCTTACTAATTGTTTTGTTCATTGAGTGCCTCTGCTGCAGAGCTGGGGTAATGGTTTCCTGTGGGACTATCAGAATTTTGATAACTGACACCGTAAATGCGCAATGTTATGTTGTTTAAAACCTTGTTGGGGAGGAATGTAATGTCGCGATATGCGACGGCGTGATTGCGTCGTGACCTAGTCACGACACGTAATGGACAGTTAATAAAAAGGCAGGAGCACGTCTACGTCGGCCAGTTGGAGACGGAGACGGCGACCTGTAGTAATACCACAATTAAGGCTCCTGTCATTATTTAAGTGCTAGGCCCCCAGCCCCTGCCCGTCACGTACATTCCTTTGGTGTTAGCGCTGCCCAAGGGTGCGACACAACAGCCCCTTCTCCGTCACTCTATTGACACACCGGCCGCTACTCCCCACAAATGATTCACTGGGACACATTTTTAATAGAAATAACCATACAAAATCAGCAATCCGAATAAAGAGAGAAAACAAGAATATTTTTGAAAAAAAGATATGAAATACATGATCCAATAAACTGAATAAATTGTGTGGTGGCCTGGGACAACGAGGCAATCAGAATGCTGCGACTTGCAAATCACTACTGAGAAAACTTGTTTTCGATAACGACGAATAACAAAAGCGGTCTGACACACAAATGCACAAACTCGTTTGCAGTGCTGAATTGCTGCCTAGGGGGGATTCTTCAGCGTTGGTTCCCACGTTTTAAAATGTCGCGTCTTTATGAACATTTGCCCATACATACATTCCTTGCGGATGAGAACGTTACATTAAGCGGCGTCGCACATGACCTCGGAATCCTTGGGGATGGAGGGTTCAGCAGGGCAGAATTTGAGGAGTTAAAGGTGAATCATTTTGGAGGTATGCTTTACAACATTGCTCTTGTGACCAGGGTTATCATATATAGAATGTAATGAGAAAATAAGAAGGCAAAATCCTGAAACGAATTTTTAACTAAGGACACATGACCCTAGACAAAACACTCACGATCAGCTCAAGATCACGCACTCTTGATCTGCAGTGACATCACTAGATTCATAACGTGTAGCAGGCCTCATACATGCTGCTAAGGGGCCAGGGAAAGGGCACATCTGCAAGTAAATAAACCAGGCTCTCAGCAAAGTAAGCACGCCTCTTAAAGAGGAATGGTCCGCAAGCATCAGACTTAGAGATTGTTATGTTACATTGAAACATCATGTTTCAAAGGAAAACCCATAATTCCAAGGCGCAAGGGGCCATTTTCACGAGTGAAGTAGCTTTCGAGGGCATTAAACTCGTGTCCAGATAATAAAGTTAAACCCTGCTAGTCTAGGACAACACTAATTTCTTTGAAATTCTATATACTTCGACAACAGAGCCTTAGGTCATATTTCATTACCTTCCTGCAACTTGCACTTGCCTGTGAAACATTACTTACTGGTAATAGCTTTTTGCCCCATGATCAGAAGTGCACAGAAGGACAAGTCCAGCCACCATAATTGTCAATGACACCCATATCGCTAGATATAGAAGAGGTGAACTTCTAGTCTGTGGGGCAGATTCGCAATCCCCTTGCGCTGCCAGTACGCCACTTTTTGTGACGCACTGGCAGCGCATTTTTTTGCTCCATATTTACAAGGACAGGAAAAGCCACCTTGTGTGGCGTTTCCTGTCCTTGTAAATACGGCCCCTTTACACGCAGCACTTTGCGTGAAAGGGGCATTCCATGGGTGTTACTGTGGCTGTTCCCATGCAACACCCATGGAACCAGACACATTTCCAGATTTACAAGGATTCGTAAACCTGGAAATGCGTCACTATGCTACGCAACCCTAGGGGTTCCGTAGCGAGGTGCAACGAGGAGAAATGTTTTAATTTCCCCTCTTTTTTGCCTCTTTCAATACGTGCTGCATTCTACAGCACGCATTGAAAGTGGGAAATGCCTGTAGTGATTGTTTTTGTGCAGGAAGGTGCCCCTTCCTGCACAAAAACAATCTCCACATGGGGGGTAAACAATCTCCCCATGGTTCAAGGGTGCCTGCGCCGGAGAAAGGCAGCTGTTTGTGCGCCAGCGCAGGGGAGAGTACAGGAATGCGACATATCATTGTAAATATATTGCTTTCCTGTGCTCTGAAAGTGCCGCAGCGTGGCGCAGCCAAAGGACTTGCGGTGCCATGCTGTGGCACATTCTTGTAAATCTGCCCCTGTATATTTAACATTTTAGTCTGTGGCATCTATGTTCTTTGTATAGTTGTGAATTACAACTGTTTGCTGGAGTTACATTGAGCAGTTGTCACAATGATTAAGGTCACAGCTCATCGCCAAGGTGTTGTTTACCTAACTTTCCGTTTACCCACCTCCTACAAACTCTGGCCCTTGTCACTGACAGGGGTGCTTTAGCACTCGGCTGCAACCAGGAGAAATACATTCCTGTGCAATTCACACAGTTTACCAGAACCTCTCGCTGCTATTTTGAGAACATCAAGTAGTTGTAAGCATTAATAGCTGTGGAATCCTACTGTAACCATCATCAATTTCCCAACTTTACAGTCCGAATTATTTTATTTAATATTGTTCAATAGCATTGATTGTAATGCATAAGTACTGTGTATAACTTTTCAGTGTGGCTGAAATATGTCCAAATAGGTTAGAAAGATCTAAATAGCGCGTACAGCAATGTAGGCCCCATTTTTTCATGTTCAGTCTCATAAATATTAATAAATTACAAGTGCTTGCATTCACTCTTTCAAGATGGAATCTTCAGCTACTCGTACACAAACTTCATACTTGGCCTTTGACAGCACAGTTTGACTACATATATATCTGCCGTTATGAGCATGATTCTGTCAGCCTGATCCTTCAGGAATGCAAGTTTTTTGCATAACACATGGCTGTGATATTTATCAGTACTAAAATGCTTCTGCTTCAACACAAGCGATTTCCGTGAGCATTGACTTTCCTTACTTGCACTATGATCAAGAAAAAAAACATGAAACAGGCTTAACTTTCACTTCTGGCTCCATCATTGCCTTATGCACACCGGGGCCCAGATTTACTAGATTCTCATGCAGCGCACTGCAGCAGCCGCAAATGCTGCGCTACGTGAGACGAGAGCAGGAGAGCACAATATTTACAGAAATATGGAACTCTCCACTCCTTAGCGCCGGCGCAGAAATGTGCTGCCATGCGCCAGGGACCCACCTTTGCACCATAGTGCAAGGTTGTCTCCGTCAGTCTAGCATAGGGTTTGTACTGGAAGCATACAGTACAAAATACTATGTGCCTCATTTACAAGGCCATTGTGCTGTTGGTACTTCACTTTTTTTGACGCACCGTCGGCACAGTGTGCCTGCCCTTATTTATTTCCATGTCAAGTCACACTGAATGACTTTCATGGCCTTTTAAATATGGGCCCCTTTTGTGCACTACTCTGCATGAAAGGGGCATTCCATGTGTGTTAATCTGGGTGTTCCAATGCAACATTCATGGAACCCGACACATTCCCAGATTTACAAAGTTTTGTAAAGCTGGGAATGCATCCGAGACCTACGCCTCCCTCAGGGGAGGCTTATTAGTGGCGCAATAAGGAGAAATACATTTATTTCTCCTCGTTAGTATTTCTCCTCGTTATTGCCTCTTTCTATGCGTGCTGCATTCTGCAGAATGCATAGAAATAGGAAAATGCCATCAATTATTGTTATTGTGCAGGAAGGTATACCTTCCTGCACAAAAACAATCCTCCCGCAAAGCAGGCACCCTTTCAACATAACACAGGATTGCCTGCACTGGCGCATGCAGACAACTGTGCACCAGCGCAAGGGAAAGCACACAGGTCCTTGTAATTGGTGTTAATATGATGCATCCCTGTGCTTTTAAAAAGATGTGGCCTGGCACAGGAAAATGGCGTGTGCTGTTGCACTGTGCCATTTTTTTGTAAATGAGTCGTTAACGTAGACTAACTTAAAACCTTTTCCCACTTTGTATGTGTGCTGCACAGTGCAGCATGCACCCAAAATCAGAATAGACTTAAGTAATAAAAGCATTTCACTGTGATAGCACCTATTTGAAATGGGCGCTCTTTTCTGACGCTAAACCTTGTCTACTTTTTAAAGTAAATAGGGCTTAGAGTCAGAAATATTGGGTGGCTGCATGGGAACCACCCATGGTATGCACCCTTGGTGCTACTCTGTAGTGAAATTCCAAAGCTAAACAAATTTAGCGCTGGAAAGTAAATTAATAAAAAAAAGATTTAGTATTGTTGTGTGCCACTTTTGTGAGGTATGGTTTAAATAATTAAGGGGAATGATTAATTTAAGGAGAACAGAGGCTGGAATCAAAAACATTAATTTCCACAAAACAAAGTACCTCTGACACCATAAATCACACTGGATTTTTACCACAGGAGTCCCTTTTATTGACTCTGTGCTTGTACACCTATCCTGACTTAAGTCAGGATAGGTGCACAGGACTAACACTGTTTATGGTCTTGACACAATTCTGTAGGAAATCAAATTGTGCTAATACATTTTTCAGGCAACAATAGCGTCAAATGTTCTCTTTTCTCATGAAGTGAAAAAATGAAAGTGTCATGTTCACAATTTTTTCAAATATTTGAATGAATTTATGTGTATTGTTGTAAAATAATCGAAACATGGGAGCATTGTAATGTTTTTATGTTCTTTTGTATAAATATAAAGGTTTTTTCAGAAGATTGAAAATTGTGGTGTGTACAAGGTGAAAGGAATACTTAAATGTAAAAAGTATAAATAACTATAAAAATACCTAAACAAGCACAGAGTCAATAAAAGGGCATCCTGTGGTAAAAAATCCAGTGTGATTTATGGGGTCAGAGGTACTTTGTTTTGTTGAAACTTTTGTGAGGTAAACACGGTGCTAAACCTTAGTAAATAGAGATTCTCAAAGCTTTTGGATTGGGTTAGCATTTGTTTTTCAACGCAAACCCGACACTAAACCTGTTTTGGGATTTACAAACCAACACTAATTGGTATTAGCGTTGGTTTGTATGTAAAAGGAATCGAAAGCAGCGTGAAGCTCTGATCTGTATTACTTTGCACCAAGGGGTTGTTACATGGGTGGTACATGGTGTTCCCATGAAAACACCAATGCTTTTCGATGCTAAACCCTATTTACTTACATTATTAGAAAGGGTTAAGCTCAATAAATTAAAGCAGCTGAAAAGTGGGCATTAAATGGAGAAATGTTTTTATTTCTCCATGCTTTTCCGGCTTTGCATGCGCACTGCACTGTGCAGCACACATACAAAGTAGGAACAGCTTCTAAACTTGTATAGGCATAGTATTTTGTACAGGAAGGTTATCTTCCTGTACAATACATATGCTAGACTCTGGCACACACCCTAGCACTGTGGCGCTAAAGTGTGTGCTTGGCGCACAGCAGCTGAAATCAGCACCGGCGCTAGGGAGAGGGGAGGAGAATGCCATAGCTCTGTGAATATGAGGTTTTCCTGATCTCTTCCTATCATGCAACACAGTGCATAATCTTTGAGTACTACGCTGCACTGCCTGACACCTTTTAGAATCTGGCCCCAGTCTCAACATAATCTGCAAGGCATGCAAATAAGAGGTGTGCCAGATCTGCCCCCCATTTGCTTCAGCTTGTACACAGCTATGCACACTTGCATTTCCTGTGCACTCCTTTCAATTTCAGAGTTGTGGGAGTGGGGAGGGGGGGCGGATTCTGCTTCTCTTTCCTTAAATGGAGACAATAACAACCTGATGGCTGACTAGATTAAAAAAATCTGCCTCTGTTGCTAAAATGCTGAGCAGATTATGCATCGGGCTGCAGCTTCACAGCTGTCCTGATGAGGAGGGAGTAGAAGAACAAGCAGTACAAGGCTTTATGTCCACCTCCGCCTGTATGCCATTGTCACAATGTATGTATAGTTAATGCTGCTACTCTGTATTCCTAGGAATGCAAAACAAACAATACTGTGGAAAAAAATGAAAGGTGCTGCATAATATTTGTGAGGTGTCAGCAGTACTCATGGGAATCAAATCTTGCAAAAAAAGTAGGTAGGTGTCAATGGCAGTACTGAGTCCAAAATTAGACTAACTAACTAACTAAGGGGTATATTCACAAGAACGTGTGCTCAACATCACCAAAAATACTAACGCGCCTTTACACATTGCAGCCGATCGCGGGAAAATATCCCTGTGTTAACGTGGAATTCACAACAAGGGGGTAGCGTGCGATAGTCTGCCAAAACCTGGGCCAATGTCCGCGATACAACCACCGCGACGGAGATAAAAACATAAACCATAACGTGGAAAAACACACGATGTGCCCAAACGCGATAAGAAAACAGCGACAACCAGTGAGAGGCCAGCAATACCCACATGTAATGCGTGAAAAAGCACAAGAACAGCAGGTGGCAAATGCCACTAAATAAACAACATCAACTGTGGAGTACCACAGATGCACCCTACCTCACTGCAGAGGACAACATGAACCCCACAATCCCCACACAGGAACACCCAGTAATACAGGGCCCGTGGAAGGCCAATGAAAAGAAGAAGATGAGGCACAGTGGCCAGGAAAACCCGAGTACCGCCATGTATGAGCCAGAACACCACCACCAACTGTACGTCACCTCCAACGTGTCATTGGCAACAAAGAGGCAAAGATGGCACACCACCTCGGACCATCTGAATGCTGTTTCATGGTGGTGGAGGCCAATGGAGGATCACAAGAGGCTGATGTGAATGGCAAAACCAATTAGAAACTCTCTGCCAACAGGGAAGCAGCAACACACCCCGGAGGAGGGGGGCAAGCAGAACACCAAGAGCTGAAAGACATGGAGGAGATGGTGGCCACAGTTACCAGGCGGTAGACGGTGACAAAAGTCCGGGATCCGGACACTGTCCAACATGACCCGAGACCACATCAACAGGGTGTGCACCTACCAGGCAGTGGGTGAACGGGGGAGAAGGGCTCAGTGACACCCATGCACAACTAAGCAGTGCACATTGCACATCCACAATGACTCAGGATTATGTCCCTGATCTCACGGGAACACCTCAGCACACAAACAAACACCAAGTAGCCCCACATACACCATGTGCCCAAAGGGGTACCCACACAACACAACAGCAAGCACACAACCAACATATGCACATGTGCGAAACACAGCAAACAGGCATATACGTCAGCCACACTGCACACTGACAATGCAAGAGACACCAAATGACAAGTAGCATGGCTGTTGTCCAATCACCATGACAATGTACACGGCACAATACTGAGGTGGCTGAGTGCGGACCACAACCGTAATGAAGCAGGTCACACTCGGACACAACCACCTGCTCAAACAACCCTTGACATCAATGATACATCTGTGGACAAACCATGCCCAAGAGTCACAACTCAACAAAGAGCACAAGTAACCCAAGTCTGCAACATCTCAGCACCAATGAAGCACTGAACTGACAGGTACACCGCATGAAAGAGACCAGTGGCAGACAAATCAGAGCTGCAGGAGCAAATCACCCACCGTGCAGAATACACACATAAGTATGAGTGCACCTCGACATTGACAACATCCCGGTACAAACAGCAACACCTCCACAACAGAACACAGGCCACAACTGGTGCCGCAAATGTGCACCACATGGCAAATCTCATCTGGCCCAGCAGGGAACCGTGACATCACAATGTACTAGTACAACATGTAACCTGCAAAAATGTTTTATTCACACATGCTGTATTTATTTACATTTTGTACTGTCCCATGATTGCCAGGGACGGCCACAATGTCACATGCTCATGAGAAGTAATTGTCAATGATGGTTTTCCTACGGGCCATTCCTGCCGCAGCTGCAGTGGGATGTGGGCCACCTGCCCCATCATCCCCATCATTGTCTAGGACTTTTGGAATTGGGATCTATGGGGCATTGGTGCGTACACAGATGTTGTGCAAGACACAACATGCACCGATCATCTTGCACACGATCTCGGGGCTGTACAGGAGCTTTCCACCCGTGCCGTCCAGGCACCTGAAACTTGATTTCAACACGCCAAATGTGCATTCAACAATGCCCCTGGTCTGTATGTGGGCCGCATTGTTCTCCGATTTGGCGGGTGTTTTCGGATCTCGGAGGGGTGTCATTATCCAAGGTCAGAGTGCATTTCCTTGATCACCTGTGACAGTGCAGGGAGAAAAGAGTCAATATTTGGTTTGGCAGGATGTGATGGCAGGCCCACTAATCTAGTGACACCTATGCTGGCAGTGTGTGGGGTGAGTGTAAGCCAGCCCTCAGGGAATAGCTTGTGCTGGCAACAACTTCAACAGTCATCAGGCACTCAGACAAGCAATGGCAGGACAACAAGGGGGGATGACTTGAGTTGCACAGGGTTGGTGGCCTCGGTTGCACAGCAGCCGACGCGGGCCCACCGCCACGGGACGCTGACCTGCGGGAGACTGGGGTAGGGTCACGGGTGCGGAGCAGGTTTTCATCGATGTTAAAGGAGCGTGTCGCGGAGTGACTCAGTAGACATTGGAAGGTGTTCCCCCCAGGGCATGATGCAGAGGGCACTTGCCAGCTGTGTCCTGCAACATGTAGGATATGAATGCCACAGACTCAAGCCAGACACCAAGTCCGTACCTGCCCTTTGCTGATGACAACACCCAGGCCACAGGCTCAGACACTAACGATGTTCTGCCGGAGGCTGTCAGTCACTCACTGTGCACAGGGTCAGTAGCACCACGTGTTGCTGGCTTGCGTTGAACAGGTTAGTGGCACCACGTGTCGCAGGCTTGTGTTGAACAGGGTTAGTGGCACCACGTGTCGCCGGCTTGCGTTGATCAGGGTTAGTGGTACCACGTGTCGAGGGCCTGCCATATGGAATTATGCCTCACTGATCAAAGGGACGCTGCCGCTGTGGCCGCTGCCACAGATTTGAGGTCACTGCCATTCAGGACTCAGGACACAGTTCCACATGTGGGGCCTACTGTGACGAAGGAGGACAATGATGGAGGATGTCAATGAGAAAGGAGTAATGTCTTGGGGGCCAGCGATGGTCTGCGGAGGGTGAAGAGATTGCGGGACTGGGGCATGGAGCTTGCCTCGGCTCGTGGTGGGCTATCCTTGACACACAACGGTGTCGGCAGGTGAGCGGTGTGGCCTTGGGACATGGGTGCGGGCAGGCCTGGTCTGGGTAACAGCGTCTTGGGGTGCAGCAGGCACACACAGGGTCACAGGCACCGCTGCTAACGGTGTCGGCCTCATGGTGGACTGCGAGGCGCCTCCCTGTCAGTGATGTTGGTCTTTCCAGGAGAGAACCACGCTCTGCGCCACTGGGTTTTTGTCGACACCCCTGTGCAGCTCTGGCGTACTCAGGGCCCACCCACTATGCTCATGCACACGAGGGGGGGGGGGGGAGTGAGCAACATTTTCGCTGTCTGAGCCCCGGCCTGTTGTGACATGGATGCGACCACTGTTCGCTACTCTCCGGTCACCAGCAGTTGTGGTCTGCATGGATATATCTGTGGTTTGCCCACGCATGTCTGTCCTGTACATCCACACCTCCCTTGTTGTGGTGTACATTGCCATTCACAGGTCACTTGCATCCTTCACGCATGGCTGCATTCCACATCTACACACGTTCAGCTGTTGTGTGGTGCCATGATATAGCTGTATTATGTGCAGGGGTAGGCCAGGATCACCATGGAGTGGTATTGTTGTGCCTGGTAGGTGGGCATGTTCATTGTCATGTTGTATGTGGTTTGGTCATGTGTGCATTCCCACAATTGTGCGTTGTGAGATGGTGGCTTTGAGGTGTGTGGTATGTTGATTTAGCACTTACCAACGAGCATTCCAGTTCCATATGTGCCATCCTGGAAGAGCTGGTTGATGATGGACTGCTGGATGATATAGGAATCATGCACACTGCCTGGGTAGTTTGCGACGACATTGGTGAAGAGACCCCAGTGGTCCACTATTGCCTGCACATTGATGAATGGTGTGTGTTTTCTGTTACGGTAGTTGTGTGCTGTATCCGCAGGGGGCACCAGTGGGACATGTGTGCAGCCTATTGCCCCCAAAATGGCCGGGAATCCGGCTATGGCGTAGAAGCCTTGCTTGGTCTCCTGCTGTTCCTGCGCAGAGTGGGGGAAGTGAAGGTACTAGGGTATGAAGCTGATGATGGCATCCAGGACAGGTGTGATGAACTTTGATAGGGCTGGCTGTGAGACCCTCCGACTTTGGCAGTTGTTGGTTGGAAGGTACCAGAGGCCAACAGGTACAGCACAGCCAGCAGCTTTGTCTCCAGAGGGATGTTGGTTCTCCGCTGTGTTGGGACTGTCAACCTGTGGATGATGTGGGTCATGATGCGGATGATGGTTGTCCTTTTGAGCCTGTAGTGGGCAATGACTTCCTCTGGTGTTAGGTCTGCGAGACTGGTGCGTTTTTGGTAGGTTGGCTGTCTTACTCTGCGCTGCCTCTGTGGTGGTCTGGCGCGGTCGGGTCCGGGTCCAGGGGGTTGTGGTGGTCCTGGGGTGGTGGCGGTGGGTGTTGTGGCCCTGTTGGGGTTCTGAGCTGCATGATGAGTAGCTCCATGGCATCTTTTGTTCTTTGGGTGTGGCTGTGCGCAGGGATCCGTTGCCTACTGCAGGTAATCGCTCAGCTTTACACCTGCAGGAGGTAGGTGTTAAATACCTGCTGCTACCGGTGCCTATCGCGTGGTTGTGGTTCACATCACAGATCTTGCATTTCATTGTGAAAGAGGTGTTGTGGTTTTTTTGTGTGTTTTTGCACAGTACGCCTACTCTGCTTCTCATTAGGGGCAGTTATAGCGGCAATACAGGCGATGTCTGCAGTTTGCACCAGCTTGTGAATGGGGTGTTCAATCTAGCTCCACATCTGCTGCATTATGGTGGGGAAAATTCGGAGTTGAGTCCTTGTGAATGTCCCCCTAAGAGAGCTTGCTCTCTTCTGGTACCAAGGAATTCAGGAGGAGGGGCTTAGCACAGACACAGAAGTACCTGAAATCTTGCACTGAGAAGGGCAGGACAGAAACTAAAGAATGGATCAGGTTGGAAGGGGCTGGCATAGGGACACTAGACATAAACTGGGCAGAACCTACAAAAAGACGTAACTAAAAAGATAACAAAGACATACCATAATTAATGGGGAGGCAATATGAAAAACCAAAGCAGAGCAAAAATAGACAAACTACCATAAATGATGGTTTGCATGCTCTATGGAAATGAGTTGTCTGTAACGGAAAAGACCTAACAGTAAAGCAAGGGGCAGTTAATCACTGAGTCTGGTAAGACACCCAGAAACTCTTATGGAAGAGGGGTGATGAGAGAGACTCAGTGGAAGAGGCAACACGCCTTGGAACTCGCTGGCACCCTCTGATAACAATCATTCTGATTTCAACATAAAGACAAGAGGACAAACAAAATAAGATAAACTGAATGCAGAAACAGCGCTCAGGGAAAAGCAGAATCAGATTCTAGGAAACATGGACAGGACTGGAAGTATGTACACAGAACTAGGAACACTGGGACACAAAGCTGCACACAGACAAGGATATGACCGAAAAGATCACTGGAGTACAACAGGGACATAGGGTGTAACAACAAGGGACAGGAACAGAGTAATAGTGGTAGTACAGGTTATGGGAAAATAAGTAATAAAGCATGCCCAAAGCACACAGAAAGTAGGAGCAAATAATAAAGAAAAGCAGCAAGACAGCACCAAGTCATGCAGAGCTTTGGCGTTTGTGAGAAAGGCAAGCAGTGAGCTCACAATAAAGAAATAGCTGGACACTCAGGAGATGGGCACAGGTGCAGGAAGAGAGCCATTTTTAAGAAACTAAACAGATGCTGATGTCCAGGAAACCATAAATGAAGAGATGGCTGGACTGGGACTAGATAGGGAAAGGCAAAGAAAGTCAGCAAGCACAAACAAGAAACAGAAAACCAGAAATGGAGTGAGATCAGAGTTGAGAGAGAGAAAAGTCCCGAAGACATAGACAGGATATTGTATCCTTAAGAACAATGAACTAAGATACAGAACAGAGCTCCATCTCCAGGACCTGATCCAGTCAAGGTTTAACAACCGAAAGAATTTTGTGGACAATAATGCATCAGAATGGAGGGGTGGAATCCAAGTGATATTAGCGGGAAGGTGCGCAATGTGCGCGAGAGCGATATGATACAAACTCATCTGGAGGCATGATTTTTACATGTTTTAAAAGTAAAGGAGGACCCCGCACAGACTTATAGGGGACTGGGGGGATAGTAAATCTTCAAAAAGAGAGACAGGGGCGTCCCCACGAGAAAACAGTCTAAGACTGTATTTCACACCTAGTGTATGGACTCCAGGGTGAATATTCTATTTACAAAGAGACATATGTATAGAGCATGCCAATAATACGGCGGGAAAGGTAAAGTTACAGAGATTTTTCTTCGATTACTATCTGTGTATGTTTAAGAAGAATTATTATTCATACATCCATATTAAGATCGACAAACCATCATAAAAAATTGTCGATCTTAATATGGATGTATGAATTGATTATAAGGTGAGGTAACAGGCTTTCTCATATAAGAATTGGCATCTGTAGGGATATGGGAAAATAGAAAAGCACAAACAAATAATTCTTCTTAAACATACACAGATAGTAATCGAAGAAAAATCTCTGTAACTTTACCTTTCCCGCCGTATTATTGGCATGCTCTATACATATGTCTCTTTGTAAATAGAATATTCACCCTGGAGTCCATACACTAGGTGTGAAATACAGTCTTAGACTGTTTTCTCGTGGGGACGCCCCTGTCTCTCTTTTTGATGATTTTTACATGGCCTTTGTGAATGCCAAGTGATGGCAGGATTGCAGAATCCTGATAGGAGGTAAATGTCTTGTAAGAGATCATATCGTTTTGGCTGTATTGTTCAAAGAGCAGGCAGAAACATGGGACATGTCCAAACTCCTGTTTCTATAATAATAGCCATTAGAATTGGAGTCCAAAGGGGGGCGGAGCTTGCCGGCGTCCATGATAGACGCGTAAGCGCAGAGCACCTCGCTTTTTGCCCCATAAATATCCTTTAAACCCATCCTGCTGAGTGCCAAAAATACTCTTTTGCCTGCGGATCACCCCCTGACTGCCCCCGGGTGTGAGCGGCGGAGCCCCGGCGCCCGACCACTGCTCTACGGGGACGCCCTTGCTGTGTGGATCTGGCGGCAGCGGACCAGGCCTGCATCCCCGGCCTGGCCTGCGGAGCAGTCAGATCGACGTCGCTTGACGTGCGGAATGGTCAGAACCAGAAGTACCGGCGAAGCGCCTTCTACGGCGGACCTGGGACGACCTGGAGCCGGGGAGACAGTGCACCCATCTGAGTCGGGTGGTGTCCTGGGTGTGGCGATTGTCCGTGCGCCGCGCACCGTGCCTCTGCGGGACGCCTCGAGGACTTGAGGAGCTGTGAATCCGGGAGTGCTCTGGGGGGTCTGCCCTGACAGTGGTCCCCACCTGGGCCTGCCGCTGCTTGCCGGATCGGCTGTGGAGAGCCCAGCGGTGTGGAGGGGAGACCCGCTGTTTGGACTGAATACTGCCGTAGCGGCTGGTTCTCGTGCCGCGAAGGATTAACACAGCCCCAACTCCGGACCGGAACGTCATTGGTGGACGCCTGTCGGGTCCAGGTGGCTACGGTAAAAATTGGTGGCGTTTTTGACCTTGCATCGGCCCCAGCGGCGTGCCACTAGCGTTGGCGGGAGACACAGGGTGAGTGTGCTGCACGGACTGCAGGGCGGACACCTTTGCGTGGGTCTATCTGCTGGACGCTATCTTGGAGCCCGGCCTGCCTTGGTGGGGGCCATTTGCTGCACTGCCTGCGGCCTGCTGCTGGACCCTGGAATAGTGACTGGTGCCCCAGAAACGAAGTGGTAAGACTCCACTCTGCACGGACGGCGGCGCAGAGGGTGTGGGTGCGCCCTGGCTGAGGGCACTTTGGAACTGCCGCTGCGCAGCACGGTGGTTTATATGGACGCCCATTGCTACTGGGACGGCTGGAGGTCCTGATAGGCGGAGGTTGGCGCAGTGGGACCAAGTCCCTGATCGGACGCTGCGTGGCCGGCTGGAGGACCCGCGATTGTCTGCCATTTGGTTCTACTGTGGCGTGCTGCGCCCTGGTCGCGAGAACAGCTGCCCGCGCACTTGGGAGCACGCACGTGGGCGACAGGACCTGGGGCTTGGAGCCTGTGACACACCCTACTTTGCGGAGCATTCCTGACCTACTCCGCCCGGCCTCGGGGAGCCTGTGCAACGCTGCGCTTTGATGTCCAGCAGGAGCGCCATGGGCAAGAACGACAGAACTCAGCCCAAGATCTCCTTTGAGCAGCGTCGAACCAAGGGGACGGAGGGGCCTACCACGGAGGCGTCCCCGCGGGGCGCTACTTCTGACGGATCTACGGGAACCGAGATCCGAGACCTGCTGGTCTCGATGGAAAAAGGGCTGCAAGACAGTATAGCGTCCATTGGTACCAAAATTGATGCCCTGACATATCGTATGGACCGCATGTCGGAACGAGTGGACAAGCATGCGGAATGCCTCGACATGGCGGAGAGACGGCTGACGGAGGCGGAGGAGGTGCAGACGGAGTGGGACAAAGACCGCAAGCAATTCGACAGACTCCTGCAGGTGATCCAAGCCAAGTCGGAGGATTTGGAGGCGAGATCGCGGAGATTCAACATACGCATCACGGGTGTCGCGGAGACCACGCAAACTGGCAAGATGGAGCTCTTCGTGGAGTCACTACTGAAAAAGCTGCTTGGAGACGAGGTTTTCTCCCCTATGTTTATTGTAGAGAGGGCCCACCGTACACTGGGGCCCAGACCGAGGCCTGGTACAAATCCGCGCCCCATAATAGCGAAGCTCCTCAATTACCGGGACAGGGACACTGCTTTACGTTTGGCCAGAGACAAAGGCAAGCTACAATACGAGGGAATGGACATCTCCCTTTATCCCGACTTCACCGCAAAAGTGCAAGAGGAACGGAGTCAATTCGCTCCATACAAAAAGCAACTGCGAGACCTTGGGTTGGATTATCCATGATGTACCCCGCGAGGCTCCGGATCAACAGGCAAGGGCATTCACATTTCTTCACTGACCCCAGGGAGCTACAGAAATCGCTGAAGGAATGGTCCAAAGAGCGCCGGAACAGTCCGAGGAGCGACCGAGACGATGACACCGCCTCATCGCAACTGGACGAACAGGAATGAACACTGAAAGCCTGTTTGTATTGGACAGTCCCTTGTGCTGGAGGGGTCATTCCCCCACATGACTTGCTTGGACTTAGGCTTTGTGTTAAACGACGTGGAGGCCGGGCGTCGTCTGCTCCTGAGCGGTGGGGCCCTGGCTGCACCCTGATGACTACTCGTTGGGTGAGATCTTTCTGATTACTTTCTGTGTCATGGAATGCCAAAGGTTGCTCTCTTACATGGGCTGTTGGCGCTTGCCGGGGGGTTATGTCTGGCTGGTTTTATGCTGGGTGTTGCGGGTGGGCCTGTAAGGTGTGCTGAGCCCCGTGACGAGGGGGGGGGTCAGAGTGGTACATTTCTCGGACTTGAGACTCCTGTTGGCACTAAATGCAAGTCAGTGGTTGCGCGTTGGACCGCTTTAGCATAGCAGTTTCGAACTGGTGGATAACTGCTCTTGGCTGGCAACGTCTGCCCCTGCGGTTTTGGCACTTGGGCTCCGGAGAGAGCCGGTTAAGGGTCTGATTGAGTTGGTTTTTCTGGGGGGGATGGAGGGTGGCGCGGGTTCCTGCCTGACCAGGTTGGGGGTGGTCGGCTGTGGGCGGGTGGCTGTGAATTGATCGCGAGTGGGTGTGTTGCCTGGGAACATTGGGGAGTCCGGTTACAAGGGTTTGCAATGCCTGGTGTTGTGCTATTTGTTTCTGCAACTATGGTCCTGCCTGTAAACACTGGAGGTTCAAGACATTCTGCAATGCACTGCCCCCTTGTGTTGAAGCTTGATGGCGGACAATGAGGATGCATCTGGGGACACTCGTCCCGATCTATTGAGGGTGTTGACCTGGAATGTGCGGGGCCTCAATGACTACCGCAAGCTTAGGAAAGTGATGAGGTACCTTAACAGACACCGTATAGACGTGGCTCTACTGCAAGAAACACACCTCCCACTTACTAGTAAGATGTTGTCTGCGAGAGGTCTGGAGGGAAATTGTATAGCAGCCGGTTTCACCACTCACTCGAGGGGGGTGGTAACATGGGTGAACCCCCGCTCGCATTTGATGTTAATACCTTTGCATGTGGACCCGGAGCGTAGGTACACCATCTCACGGTGCACAGGTAGAGGTCAGGACTTAATTGTTGTGAACGTCTAAGGTCCCAACTACGACGACCCCGCATTCTACACATCCCTTGCTGGCACTTGCAGGACATATCTTAATTCCAGAATGGTATGGGGTGGGGATTTCAACTTTGTGCTGCATCCGGACCTAGATCGGTCGGCTGGGTCGGCCCGCAGCCCTGCGGCCGCTGCTGCCCTTATGCATTTGGAACTGATCAAGTTAGACATGGTAGACATATGGAGGCACATGCATCCGGGCCGGGGAGGGTTCACACATTACTCAGCTTACTACAATATACATACGAGAATAGACTACTGGTTCGTGTCCTCCGCCATCCTAACTTCGGTCAAAGATTGCACTATTCTCCCACGCACATTGTCGGACCACTCTCCACTGCTTCTGCTCCTCGCTGCCCCCGCTAGGAAAATCCCCCCGTTTACTTGGAGGTTCCCGCCCTATTCTCTGCTAGACAAGGTCTTTAGAGGGGAGATTGCTGTAGACATAGAGACTTTCTTTGACACTAACTTGGGGTCGGTGGACAGCTTTCATACGGTGTGGGACACCTTTAAGGTTTACATCAGTGGAATGACGATGGCGAAACACTCTGGGGTGCTCAAATCCGTTAGACACAGACTCAAAAGTCTAGAGACGCAATTGGCTGATCTAGAGCGACGCCACAGGCGCACATCTGACGTTGTAACAGAAGAGCAGATTAAACAACTGCTTACGGAATTCAATGAGGAAGCTGACAGGGAGGTTAAACATATGGGGAAGTATGCCACTGCACGAGTGTATGGGGAGAGGGACCGCCCGGGATCGTTACTGGCCAGATTGATGCGCAGTAGTAGACCTAGGCTTGTGGTTGAGGAACTAGTGACATCCACGGGAGAGGTGGCTACGGAGGAGGCTGACATCATTGCAGAATTTAAGGACTATTACTCTAAACTTTATAGAACCCGATCTGAACATATGGAGGAGGAGATTGACGACTACCTCAGTTACATAAAAATGCCCAACGGGAATTCTTGATGATGCCCATACAGCGAGACGAGATCCTAGAGGCGCTAGAGGGTATGTGGTCAGGCAGCGCCCCTGGCGCGGATGGACTCAGGGTAGCCTTTTACAAGGCTTTCAAGGAGACCCTTGTACCCCATCTAATGTCCCTATTCGATGAAATATGTCAACAGGGTAGTGTGTCGAAATCCATGAGAGAAGCCCTCCTTATCACCATCCCTAAGCCGGGGAAATCCCCCAGGGAATGCGGTTCATACAGACCGCTTTCCCTTCTAAATGTGGACGCCAAGTTGTACGAGAAAGTGCTAGCTGCGAGATTGGCAATGGTTGTCCCGGAGATGGTAGCCCCGGAACAGGCGGGTTTTGTTCCCGCAAGAAACCTGACCTATAACCTCCGCACGGTCCTGGGCACTATGCAGTACGTGAAACAAGACAACAAAGCTGTTGCAATATTTTTGGACATGGAGAAGGCCTTCGACTCTGTGGAGTGGCCCTTCATGCTGAGGGTGCTGCGGAAGTATGGGCTAGGAGAGCCTTTTCTTCAGATGCTAGGTGCACTCTATTACAAGCCCTCTGCACGCCTGAAGCTCGGTGACGTCGTCACTGACCCCATTGCCATAAGTAGAGGCACGAGACAGGGTTGCCCTCTGTCACCGCTGCTGTACGCGCTAGTGGCAGAACCTCTGGCGTGTGCGATTAGGGAATACCACGAACACGAAGGGATCAACTTCCCTGCGTACAAGATCGGTATCTCCACATATGCGGATGACACCCTGCTATATGTCAGGGAACCGGAAACCAATCTTGCGTCAGTACTGCGGGAGGTGGTGCGATTTGGGGCATTATCCGGGCTACGAGCGAACTAGGACAAATCGGTGGCACTTCCGTTGACGCCAGTGACTGTCCCGTTTGCGGCGGAATACCCACTGCAGTGACTACGGATCCCATACGATACCTGGGGATCCGTCTGCACACTGACCCTGAGCTGTTGGTTCGCGAGAACTTTGGTAGAGCCTACAGTAAGCTGGTGGATGATGTTGAGGTCTGGTGCAGACTGCCTCTGTCGCTGATGGGGCGGATTGCGATTATGAAAATGGTGGTGCTGCCTTGGTTCTTGTTTCTTTTTAATAACATACCGGTGGTCCTGTCTAAGTCTTTCTTCCGACGCCTCACGCAAGTCCTAATTAGGTTGGTGTGGGGAGGTAAGCAGCCCAGAGTCCAGTGGCAGATTTTGACTCTTCCGTATGAGCAGGGGGGTCTGGGCGCACCGGACCTCGAACAGTATTATCGAATAGCCCAGGCGTCTCATCTTCACACATGGATCCATGGTAATCCTGATATACCGCACGTAAAACTGGAACGGCTGTTTGCGGAGCCGGTCCCGCTCCCTGCCACGATTTGTCACCCAGTGGACCGTAGGATTGGGGTGCTTGACTCAATCAAAGCCACGAATCATGCATGGCACGAATTGCTTAGAAAGCAAGACGGTGTTCGACTATACTCTCCCCTCATGTGCGTGGAGTGGGCCGTGTGGATACCCCCTTTGCAGAGAAAGGAGTCGTGAAGGCTCTTCTGGAGCTGGGTATTACTAAGCTGGGAGATCTGTTCCTCGGCGGCACTGTGAAAACTCTCCCCCAGGTCTTACAATCGCTATCAGGGAAGTCGCTGCTTCATAGCTTTCAGTACCATAGGGTACACAGTGCCCTGCTGGAACTACTTGGTCCGGAACTGGCTGAGCCTCCGGAGGTGCCGGAACTCACCTATGTTATTAAGAACCCGGCCATGGGTAAACTGGTGTCCAGACTCAAAAAGCTGGGGGACCGACATAGGTGCGGTCTACAGTCCAAGGCGAGAGCGGCTTGGCAGGTGGACCTCCAAACGCAGATCACTGACGAGATGTGGAGTTATTGTTGCAACAGGACCAAAAAAATATCCTTGAATAGCAGACACAGGCTCATCCACTTCAAGTACTTACAGCGTGTATATTACACCCCGGAGAGACTGCATAGGTATGGTCTGAGATGATCCGCGGAGTGCGAACGCTGTCATCTCCCATGTGCAGACTTCCTGCATATGTCCTGGTCCTGCCCAGGAATCCAGAGATTCTGGACGGAGGTCTTCTCCGAATTGGGCCGGATTCTGGGGACGGTGGTTCTGCCTGACCCGGCCATGGCACTACTGGGTTACTCCAAACCACTACCAGTGGCGATGCGGAGACTGGCCGAGTTAGCCCTACTAACAGCTAAACGTACGGTGGCGATGTGTTGGATGAGGGGGCCATTACCTACCAAAAAAAGATGGGAGACGGACTTACTGTACTGCTGTACACAGTCGGAGATATATAGCGAACTGCTTCCTCCCAGGAGTCGCCAAAGAATTTCTGGGGTCTGTACAGGGCCTATCGAGATGCTCTAGATGGTGCAGACTCGGGATCTGACCTGGAGGACGCAGCGGCGGAGGGGACGCTGGACGGAGAGGTGGACAATCCGGGGTGCGACTCAGCAGGTGTTTAGGAACACCCTGAGTGTGTGGCGCAGGCTTTGGACACTGGCTGACTGGTGGTACGCAGCGGGAGGGGCTCCTTGTGGGGGACACGTGTGGTTCCTAGAGGGAGGAGGGTGTGACACTCGGGGGCCCGGTCCCAACTCCGACAATAGTCGGAATTGGACTGCAGGGATTGCATCCTCGACACACAGGCACTGCATAGACGGTAACACACACTTGGACAGCAGGCACACGTTGGGTTGAGGGGTGGCGGTTGGGGTGGGGTAGGTAGTTTGGGGGGTGGTTAGTTTGAACTGTTTCTGTAGCGGCACTATTTCTAGCCTATCAGCCAGGCAGGCCGGTGTACTACATGGCTGGCGGCGGCAAGGGCGGGGGACAGGGCCGGACTGAGACCAGCAACCAGCCCTGGCAGGTTGCTTCTCCACCGGCCCAGGTAACGGGAGGGGAGGGAGTTGTTACTGGCAAAGCACTGCTACCGCTTTTCTTACAGAGGGCCGATTTTGCAGCGCTGCTAAAAAAAACGGCACTCTGTAAGAAAAGCGGCCCCCTGCGGCCACAAAACCGGCAACCACCCCTCCAGCCCACCGGGGAAATGCCCGGTGCCCGCAAATGCCAGTCCGGCCCTGGCGGGGGACCACCTCTCTACACGGACACATAATGGAGGAATGGGAAGTTCTTGAGCTGACCTCACTGTATGTATAACTTTCCTAGTTGATCCTTCCTTGCCCGATTTGCCGCCAGGCCTCTGGGATGTTGGCATACAGGCTGTGTAAGATATGTCTCAAACGCAATGATGTGACAATGTGGATTGCTGCCGGCCTCCGGGTTGTAGGCGATAAGAGCTGTGTGCAATTTGGATATGCAATAAAGTACAAAGTTAATAAAAAAAAAGAATTGAAGTACAAAACAGTTGAGGTTGACGTTTCAAATGACATTTTATTAATTTTTGGAGGAGATCTTCTCTCAGGACAGTGACTAAGCTATTGTAATAGCAACCCTTCGGAAATATTAAAGGTGCAGCTAAACTAAAAAACAAAGCCCCTAGTAAAAGGAACAACCTTATGGATTCAAAGCTCAGGAGCGCACCAAAAGACAGATGTCTATTCAAATTAACACAACACAACAGAACACATTTACACTCTTCAATTCTTAAGAGTATGAAATTCCCAAAACAATATTAAACCAGGTTAGAGAAAAGTCACAGTTATCAGTCTTCTAAACCGTTATAGCAATCAAAATTGACTGTAAGAATCCCTTTCAGAGGACAACGGGGTATGTATGAGTCACTGGGACCAACCTAATATTTCAGGGGGATCCTGCTCAACTGGGCCAAATACCCCTTTTGCATTTAACTCTCTGTGGTAGCTGTGGTCGAGCAATCAAAGCTCTAACAGGAGGCTCTAGATAAAGATCAGTGAACATGACTTGTAACTCAAAGTGCAAACAGTACATCAATAAATCAGTGTCTAACCAAATACTTGCTTTTATAAAGGAAGTACTATTTTATGTTCTTTCTCTACACAGGCAAAGTGATAGGACATTCACAAGCAATACCACAATTCCCTTGTGGTATGTGCACCAGTAGTTATCTGGCAAATCCCGGTCCCACACTCCTTTGTGTAACATGAGCGGAGTTATTATCCATTCACCAGTGACTGCATCCAGAAAATGATTCCAATCAGGCCGTACTCAAGAGTTCCCCTTTGACTCTTCAGTATTCTAGTCAAAAGTGCCTATGCTGCTGTAGTACGGTTAGCAGCAGGTCCCCTGAAGCCCAATCAGTCCACTTCATGTATTTGCCAGTCTCATAGCATGCAACAGTTCAGAAATGCAGTGGGTGCCTTCTATGTGCACCTGTTCTGCTGAGCCTAAAGAAATCGGGCAGCTCGTCTCCCACGTGGCACCACCAAGCGGCACAGGCTTGCTTTCCTGTATGGCACTGCCGAAAGTCTCTCAGTAGTCAGAGCAGCCTCCAGCTTGTGAAGATACTGAAAGTTGACTATTAACCTATGCGGGCGTTGAATCCTTTATTCAGCTCTTGACTAGAGCCAGCAAGGGTACAACGTCATCCTTGGTGTCGTCTGCAGTCCTTAGTGGTGAGTCAAGGAGAGTTCCCTTGCAGTGCAGGTCCAAACTGCCAATCATAGTCTCAGTCTACGTTTTAGGTGGTGGCCCGAATCATGTGAAAATGTTGTTACCAGCAGCCCCTCCTGGCATATGGGGTTGCTGCGGTACATGGCAATATGGGCGCAGGCTCTTCCATGGGTATGAGCCCCAGCTCAGACAGTTACAAGTCTTGGTACTTTTCGAAGTAGTAACTTTTGCCTGTGGCCTCCAAATGGGAACACTGCAGCGCTACAGTATGGGCTTAGCGATACCCACATGGCGCTCAACGCTCAGCTCAGTCCAATGCAGCCCTCTCCTGGCATATGGGGGTCGCCAAATACAATCTTGCACACCGGCCCGATTGAGGCTCAGTTGAATCCTCGCACCTTGCTCCCTCCAGTGCTCTCCTGTTCCTCACAGGGCACACTGATCTTGGCAAGAAATCAAATGCTGGTGCTTTTTGCTCCAGGGTGGGTTATCTTGTATTTCCAGGGTGGTATCCCCTCATCCATCAGGGAAACTAGCATCCTTTGCCTCAAGTCCTGGTCGCAGGCAGAATTCCTGCATAGCTTCTTCTTCTCACACAGCCCATCTGGCTGCTTGTCAGATTACACTTTTTTGGGCTCTACCTCCTTTTCTTTTAGTCTTTTTGCCAGACACCAAGAGGCATATTTATGAGGGATGCATCACATTTGCACCACGCAACGTGGTACATGCATGACGTAAACCTCTAAGTCAGATTTTTTTAAGCCATGCAAAGCCACTTTACGTGGCTCTGAGATACTACAAAAATCTAGAGTGACGCAATGCAGCACAAATCGCTGCATTGATTTTCTCTGCCCTGGGAAGGCTTCCATGGGAATTCCATGGATGTCCCCATGCAATATCCCCTGATATACGAGAACTTGTAAACCAGGGGATGCGCAAAAATCTTACACTTTGCCAGGAGAGGCGTAACATGGAGAAATATCTCTATTTCTCCTCATTTCTTCCTCTTCTCTCTGCATTACACATAACACATAGAAAGAGGAATATGCCTCCCAGGATTGTTTTTGTGCAGGAATGTGTCCCTTCTTCACAAAAACAATCCTGCATACAATACAGGCACCCTTGCACCATGGTGCAAGGGTGCCTGCAATGGCGCTAGGCTACCAAAAGAGTGCTGGCACAAGGGAAAGGACATGAATGTGCTGCATTGTCTTAAATACAGTGCATTCCTGCCCTTTCCCTGTCATGCAGTGCAGAGCAGCAAAGTTAAGTTGCTGCATTTGCACTGTGTGAGTTATCCAGAAATATGTCTCCTTAGGCACACATACAACCAGTGCAGAGTCACTACTCATATGCTGTGCAGCACTCCACATCTACTGGAAAACATCTATTACAACTCAGTCATTACAACGACCTACCGTTAAAACGCAGCTGTTACAATGCAACTGCCTTTACATTGCATGCCATTACAATGCATGCCATTACAACGCATGTCACTACAACACATGCCATTACAGCACATACCATTACAAAGCATGCCATTACAACGCATGTCACCACAACACATGCCATTACAACGCATACCGTTACAAAGCATGCCATTACAACGCCTTATAAGGTAAGTAATTGAAATCTTTTTTAGTTTTAGGGTTAGTATGGGTTTTTGGGTGCAAGGGAATCGTAATTTTTAGCCCTACACTATCCAGCACTATCCCTACTGCTGCACTCACTGGAGTGGGAATAATAATTTTTACCCCTACACTATCCAACAATTAGTCATTTTTACCCCTACACTATCCAACACTTACCCTACTGTTGCACTCACTGGAGTGGGAATAGTAATTTTTACCCCTACACTATCCAACAAGTACCCTACTGTTGTCAAAAAGTATTATGCGCTGTAATCGTTTGCGTTGTAATGGCATGCGCTGTAATGGGATGCGTTGTAATCGTAGTTTTAAAATTGCGTAGTAATGGCATGTGTTGTAAAATCATGCAATGTAATGGTAGTTACAATGTAAAGACTGCGTTGGGAAAGCATGCATTGTAATTGCATGTGTTGTAACGTCATATATTCCATCTACGTGATGTAGGCCAAGGGGGATTAAGCAGACAGGAGCAGGACTTTAAAAAAGTGAGTGAGCCTGTAGATCTCACTCCAGGTACACAGGGCATCCCTTTGCTTTGGAAGTAATGCAGCACAGTGCAGCCAAATGGCACAGTACTGCGTTACATCCTTGTAAATATAGCCCCCTGATTTTGATTTTAGTGGTATTAACCTGTAGGCCACGAGTATCCCATAACTCAGTAAATTTGCTTAAAAGGTTTTGAAATCCAAATTGGTGTTCTTGACAAAAGGAACTGTTCTCGGCAAAGAGCAGGGCAGGAAAGAATGCGAAATAATATCTATTTTGAAGCCTCTGAGTGAGCCACAATTTGTCAAGACAGACAGATGAATCAAAGGAAAGGCACTGAGTGCAGCTCCCCTTCCTGGACCTGGAACTTACTACATTGTCTCCCACTTAGCTCAAATTCAACGCCTTCTTCGTTAGCCATAAAGTCATTCTACAGTATTTTTACAAAATGTTTCTTTTGCTTTTTAAAATATTGTACAATGCTGATAGCCATCTTGTCTGCACTTAATACATTAATAAGTAAATAAACATAAACGTCAGGAAAATAACTTGAAAAAAAAGAAATGTCCTCTCTGACAATTCACTACCACTCAAAATCTGTACCGCAACTCATAAGCATAGTGCAGCTCAAATAGAGTTCACAATCTAAAGATCGTGTCACATCCATGTACTCCTTAGTTCATGTATGCATTCATTAATTCATTCATTCATGTCAAGCAGTGGCTTGCACAAAGTGACTCACTCACGTGTTTCACCCTATAATCATAAGTAGGACCCAACTCTCAAACTTCGCAGTTGAAAAGTCTGAAATGTGCTGATCCTGTTGGATTCCTCCTACATTTGGGGTCAATTTCTGGCTTTTCATGGATTCAAAAAGATTCTGAGGAGTACCTAAGAAATTCTTTGACATGTTGAAAAATCTGCACGTGAAACTGTGATGTAAATGTGTATTAGCAGATGTAAACCTTTTTATCTTCATTGGCTAACTATTGAAATCCCTTCATTAACATTCCTTTTAATTCCTGTCTCGGTAATGTACTCATCACTGCCTTGGACAGGAGTAATTTTTCCTGTGACTCAGCGATAGAAAACCACTGGCAAGAGGTAAGGAAATACCCAGAAACTTGTTTTCGTGTGCTCACCTACTTTTGCAGGCTGGCAACCCAAGCAATACCTCCAGGCTTGTCCCTAACCTCAATCTTGCAAATGGGGAGATTCTCTACTTGTAGTAGTATTTCCACATTGGTTAGAGGTGTCTTACTTGATGTTAAAGTGTATCTAAATTGTAATGTAATGTATGTGGTCTTGTAAAGGGCACTGCTGCCCTGAGGCGTCGTGGTGCTGTAGACCGCTGGGGAACCCGTCCTGGCTATCTCTGTGAGATGGTCCCTTCTGGGTATCTCAAAGGTGAAACCAGGCATCCCCGGCGAATGTGGGGGGCCGTTGTAGAGATGAGGCAAGCTAGTTGCCGAGTGTGATCCCTAGTTAGAGTAGGCACTGAGGCGAGAATTATCGAGTCCGCTGACCCTGGTCCACGACCCTGCCGCGTCGGGAATTGAACCCTGGTCCAGGGCCGTTCTCTGCTTCCAGGTCTGCCGCCTCTAACCAGTGAGCCACACCACTCAAATTGCTGCATGCATGTGGGTCTTCAACACAGTAAGCCCTGTAGATGGTGTAGAGAACCTTGAGTTTTATCCTGGCTTCTACTGTATGCCAGTGGAGAGGTTTCCTGGCAGGCTTGTGTGGCTACAATTGGAGAGACATAGGCAAGATCCTGATGCCTGGTTCTTTAACCTTTTAGACTATTGACGAGTTTCTTCAGGAGGCTCATTTAGACGATATTATATTCCAGGGGTACCATAGAAAGGGATCTTACCTTCTACACCTCTAAATTAGTATGAACAGTGCTTTAAATGGGTAAAAAGTAAGTGCAGGTACTCATTAAAATAGAGGTGTGGCAAGTGGGCTGGCTACGGACAAAATATGCTCATACATAATTACTTCTGTACTAGTTGCAGCACATATTAAAACACATGAGAAGTGTGTTTCTGTTGAAAAAAAACACATTAACTCCTTACACAAGATAAAAGTCATGATGGGACTTTCACCCGAATGGTCGCTCGCACCTGATTCACAGTGCAGGGTCTGTCTAGAGCCTCTGTCCTGTTAAACTGCGTGACACAAGCCCTCTCAACCCCCTGCAGTTTGGCCCATTCAAATGGGTGCTGCTGGAATCTTCGCCAGCAAATCTGCAAAAGGATGCTTCAGCCGTGTTAATTACCAGCTCCTCGGAAGCAGAGTGGTCTCTGCCCTGGATGAGAAACCTAACCTGAGCCTGCCGTGCTGTCGATCAGGGTACCGGTACTCTCCCTGGCTCCAGAGAAGTGCCGTTACTGACGGCAAAAAAATCTGAAGCGCTGGTACTCAGTGCCGGCGAGTACCGGCCCATTTAAAGCACTGAGTATGAAGAAGTGGAAGGATTTTACTGAGTGCGGAGAGCTGGAGCTTGGTATATTTGTCTACTACATTGACTTGGGGGATGCAGAGTCCAGTAGTATCCCTACTTTCTCAACCATGTGAATGGTGTGTTGAGAGGATCCAATACCGCTGACAAGTTGAAATAGGGGTGGGCTCCGTTCCACCGGTGCAATGTGTCAGCGATGCCATTTTGTGTGCATAGGACGCTTTTGTTTACCATATGTGAAATGGGCTACTATGAATCCCTGGCGAGAGCCCAGAGAGATTGTATTTGCAAGGGTGGTGACTGAGTGTGCCCCTGCAATGGGCTGGCCCTATGACGTATCTGTGAATGTTCTGGAAGATGCCAGATTCAGAGCAGTCTGCACAGCACAGGGAGCTTGACGAGCTACCCGTGTGGAACCATTATGCGGCCTTGGCTTCCTGATTCAGGGTGGGTTTTCAGTGATAGAACATTTCCCTTCAAGAGCTCCATGATTCTAGGATAGGCTCCTCCTGGACTGTGGAACAGGCTGCTTGGCACCTGAGAGCGTCATAGTCTGGGAATAGAGAGGTTTGCAGCACTGGCCTTCTTAGGCCCGGCCTGCCTCTAAGAGGCACAAAGTGCAGGAGACTAAGAGGAGTCGGACGAAATCGTGCCCTGATGGTTTATGTAGGCAGTAAATGCACATACGCTGTGAGTCACCATTGAATGGACAACCAGCCCACGTGGGTGATGTGGTAGGCAGGCCCTCTGTACTCATAGCTTGGTTATGGGGTTTACCCAAGTCATAGAGATTACCTAGGTATTCTGAAGAAGGGTAATGTGTCCCAGCATTAGTGAGGAAGAGTGAGGAAGAGGAAGAGGAAGAGGAAGGAAGATGTATTAAGAACCTTCATTAAGTTGAATAGTGACTTTGTGATCCCTGAGTCAGTGAGATGCAATTGTTTGTAGTCACTCGGTTTCAGGTATTTGTGGCAGTGCATATAGTTGGAATGGGTTGTTGTCAGCTGTGTCCTGGGCAGATGACCTACTGTAAACAAACCATTGAGGATGCCACCCAGCCAGTGAATCATGAGTTTCTATTGGAGAGTTCTATGGGCGCGTTTATTGGGGCCTGCATTGCATAACCCGCTGTAGTCAGCAGAATGATGACAACATGATGACGCTATTTGGGAATATGTGTGCCCTCACATACCACTCTGAGCACGGGACAGGGCATGACCCGCTCTTGCATATGTCAGTTTAAACACAGACAAGAAAAACACGGGGGCACAAGGACTGGGATTTTGCATTCGCAAAGTTCCTATTTATCAGGCGATAGTTCATCTTTGGTGCGCAGAGTGCTTTATGAACGAGTACAAATAAAGGGGCCTCATCTCATCCAAGGGAACTGTGAATTTTGTGTACATAACCGTATGGGACTCTCCAGTTCGTGAACATTGCACTGGTGTTTTTTTTAAGGTGACATGAACTAAAGCTGTCAGTTCCGGCCTGGGACATAGAAGTGACTCTTTTGTTTCTACAGCACCTCCGTTGGGCCCGTGCTTTATGACTTTGGCAGTGGTCACAGTGTGCCCGCCTCCCGCTCAGTAAGGGGAGAGCATCGCGTCAAGTATCGCTCTGTTCCTGTAAAAGCCTCGTGCAGGAGCCCCGATACCCTGCATCCAGCTATCTGCGCTGAAGGACACCATCTGATACTCGCTGCGCTGCATGAGTCAGGCCTATAATTGAAACCATATAGAGCTATCTTTACTCAGTTCTCCTATTATTCCATTGTGTCCCTTTGCGCACGAGCCACAAATCAACTTTGTTTCCGTAGCTTGGCTGAAAAGGCATGTCATGCTTTTTTCCCCTCCTTTTTGGAATCTTACTTCCTTTTGCTGCATGGTTTTCAGCCTTGTCAAGGTCACGGTGTCTCTTTTTAAATAACTAAAGTGTATCATTTGAAAAGGGGAGCGAGAAAGAGAAAGAGGGAGAGGGAAAGAGAAAAAAAGCTTGAGAGAGGGAAGGGATGTGGGGGATACTAGAATGTGACACACAAAACAGAGACAAGAGACAACAGAAGAAACCATTAAGGGCAAGAGGAATCATCTGACAGGAGACAAGCTAAATAGCTCTCTGCATGGATGGCAGAGACGTTAAAGAGAAACAACAAGCAAAAGGCGTGCTAAAGAGAGACACTGGAGGAAAGACGGGAAACGAGACAGCAGAAGGGCCACATAACACAGAGAGACGGAAAAAACTTGAAAAACAGCTCTCAAAGTAGGGTGCAGTAGCAACTCCAGATATCCTTCCAGAAGATTAAATAAATACTAAAAAGTGGTCCCTACTGTGCTTTTATGGCAGCTTCTGCTAAGTTTATATAGAAGGAATAAACTGCTGCTACGTATTATTAGATCTTGGCTGTGAGACATTTTGTTACCTTACAGTGGGCGTCAAACCCAACCGTCACCTACCATTGCTTGGTTTCATTGTCACTCTCATTTGTTTCCTTCTAATTTGTTAGTGCATGGGAGCTTCATTCACTTTCTCTTCTTGGGTTTGTCCCTACCCTAGAGCATGGACCCCTTACTTGTGCCCTTCTACTGCTTCGTTTTCAGATGCTACTTTTTTCTTTTTGTTTAAACACTTTACAAGAGTGTCTGTGTTTTACTGCTGTCTATCTTGTGCACGTCTTCTCCTCATTTGCACTTGTGCTTGTGCCTGTATATGACTATCCCAAACCTACACATTGACGTAATTTGGGAGTAGTCAGGGATGGCAGCTCCGACCTCTGACTTGCTCCCTGATACTCCTGGCACTTCCTTTGTGACCCCTGGACTCAGAGGGGGGAAAGACTTTACCTCTTCTGAGTCCAGTGGTCATAAAGGAAGCGCCAGGAGTAGCAGGGAGCAAGTATGCGTTCGGAGCTGGGACTCCTGACTACTCTCATATTACATCCATGCTCACACTATCCCACTACAGGAATAATTATTCTGTGTCCCCTAGACCAGGGGTCTCCAAACGGTCCTAGAGGGCCGGATCCATGCCAGATGTTTAAACTTACTACATGTATCTCAATGGGGATATCCCAAAAATCTGGCATGGATCCGGCCCCTTCAGGACCGGTTTGGAGACCCCTGCCCTAGACTAAAGTCATCCAGAGATGCCTGAACAAATTAGATACATGAACCACAGTGTGTTAAATGAATGAATGCAGCACAGTGATGTAGCAGGAAGAACTTTAAGAAATAGTTGCAGTTTCATGACTGAGCAGAGGAAGCTAATTGAAGCCAGGAGGAACTAAAACAGTGAAAATAAACAAATAATACTAAACTGCTTGACTATATGCTGCAGAAATGACAGGCAGGGTGAGGTGCAAGGACGAACCACGAGTGGCAAGGGTGACTTCCATTTTGGACTAGTTGAAGTCTGTGCTTCAATTAAAGCCTAGTTAACAACGGTTAAAAAAATGTAACTTTTATACATCATAAAGAATTAGTTTCAAAAGCAACAGCACTATAGCAGTGTGTACATTTGTAATGAAGAGTGAAAATACATTCTGCACCTTGTTAATGATGCACAAAAATATAAATGCACAAAAATCTCCAACACAGCCAAAGTTGTTGGCGGAGCTGCTGTGTCATGTGATTGAGTGCGGCGTGATCTGAGCCACTCTTGCAAGCAAATGAGAGCCACTGAATCAAGAGATCAAGTCCACCCTTTGCCTCATATGCAGCCAAGGACCCACCCGACCTATGGCTGCAACTTTTCATACACCAATAAACGAAAGAGGGACCCTGAAAAAGTTAAAATGGTTGGGGAAGAAATCAGGGAAATAGCAACTACCAAAACACACAAAACTTCCATGTACATCTAACATTGGCAATAAGTCCGTTAATTAGAGAAACCCACAGACCAAAATTATTTCTATAGAAATATTTTTTAGTTCATTTATTTATCAAAATATATCTTTCCTTATGATTTTCTATGCATTGTTCTTCATTTTCATATGCAATGCAAGAGACATCACTAAAATTTAATAAAACAAGACAAAAGCCCAGCACAATAATATTGTAGGGTACCTATTTGTAAATATACATGTAACCACCCCAATCACCACATGAGGAAAAACCAACAATAACTAACAAGTAGCTAAACAAAACAAATTATGACAGAATAAAGTACAAAAATAACAAAAGCGGAAAAGAAAAGAAGCGCTGGTGCGCGTTTCGGAGATCCCATGTATATCAACAAGCTCCTTCTTCAGGGCGCCAATTGTTTATTTATTTTAGAGAAAACCATCATCTTGGTTGTAAACACATATTCAAATAGATACCGGGCGTCATTCACAATAAAGTATTCGTCTGTGGGAGGGAAACATACAATGAATACTTCAAGTAAAGATAATTTTATCATTGTAAAAAGGAGCAAATAAACATTCCAGATAGTCCAAGTACAGAGCAAAACTGTGACAGGAAATATTGCTACCACCAAAAGGATATATATAAGGATATATATACCATGACAAGATGCAGAAAAAGATAAGTGATGAAGTCAAAAATATGATAGAACTGGCAGAACCCCCATCCAAAGTCACATAAAAGAAAAATGAAAAAATATATAGTGCACCCCATGATAAACACCTAGAGGTAAAACTAGGTATGAACAATATAGTCCACGTACTTGGGATGAAATCCAATACACGTAAAGGTTAGGTGAGGTGAGCACAGGCGGTTCTTACATCCTCCAGTCAAGATTCATGAGCTAAAGAAGTCGAATGAACAAAATATAGAGTCCAGCTCTTATACATTTAAATGGTCAATTAAATATCAGTCATTTCTATGTAGGTGCTAAAGCTTCAGAGTAACTAAGAGCGGAGAGAAAATCATTATGCACAACATAGGTAACGGGTCTAAAATGCATGATGTTAGAATGCTGCAGCCAAAATAGTAACCAGCTTACTCAAAGTGTGCCCGCAACCTAATATAGCTGTACTGTGGGCGAGGGCCTCAACCTAAACACATGATATAAATGCACAGTGCCCGAACTGGTAACCGGCTCACTCATAGTATGCCCGCAGAATATAATGCATGCTGGGAAGCAGTCTCTTGATAAACTCATTGTTTGCACTGCCGATATATACATTCAAGCATAAACCGGAAATAAAGATCGCGCTATGACGTGCTTACCTATAATGCAAAATGAGCAGGGTAACTGAGATCTTTTAAACTGATGTGCCCGTGGAGTAGAATTGGCTAGAGAAGAGAAGAAATATGTCTATAATAAACCATAAAGCGCCCCCCTAAGTGAAGCATACTGATCACAGTGAGGAGTGAGTAGTTTCTTACCTGTAACTCCAGTTCTGTAGTAGGGGTATCTCTGTTATAGTCATGATCTTGTGAATAGTCCCGCCCATGTGTGTGGACCCCGGAGCAATCAAAATAGTCTCCTAAGTTGTCTTCTTCTACAGTCCTGCATAGACACTTAAGAGAAAATCTACGACAAATAATGCAGCCTAAAACTACAAGGCTACATTGGCCAGCACTTCATCTCGAAGTGAAAAAGATAGCCAAATAATATTACATTTTACACACTTTGTAAAATTTCACACCTAGAGAAACTTCCCTTCACAAAAATCCTTTGTCATGATAGAGAGGAAGGGTTGGACAGACAAGCCCAATAGGCTGCCATTATGTGTCTGGAAAAGGCATACAGTGCCTTTAAGGAACTCTCCAGAGACCCTCGGTATCCCAGAATGCACAGCCAAAGGCAAGTTACTTTCAGTTCTTTTTGAAGGTGTAAAAGCCAGGCCTGCAGCATTCAGTACATTATCGTTTCATCCACCGGGGAGGAGGGCGGGCGCTTATGAGTATAACAGAGATACCCCTACTACAGAACTGGAGTTACAGGTAAGAAACTACTCCTTCTGTAGTAGGGGATCTCTGTGTATAGTCATAATCTTGTGAATAGAATGGCAAGCCCATCCCAACAAACCAAACTAGCGGTGGAGGAAACAGACAAAACCACTACTGTGCAAACAGATTTCTCAACAAAGCCTGCCCAACCTGAGCGTCTGTCCTGGCATCAGTGTCCAGGCATTAGTGTTTGGCAAAGGTATGGACCTACTTCCAAGTGGCCACCCTACAGATATCTGCAATGGGAACATTACATAGCAAAGCCGTTGTAGCCGCTTTGCCCCTGGTGGAATGACCTTAGGCTTACCCCCTAAAGTCTTGTTAGCCTTTTGGTAACATAACTAGATACAGGACACAATCCACCTAGAGGTGGACTGTTTAGAGGTGGAAAGACCCGTCCTGACTGAACCATAATTGACAAACAATTGGTCTGACATACGAATGGCCTTGGTCTTCAATACCCTTTTCACATCCAGGGAATGAAGAGACCTCTCCGCCAGAGAGGAAGGGTGTTGAAAAAACGCAGGTAAAGTTATCGTCTGATAGACATGAAAATCAGAAATCACTTTAGGAAGGAACTTAGGGTGAGTCCTCATAACAACCTTAGAAGCATGGAATACAGTATAAGGCTCTTGGCAACACAAGGCCTGGATCTCACTCACCCTGCGGGCCGATATTATAGCCCCAAGGAAGCCCGCCTTCCAGGATAAATGCTGTAGAGAAGCCTTACGAATTAAAACTTGGCTCTTTCCTCCGCCCCTTTAAATCCCCAACCATAGTTCAACCCCCCGTCTAAGAACCTCCAGGAGTAGCCAACAGCGCCAGGATACCTGCCAGGTGACAGTCGCGCTCTATAAATATTTTAAATAAATAAATAAATAAATAATTTAAATAAATAAATAAAATTATGAATTGGCTCAAAAGGCTCCTTCATCAGCCTTGACAGCACCACATTCAGCTCCCACGAAGGCGAAGGATGCCTAACGGGGGAAATACCTTCTTCAAACCCTCCAAAAAATCTTTAATTACAGGTATCTGGAAAAAGGATGTTTGTGAAGGGCATTTCCTATACGCAGTTAAAACTGCAGGGTGAACTTTTATAGAATGGAAATTAAGGCCAGATTGAGCTAAATGCAAGAGGTATGAAAGGCTAACATCTTCCTTGCAGGAAGTAGGATCAGCGTTCTTGGACATGAACCAGATGCAGAACCTTTTCCACTTATAGGCATAAGAAGTCCTGGTGGATGGTCTCTTAGCATCCTTGAATATGTCCATGCATTGTCAGGCAAGTTCAAGTGTCCATATTGTACTATCTCAGGAGCCATGCTGCCAAACTCAACGATGAGAGGTTGGAGTGCACCATCTGCCCCCGAACTTTGTGAGAAGGTCTGGCCATCGTGGAAGCCGCAGATGGGGTTGGAGAGACCGAAGGAGCAGGTGCGTGAACCACCATTGTCGAGGCCACCCCGGAGCAATGAGGATCATTCATGCTCTGGATTGAGACAGCTTGATGAGTACTGCCGGAATCAGAGGAATGGGTGGAAAAGCGTACAAAAAGCTGTTCGACCAGCGCATTCCCCAGAGTCCCCGGTTGGTAAAACCTGGAGGCGAAGTCTCAGCATTTTCTGTTTTCAGCGGTGGCGAACAGATCTATTTCTGGAGTGCCCCATCTTTCGAAGATGTTTCCTACCACCTCATCGTTTAGGACCCACTGTTGGTTTTCCTGGACCAGCCTGCTGACTGCATCCTCCTGAGCATTCTGCACACCTGGCAGATGAGTAGCCATTATCGTCAGTCCTCTGGCTAGTAGCCAGTGCCAGATCGCCTGCGCTTCCTGTGACAGTGTGCGCAATCTCGAGCCCCCCTGCTTGTTGAGGTAATACATTGTGGTCGAATTGTCCATCTGCACAAGCAAGGAGCTGGTCTGGAAGGATGGATGAAAGGCTTTCAGCACCAAATGAACAGCTCTGAGTTCCAGAAAATTGATGTGATACTTGTCTTCCACCTGGGACCACGTTCCTTGGATCTGCAGATGGTCTGAATGCGCTCCCCAGCCGTTGAGAGAAGCATCCGTCACAATAGTCTGTATGGGAATGTCCTTGCGGAACGGAACCCCCTTGAAGAGATTCTCTGCGGAACACCACCATCTCAGGGACTGTTGAGCGTGTAGCGACTGTTGGATCCTGTCGTCCCAGCTCCCTCATTTCTGGTCCCATTGAACCTCCAGACATTCCTGCAGCGGTCTCATATGGAGGCGTAAATGTGGTGTGAGGAAGATGCAAGAGGCCACCGACCCCAGAAGAGAAGACACCGTCCTCACTGTTGTTGAAGGAACGGGCATGAGAGCCTGAGCCTTCCGAAGGATCGATAAGAGACATGCTTGCTCTGAGAGTATTGATGGAGGCTCCCAAGTACTGCAGGCACTGAACAGGAGTCAGAACGGACTTGGACATGTTGATGTGCAAACCCAGCTGGTTCAACAGAACGGCCGTCCTGTTGAAATGCAATTACGCTTCCTGGAAGGTGGAGGCTTCGATCAACCAGTCGTCCAGGTATGGGTAGACAAACACCTTGTTCTTTCTCAGGTACGCTGCCACCACTGCCATGCATTTCAAAAAAGTCCTGGGTGCAGACTTCAGACCAAACGGTAGTATGGTGTATTGATAGTGATTGGTGCCGACCAGGAAGCGCAGGAACTTCCGGTGTTTCCGTGCAATGGGCACATGGAAGTACGCATACTGCAGATCTATTGCACAAAGCCCGTCTCCTCATTGCAGCTGAGGATAAATCTGGTGCAAGGACAGCATGCAAAATTTCTCCCTGCAGATCCATTTGTTTGCTTGTCGCAAATCCAGAATGGGCCTGAACTCGTTTTTGTCCTTTTTGCGTACCAGAAAGAACCTGGAGTATAGACCCTTTCCCCTTTGAGACAGAGGGACGTCTTCTATCGCCCTTTTTCTTAATAGGGTATCGGTCTCCGCTTGAAGTTCGCGCAGCTGGTATTGCAAACAAACCAGTGGAATAGCTAGAGGAGGGCTGACAAAACTAAGACTGTATCTATTGCAAACAATATTCAGCACCCACTTGTCCTGAGTAATTTTTCTCCTCTCTGCCAAGTAATTCTGTATGCTTCCCCCCACCGGAGCGGGTAACGGACGAGGGGGAAGTAACTCCTCAGGGCGTAGACCCAGCCGAGCCCTTATTCGCCGAGGAGGCCTGCTGGCCGCCTCTGCCCCTCTGACGCTTCTGGAAGGGTTGTCGCTGGTATTGCTGTTGTTGCTGCTGCTGTTGGCCAGCTTGGCGACCGTGCCCTTGCTGAAATCTCTGAGAAGAGTAACTCCTCTGGAAGGGGCAGAAGGTCTTCCACTGTTCCTTTGGTTTATCCAAACCTACAGCTTTCTGCATTTCCACTGCCGTCTTCATGCGGGCCATCTCTTCGTCCGCATGCATCCCAAAGAGGGTAGATCCCGAAAAGGGCAAGTTAGCAATATGCTGTTGCTCCTCTGGTTTAAGAGAAGTAAGGCGCAACCAGGAGTGACGTCTCAAGTTTATGCCATGGCAGTACCCATGAGCAGCCAAGAGAGAGGCGTCTGCCGCCGAACTGATGACCTGATTCGAGACCATCATGCCCTCATTCAGGATCTCTTGGAAGTCTTCTCTCCTGTCCCTCGGGAGGAGCTCAATGAACTGCTGCAGGGACTCCCACAAGAAGCGGTCATACCGACCCAAAAGTGCTGATGAACTCGCAGCTTTCATAGAGATGTCAGCTGTACTGCAGACTTTTCTCCCTGCAGAATCCATTTGACGGCTCTCCTTGTCAGGAGGAACCTTAGACGAAGGGGCAGTAGAATGTTGCTTCTTGGCGGCTGTCACAATGACCAAATCCGGGACAGGATCTGATCTTAAGAACACTGGATCCGAATCCGGGGGCCTGTACTTCTTATGAAGCCGAGAAAGCGCCGACTTCCCTGAGGACAGCATCAGAAACAACTCCATGGCCGGTTCTTCCAGTCCTGGCAGCAAAGGGCTAGAGAGGTGCCTGCGCTGCAACGTTACAAATATCACAGAGGTGGAAGGGGTGGGCACCGTTAGTGTGATCCCCAACTTCACTTCCTCCCTCAGCAGCACATCCTGGAACGTCACAATGTCATCCACTGGCGACACACTCGTAGGAGGAGAGTCCGACAAAGTGGGAGAATACCTCCTGTCACTGGACGAGTCCTTGTACCTGGACCTTGACCTGTCCCACGCTGACGATGACGTGACCTCGTCGAAGATCTACGCTCACTGCGAGAGCGATGCCTCCCTCTGGATCTTGACCTTGGCTTCCTAGGTCTTGCAGGAACCACCGGGCCAGACGGCTGCGGAAGCGGAAGAGGCTGAGCCGGAACCAAAGGCTTCGGTTGTGGAGGTCGAGGCGGCGGTGGTGGAGGAGGAGGAGGCGGTGGGGGTGGAGGTGGAAGAGGCAGAGAAGGAGGAGGAGAAGGAGGAGGAGGAGGAGGAGGAGGAGGAAGTTGCGGAAAAGCAGAAAGCGAAGGAGTTCTGGGCCTTGAGGGTGGATAGGTCCAGGAATAATCAGAGTCCGGGGACCTAAGAACTCTCCTCTTCTTACGAGCAGGCCTTGGGGAGGATGCTCTGGAGGTAGACCTCTCGGAGGACGAGCGCCGGCACCGCCGAGACCGGTGACTCGTCAATGATGATGAGACGCTAACCACAGAGGCACTAGACACCGTTCTGGGCCTAGACTTCCTCTTCGACGTCGACTTGTTCCTCCTCAACGTCGACCTCTTTGGCGACTCTCTTCTCGACATCATTCTTCTTGACGTCAAGGAACTCCCCGATGTCGAGTTTCTTTGCCTTGACAGCGATCTTTCTCTCCTCGACGTCGACCTTCATGTTGACGGTGAACGGCAGTGTCGCCTCGAAGGTGAGCGCCTGCCTCTTCGAGACTCATCACGACGTCGATGGTGTGTCGACACCGGTGAAGTCCTCAACGT
Organism: Lissotriton vulgaris; assembly: GCF_964263255.1. Lineage (NCBI taxonomy): Eukaryota > Metazoa > Chordata > Amphibia > Caudata > Salamandridae > Lissotriton > Lissotriton vulgaris. The sequence continues at coordinate 936,112,519 of NC_141695.1, forward strand.
CGCCCTCGTCCGAGGTCTCGACGTCCAACCCCTCGACGCTGAACGTCAACGTCGCTTCAACCCAGAACCCTGGGTCGATGGGGAACAGATGGTAGTCATACCTCTCAACGCCGACATCGAAGCCATCGACATCGACCAGGACCGGGGCCTTTTCTTGACTAGGGAACCCCCCAGAGGCCGAAGTCCCAACTGGTTCTTGATGTCTCCTCTGCTCCAGGCCTTGGAGACAAATCTTCTCCCTGTCACACAGGGTCATCCTGGAGAAAGAGTGTCAGATATCACAGGAGTCAGGGACATGGGAAGAAGGGAGACAGGGTAGGCACACTCTGTGGGGGTCAGATTTAGCCTTCTTCCTACCGCACTCAGTGCACATGTAAAATACAGCTGGCATTTCAACAATATAGAGGTGGCAAAACTGGTAAAAAAAAGACAGCAACTGGAAGAGGAAGACTCCAGACGTCGAGTGAAACACTCAAATCACTGGAAAAGCTCCCAAAATTAAAGATATAACCAAAAGGGTAGAGCTCAATGCTCCAGGGTCCTGCTAGCAGGAGCCGGAAAAAAGAACTGAAAGTAACATGCCTTTGGCTGTGCATTCTGGGATACCGAGGGTCTCTGGAGAGTTCCTTAAAGGCACGGTATCCCTTTTCCAGACACATAATGGCAGCCTATGGGGCTTGTCTGTCCAGCCCTTCCTCTCTATCATGACAAAGGATTTTTGTGAAGGGAAGTTTCTCTAGGTGTGAAACTTTACAAAGTGTGTAAAATTATTTGGCTATCTTTTTCACTTCAAGATGAAGTGCTGGCCAATGTAGCCTTGTAGTTTTAGGCTGCATTATTTGTCGTAGATTTTCTCTTAAGTGTCTATGCAGGACTGCAGAAGAAGATAACTTAAAAGACTATTTTAATTGCTCCAGGGTCCACGCATATGGGCGGGATTATTCACAAGATTATGACTATACACAGAGATCACAAAACACATAATAGAGCAGAACAGGTCTGGAGATGGTGTGTAACTAAACCAGTGACTATGAAACAACAGGATGCATGAGCGAACCAATGCTGTTGGAAATGTTGGAAACCACATGGCTGGTACAAGACCCATCAGACCACCCTTACGGTCTCTCTGGACGCTCATGATGTTTTATGCGTGAACTAGTGTTGTTGTACAATTACTTTTGTTTTTTTGATAGGAAGAAGATTTACTTCTTTCCCGCCAGTGGACGTTCAAGCACTGAGGTTTCTGGTAGATATGTATCTATGAACCTATCTAGTAGTAAAACTTATTATTGTTTTTCACCTATATATCACCTAGTAGTCATAGTTGCAGTAGCTAGTTTAAACCTAGGGTCCTGAAGAAAGCTGGGGTAATTCCCCGTAAGCTGAAACATGTCGACCAACCTGCACAGCGCCATGAGGTAGTCTTACTACCAGGCGTGTTTTTAAACCTTGACACATAGATTTCTGTATACACGTTCCGTCAGTATCTGTGTAGCCAATTTTAGTCACCACCACCACTTAAGCACTGCACATTATCAAGTCCACTCCATGGTAAACATCATGGCTGGATATCTGACATCCATTCCCACACCAGCACTGAATGGCGTGATGTGGGTGGGTTCAATCAGCAATTCCCACGTGACGTAAACTCCACCGTAAGGGTGGTCTGATGGGTCTTGTACCAGCCATGTGGTTTCCAACATTTCCAACAGCATTGGTTCGCTCATGCATCCTGTTGTTTCATAGTCACTGGTTTAGTTACACACCATCTCCAGACCTGTTCTGCTCTATTATGTGTTTTGTGTTCTGATAATAGGGGTGTGAGCAGACAGGTCATTAAATATATTCCCCTTGACCCTCCACAACGTTTGTTTTTTGTATTTAGAGCAACTTTTCAGTTGCGGGTCTATGTAATTAGGTTGCGAACAAATTTTATTTGCACCTTTATGGCTCACCCAAATTAATTATGTGTGTCGCCTCTGTCTGTCCGGTCACTACCGCTATCCCCCCTTTTAAGACACTTCCATAACATCCACAGCACTTTGTACATGTGCATTATCTTCAGGATATCCACTGTCTAAATATATAAACCCCTCATGAGGTCGAGTGACGCTTCATCACAGAGTGATTCTTGGTCGGTCCACACGCCCACTAGACTGATTATGACCTTACTTTGGAATAATTTGTATTTTTCCCTCCATATGTATTCCGATGTAGATTGGAAGAATATGCATTCTCAGCAAAATAAATAAACTTGTTTTGGACGCAATGTAGACATTGCCACGACGAGAATGCATAGCATTTTCAAGTTTTTATGCTATAACAAGACCATCTGCTTTGTAAGTTGATTGGTGACTCGTATCCGCTAATCACACTTTTGCGGTGTACTATAAGCTTAGATAAGCGCTTTCCGCCGGGCGCATGCTCATGGGAGTAGTGTCTCCCGGTGTGTTTATGCGCGCGAGCTCAGCTCAGAGAAAGATACTAGTTCAACTATAGGCACCATTCGAGTAGTAAGCGCACAATACCTTATTTAAATCAGCAGTTTGCCAATCAAACTCTCTTTTTTCAAAAGCAATGAACTGCGTCTCAAAAACTTACACCAGGATTGTCCTAAATGATTGCGCATGCGCGACAGAGTACTGTCTGCTTCCGCGTCTGCTCCGGTAGTTCGGTACAGTGCACGCCCCTTCTACTCCACTGTCTATCCCTCGGTGGCTACTTAAGCATGAAGGGCGGTTCTACAATCACCTCCACTTCCGCTCGGCTAAACGATCAGGGGCACCGACGGACAGGTGAGTGTCCCATTGGACTCTCTTCGTTTTAGCAGCTTAGTCAGTTTTAGCAATACCAGTCAGCTTGGGCTGACTACACACCATCAGAGGTGACTTGGATGGGTCTTTAGTCTCGACACGTAGTGTCACGAGAGGGGACTCTTTTGTCTAGCATTCTTTGACAGTCAATTACCCTTCCCATCTATGTTTTCCTCTGATTGGGTTGTATAGTAATCTATGGTCTATACAACTGCTTGAAAACTTTATACAAGACTACCTAGAGGCACTTTTATTTGCCTGCACTCTTAAGTATCCAGACTTTGTCATGTGAGGTTGGATATTAAACATGTTATGTGTCATACAGGATGGTGTGTGTGGTTGTTGCCTTGACAGACGGGCTCCTCCATGCGTTTTTTGGGTTATGTGTGTAGAGCAATTGGCTTGGGCATGGTAGAGTTTCTCACTGTTCCCTTTTTTCTACACCGTAGAGCGGGGCCTCATACTCCCGAGCGGTTACCGGGTGAGGTGAGGTCTTCACCCACACAAGGCTGGGTGAGTATCACTGTGAGGAGATGCCTCTAAGTGATTAAGCTATTACGCTTTTTCTATATATGCAGAATGTCAATTATTCATGCAGGTGTGTTTTTCTTTACGGTCTCTCTGGACGCTCATGATGTTTTATGCGTGAACTAGTGTTGTTGTACAATTACTTTTGTTTTTTTGATAGGAAGAAGATTTACTTCTTTCCCGCCAGTGGACGTTCAAGCACTGAGGTTTCTGGTAGATATGTATCTATGAACCTATCTAGTAGTAAAACTTATTATTGTTTTTCACCTATATATCACCTAGTAGTCATAGTTGCAGTAGCTAGTTTAAACCTAGGGTCCTGAAGAAATCTGGGGTAATTCCCCGTAAGCTGAAACATGTCGACCAACCTGCACAGCGCCATGAGGTAGTCTTACTACCAGGCGTGTTTTTAAACCTTGACACATAGATTTCTGTATACACGTTCCGTCAGTATCTGTGTAGCCAATTTTAGTCACCACCATCACTTAAGCACTGCACATTATCAAGTCCACTCCATGGTAAACATCATGGCTGGATATCTGACATCCATTCCCACACCAGCACTGAATGGCGTGATGTGGGTGGGTTCAATCAGCAATTCCCACGTGACGTAAACTCCACCGTAAGGGTGGTCTGATGGGTCTTGTACCAGCCATGTGGTTTCCAACATTTCCAACAGCATTGGTTCGCTCATGCATCCTGTTGTTTCATAGTCACTGGTTTAGTTACACACCATCTCCAGACCTGTTCTGCTCTATTATGTGTTTTGTGTTCTGATAATAGGGGTGTGAGCAGACAGGTCATTAAATATATTCCCCTTGACCCTCCACAACGTTTGTTTTTTGTATACACAGAGATCCCCTACTACAGAACGGTACTTACACAGATTGAAAAAAAATCCTATGAGGAGGCTAAAGGTGTAGTACGGGTAGTTTGCTGCAATGAATGAGGCATAGACAATTCCTAAATCTAAAAGGCCACAGTGGACGTAGAAACCTAAAGACATAAACAATATGGAAAATATAATGAACTGACTCGTCAAGTGATAAAGAATGAGAGAAAGTAACTTGATAAGAGAAGATCACTTACAAATCTAATAAACATTATTGCATTAGATAAAAGTGCTCCCACGTCCGACAGTCAGTTAGTTGGACTCTGTACCACTGGGAGATACTGCTGTCACGAGCACGGTCTGCAAAAAATCACAGAAAGGCAAAGGGAGTCAGAACTTTAGGTAAATAGGCAGTAACTACACAGATTACTAATAAGTTTGGAACAGAGGTGACCCGAAATGGTACTTACCATAGGCCTGCCGTCCACAATACTATAACACGGAGTCCAAAGCTGTGTACACGACCTTCAATAGTGGAAGCTGGAACGTGCGTCTTATAAAGGGTAAAGCATGCTCTATCAGATACCCAAGTGTGCGGAAGGAATACAGTCCCTGACACAGAAAAAGGAGTAAGAATGAATATGTTCCTATAAGGTCCCAGGCTGCCACTCAAAGTCCTAGACATAGAAAATGGACACGTTAAATAAGTAATGAGGACGGCCTGATGAAATGAACAGTAGATAGAATTAACCGGCTTGGTAAAGAGAAATGAAAAGTATCCATAGTCAGGCATGCACTGACCAATGAGAAGCAAGGAAACAAGAGTGAAGATGAAGCCAACCCACGGTAAGTAATGGGTGGGCTCTACCCATTTTTTTTTTAAGTTAACCAATTTCTTGAATGGAACAGTGCATAAGTTATTCCAGGCGAGGCCTATAAAGGCAGTTAAGTCACTAGCAGAGGTTGACAAAGAACCTGTGTGTATGGTGGTGGTAGGTTCATAGTATCTTGATAACCTTTATTATTAAACAGTTCTCCAATTCTATTGTTAAAATTAATTCTTGTAAGTTGTAAACAGTTTTTCAGTCATAACTAAATTTGCAGTGATTTAGTTATGAAATGAGGCAATTTCGGTGACAAATGTGCTTACTGTATATACAATACAACTGTAAATACAATACTTTACCACACTTTAGCTATATGTATGTAATAGGTTTCCGAACACGAACCACTGGACCCCGACTACTCTGCTTCGTCCTCCTGATGAATGTGCTTGCCTCTTTTTAACAGCCCATGTTTCTTTAGTAATCTAATGTCAATGGACAACACCCCCACTTCAAAAATGCTTCAATAACTGCTGAATGTGACGCTGCAGTGGACTATGAAGAAGTAGATGCATTAAAAAGAGACACATGTGGTGAAACACAGCCTAGAGTCATAACATGGGTGACTCACTGGGTAGAAAAAGCAAGGTGGATACATTCAAGAGGATGAGAAGGTGGTCACAGTATATCGAGAGCTAAAGTGGAGACAAACGTAACAGTAAACAGTGGAGGCACCAATAAATACAGGAGAAATTAATCGGTCTGTTGAAGGCACAAATTAGAGATCATATGTTGCATGAGGCAGCAGAGGGGAAGTGCTTCTCGGCTGCCTCTCTTTTGTGCCCTAATCTAGTGTCTTCTGCTGTCTCACACAGACAGACATATCAGGTATAACCATTAATAAAAGACAGAAGGACATTAAGGGGAGAGTCTAAAAAGAATGTATTTTCTAGTCTAGTCACACTCACTCAGTGACTCCCAGAGCCTCTATTTTTGATCCTAGCATTATCAATGAATATTGTTGTCTCTTCAAGACACACCGCGAGGTACAGGTTTATGTCATCATCAGTAGCGCGTTGATATACAATTACACTTGAACGTTGCCTTACCTGATGATATCAAGCATCTGTCTTTAACCTTAAGAAACAAAAATCAGGCACCGATGTGGAAGTCTTAAAATCCAACCCTTGGAAAACTAAAGGGATCATTTTGAGTTTTGGAAGGGCGAAGGGGGGGGGGGCGAGCACATGATAGTCAACAGACACATAGGAGGCACATTAAACAAGCATTTACAATGCAATGGTTTTGCCTTTGTTAAAGTTAGAGCTATTGGCATTGCTCTTGACATTATTTTTATTTATGTTTTTTTTAACATAAATAAATGGCATTGTCATTTACAATGCCAAGAAGCTTTGAGAACGACTCTTTAAACATTGTTCTCTATTTACTAAAATTGTCGGCAAAAGCAAGGTCATCTTCATGTATCTACAATTCACCAGTGCTTAACACATGTAAAAGCTGCGCTTGAATAACATGGTACATTAGCTCTTAACGTTCAAGTGCATTTCTAACATCAACCTTATCTGTGAGTCCTATATCTTGAGGCACCTGTAACTTCTTTTCTAAACTTCAATAAAAACACATTCACTTTACTCCTTTAACGATTCCTTGAGAAAATAATTTTTAAAAAGGACTCTGCTAATCCCCACCACTGAATACCTAAATCAGCACACCATATTTATCTGCTAATCTCCTCCACTGAAGATCTAAATCAACACACCAAGTTTAGAAGGAAACAGAGCTTCCTACACATAACTATGAAAAATGCAATTGAAATGTAGGACTCTGCGAAGTTTCCCTCGCAAACTTCCTGTATTTTTCATGTTGAAAGCTGAACCTTTGTCGGACTTAAATTTCGGAGGCGGGAGGACTCGCCAACATCCCCCAACTGGACTGCAAACTTTAGAGGAAAGCAGAGTTAAAATTAACTCAAGAAAAGAGCACGCCCATGGTCAGCACCAACTTGTACTCTCAAAGAACATGCACTCATGAGGTAGCATTTCCAGTTTCACATTGAAACCAGTCAAATGCGTGGCATGCATAGTAAATTTGAAAACTGTCTAGTATGTGAAGGGCATATAATAAGGAAACACGCAAGATTACGCCTATATAATAAAAGATTAGAATTCTGCAAATAGGAACTTTGGTAACCCTAACAAAATACCCATTGCAGGCAACAAGAAGAGGGCAAAGAATAATCATAAATCCAGATTCAAGGGGATCACTTTTAAATTGTTTTTGTGGTTTCAACAAATGTTAGTAAACCAAACACAAGGGGGCTGGGTAGACCATAACATAAATAAATGCTGTAAGGTGACAGCCCTTCTCCAAAAGGAGCAAACTCCATTTAGTACAATTATATATATGATGAAGGATCGTAAGAAAACGCCAGAGCAAAAATCCAGATCCAAAGGATGTAATGAGTCACAGACATATAGATATCTACAAGTACGTACACAGACTAACAAATAATTGGAACGTTATCGTGAAAGTAAAAAAAATAATCATCACACCCAATGGTATTTGCACGTGTGATATCTTCTGTAACCCAAAACAACTGAATAACGGGATACCGTTTCCTTCAAAAGTCAGACACGTCTGCACAAACTGCAAACTCGGTCGGATATGCACACAGGTCACGTCATACATTACATCTAAAACAAACTTCCAGTATATATACCTTTCAAAAACTGTAAAACCCTAAGAAGACAGCTAGCGGAGTTGGCAGATTTTACATTTTAAATTTAGCTATCAGACATTTGCGGTAGTGCTAAGGAAGTTGCCATGTCAGCGACCACAGACAAAGGGAATGCCAGCCACACACACCTTTCCAGCTGCACAGTAACCAAGCCGGGGCTCCACGGCAGGTGGGGAGGGGCGATGCTCTCTGCACACGGAATGGAAAGGGAGGATTCACAGACTGAGCACAGTAAGAGACCTGCTGGGTCAGCGCCCCCATTCCAGTCTCTAATTAAAATGGAGGCGAGGCTGGGCAGATGTGTCTGGCTTCAAGGGGAGACATTTGCCCAAGAGAGGTCTGGCTGAAAAATACAGTGCGCTGGCTGCAGGCAGGAGACAGCCTGGGGATTATTAGCTCAGCCCTGCCCGCTCTAGAGAGGTGGGGGTTGGGAGTGCTTCCATGGGGTCACGGATCGCTCTGGGGGTTGGGAAGGGTGCCAGACTACTGCTGCCCCACCCCCCATTCTGTACTTACCTAGGGCGGTGGATAAGCTTCGGGTTCATTTAGGCCCTAGTCGCATGGGCTGATCCAGACACAGACAAGGAGTAAAGAGCAGCCCCCACCAGTGTAGAACAGAAAGACTGGAACGGCACATCAGAGGGATCTGAGGCAACGTCCTCCGCATCTCCCGGGGTTCCCTCCAGGCCACGGGAGCCCCGCGGGCGCCGCCATACTTTTTGCCGTCTTCCTTCTTCCCCCGGGCTGCCGGGGGCGGGCACTTCCGGCCGGCCGCGCTAGGATTGGCCGGCCGGCCAGTCACGGGGCGGGAAACGGGGGAGGAGAGACGCAGAAGTGCCGGCAATGCCGGACCAGACTCGGGGGCGTTCCCGGCGTCGCGTGACGTCGGCAAAAGCCAAAGAATGTCGGGAACGCCCCCGTGTCTGGTCCGGCATTGACGGACAGGCCCCTCGTCCAATGGCAAGGCTCCATTTACGGAGCCAGCCAATGAATGAGGAGGGCCGACCCAAAGCACACTACAGTTCTCATCAGGTTTTCGCCTGCTTTTTTTTCCCCACTCTCCTCCTCTCAGAATGGGCTGTCTCTCGCGTCTATCTCAATAGCCCCCTCCATACCGACCTCCCCTCATTTCTCTGTTTCTTTCTCCCCCTCATCCTCACCAGGTGGCTCACCTTCATTCCACATTTGTCCTTCTTCTCCACGCCTTGCCTTCTCTCTCCCTGTCTCTCCCCACCTCTCACTCATTTCTTTCTTTCGCTTTCGCTCTCTAGTCATTTGTCTCTCTCTGTCTGTAGCTCTCTCCTCATTCTTTCTTCATCCCTTCCTCTGTAACCCATTATCGTTCTTTCTGTTTCCACCCCTGTCTGTCGTTCTCTCCTGCGCACCCTCTCATTTTCTTTACCTCTCCCACCTTCTCTTCCTTCTGTGCGGCCCCAGTCTGCTGCGTTCTCCACACTCACTTGGTTTTAAGTTCTCTGTGAATTCTTCCGCTTCCAGCCCTCCACCCAAGGCCTGTCTTCTCCTCTCGCCCCTTTCTCCTCCTGCCTCCACACATTTACACAACACTCACTAATTTCATGTTTGCCCGTGTAAACGCCCCCCCCCCCCTCACCTGTTCTCTTTCCCTTCCTTGTATGTTCTGGCGCCTGCTCTGATTATCTACCTGGGTCTTTCTGCTTCCACATTCCTCTCTACCCCCCCCCCTACCTGCCTCTCGCCCCCTCCCTCCTTCCATCGCGCCCTGTTTGTCCCTTCTCGGTGCCCATTTACCTTCATGCCTCAATGATAGTACTCTCTTCACCCCCCCCCCAATCCTCCAGCCCCCCCCTACCCCGCGTGTCTCTCTTTCCGTTTCCTACTCTCTCCCTTTCCACCAATCACCTCCCGCATACCTATAGAGCGCAGTGAGGCGAGGCCCCGCTTTACAAGCACATTTGTCAACATAAAAGCGACAGGCCGGGCCCCGCCTGGAAGTTTCACTTAGGAGGTTAAGCCTCAATCATGGCCGCGGTCCCCGGAGAGGGGCCGGCTCTATCCGCGCGGTGATTATGCGCAGTGTGCTCTGTTGCTGCTCCCTAATAGGGGAACATATGGTGTCAATTTGGACGCCCTGCACCATATACACTCAGGAGTCATTAGCGCGAGGCCTGCGGAGCCGGCAGCGGCCCCGGAACCACCCGGGCTGCACCCTCAGGAGGTGTTTAGAGGCTTGCAGGGGCCCTGTGTAGGAATTCACGTGCACACATTGTTCGCCCAGGCGTGTGCAGAAATCTACGTGTGCGCATAATGCGCGCTCCATATACGAATATGTATATATGTAGATGGGCCGCTCGGGCAAGTGATACAGAGAGACCGCCCTGGTCGCACGCCTTCCACATGGGTTTACCTGGGCCGTGTTCATGAATGCACAAGCAAGCATCGTACGTGGGCCACCAAACAACGCACATGAATACACATGCATACATTGCACAGGGGGTCACCTGGTACTTGTTCGGTAATGCGCGTATACTAATTGTACAGAGGGCCACATGTACCTTGTGCACGCCGCGCCATTCTAGAATTCACGTGCATGTATATAAGGGTCACGCGGACAGGTTGTACAGAGGGATGAGCACGTGACTGACGTGTACATTTTGGACAGAGATTGCCCAATGCTTATTTAGGAACTCAGAAGTATGCAGCAACTATTGGGGTGGGTCTGCAGCAGGTGCATGCTGCGCACAGGGACCCAAGGCATGTGTGTATGAATTTACATATGGACATAAACATACTATCAGGAGATTAGAAGCCACCCTGTGCGCTCCGCAGACAGGATGGGACACGGAGGTGCGTCAGGCAGCAGTGTGCATACAGATCCTTAGCACGCACACACACACACACGCGCTCGGGAAATAGGCCACGTTCACGCGGCGCCTACACCCTGTTCTTTTTCACACACAAGATTTCACAGTGTAACTTCATATGCCTGCGTACATACGAGGAAATCGAGAAAGGACCACGTTCGCACGAGGCCCGGCCTTTATTCGTTTATTTCTGCTTTAACACAAACTTACTTGCAAGCGTCACTTTCATGGGCGCCACTACTTATAAGAAACTCGAGAAAGAGCCAAGTTCACCTAGCACCGGTCTGCCTTATGTTTTTCTTTAACACGCACGTTTTCACTAGTGTGCATACATACAAAAGACAAGGAGTAAAGAGCAGCCCCCACCAGTGTAGAACAGAAAGACTGGAACGGCACATCAGAGGGATCTGAGGCAACGTCCTCCGCATCTCCCGGGGTTCCCTCCAGGCCACGGGAGCCCCGCGGGCGCCGCCATACTTTTTAGCGTCTTCCTTCTTCCCCCGGGCTGCCGGGGGCGGGCACTTCCGGCCGGCCGCGCTAGGATTGGCCGGCCGGCCAGTCACGGGGCGGGAAACGGGGGAGGAGAGACGCAGAAGTGCCGGCAATGCCGGACCAGACTCGGGGGCGTTCCCGGCGTCGCGTGACGTCGGCAAAAGCCAAAGAATGTCGGGAACGCCCCCGTGTCTGGTCCGGCATTGACGGACAGGCCCCTCGTCCAATGGCAAGGCTCCATTTACGGAGCCAGCCAATGAATGAGGAGGGCCGACCCAAAGCACACTACAGTTCTCATCAGGTTTTCGCCTGCGCCGAAAAAGATGCGCAGAGCGCATCTTTTTGGCGAGGCAAAACCTAAAAAGGAGCCCGAGTCGGAAAATTATTACAGAAAGCACAGGGGAGACCTAAAGAGAAACTGCCGCATTGAGAGCTTAAAAACGTACAGCTCAGACAGAATGCAACTTTTAAATTAGGTCAGCAGATTGTTTTTGACAACAAATGCTGCACAATTATCCTTCAAGCTGTTGTGTGAGTCACTGTCTAGAAATTAATTAAATATATGTTTTAAATTGGTTGCAAGTTTGATTTACACAATTTTGGAAGGTATATAGCGTCTTTAATATAAAACTCTCGAATCTGAAATGATATATTTTAGAAAAAAGTGAAAATTGTATCTTTGGCACAGGCATTACGAAATCTACACACTTCTGAGTCGGACAGTTGCTTGAAAGTTCCATATATATGTTAGCTGGCCTCTAGTGGAAGCTCTGGAATCAAGGTACAATCCACGAATGCTTGCTGAGGTACCTCAAATGGCAGTAGCAATTGTTCTCAAGGGAACCAGCAACAGAACACACAGTGGTTGACTGTTTCCGCCTTCCTATAGCTAAAACTCTGCTTTCGATCTAGCAAAATAGGAGACCTATGCGTATCACAGAATATAAAAGAATGAAACATTTTACATTTTCCTGGAAGTGTGGCAGGTAAACTTAGCTGCTACAAACGAAATTTCTCAAGAATTTGGGGAATTACATCCTGCTGAATAGAAAAGTTAGGTTTGGTATTCTAAGGACTTAGAATTTGCATTAACAGGACAAGATGTGTTCTTTTTTTCGTGTTTTAAAACTGTAATGTTCCAAGAAACATTGCAGCACTTTTGTAAAAGGATATCTGTTTCCCTGGGTAACAAGCAAAAGATCTGATCTCATTTGCACCTGTTTCCTCTCTGTACTGACCATACTCACCAAAGTTTTTGGAGAGAGTTTCATAATTTCCCCGGAGCACAGTTGGACATTCTGCCTGCCTTCTGGTGCTTTGCTTGCCTGATGAGTGGGGCTCAAGTGCTAAGAAACCTGAATGGCTTATAACGTGACCATCCAGGAGAAGAGAGGGAGTTCCTTGAATCTCAGAGACTGCCAACTCATCAGAGTCAGTTTCGAGTGAGGTGAAGGAGTGAAAGACACTCAGTAGGTGGTCTGTTTGACCTTTGACATACCACAACGTAGGTTGAAGATTTGTATCCATATTCTCATAAGCAGTGTTCAAATTATGGTCGGTCATTTTTAGCTGTGAAAATGTACACCGGGAAGGATTTTTTTTAAATAATGGAAATTCCATTGGAATTGTAGCGAAGGTCTGGAAAAGCTGCAGAATCGCTGGCCTCTTTATTCTCTTTGTCGTGCTGAGTTTTCTATCTCTGCGATCTCTCTCCACTTTAAACACCTGTTACCTCCATATTATTACTTTCATATTTTCACTATACTAATTCACCACTGATCCTTTGTGGGTTCCGAAGTAGCATCCTACTCGCCGAAAAAGTGCTTTGACACTTCGTCAGGGGTAGTAAGCGCTATATAAATGCAATTACAATACAATACAATATTAGAATCTATTTAGCCTCATCCTGACAAAACATCCTCCTCGCACTGGGAGAAAGCTCTCAGCATGTCAGGAATATGTATGATTTGTGTTACAAGGGATAACACAGGATTTGATTCTGAAAAAGCAAAAAAAAACTCTGTCCCCATTACATGGCAGATAAAGCAGTATTGACATCTGTGCTGACGGTGTTCCACTCTGTAGGCCTGACTGTTAGAAACTCTAAATATGGTGGCCGGGCTGCCATGCCGCTGTCGCAGAGTAGGCTCCACCTTAATGATTTCCAAAGTGTTAAGTTTAGCTTACTGCTACTGAAGGGCGAGACTAGGGAGAAGTGTGGCTCACTGGTGAGAAGCGGCAGACCCTGAAGCAGAGATCCGGCCTGGGACCAGGGTTCAATTCCCAACGCAGCAGTGTCTTGGACTTAATGTCCGCAGACTCAATAATTCTCTCGCCTTGGCGCCTACTCTAATCATGGGTGCCACGCTGCAACTCTGGGCAATAGCTTGCTTAATCTCCACAACGGCCCCTACAATGCTGGGATGCCTGGCTTCACCTTGGGGGTGCCCAGGAGGGGCAACTCACAGGGAGAGCCAGGACGGGTTCCACAGCGTTATACAGCGCCTGGACGCCTCGTTGCTGGGGCAGCTGTGCGCTTTACAAGTATACTACATCATACATAGGGCACTTGAAGGAGGCTTTGCCGAACCTCAGTGTAGTCCACCTAGCAGAAGATTTTCAGTGAGATTTCCACAAAAAAAACAAAAAAAGTATCAAACCACTGTCACACAGTTGGTTTTCTTACACAGACAGAGAAAAAAGACTGCACAAGCAATGTTAAAACAAGCATTGCTAAAGTCAATAGGTCTTGCCTTTGTAACTTATTGATTTAACCAATGGATTTTAGCTAGGCAGAACAGCGTGCTTGATGCTGTGCCGCATGGCTAAAGTTGAGAAAAAACAGCCTTTGAGGGGATGTCCTTGTCATATTCTGGGTGCATGCACCTACAATATAATGCAGGTACTTTTTTCATTTAAGTTGCAGATACAAGCTTGATTAGTAACTAAAAATAGCATTTATTGTTTTCTTTATAAGGGGGCGATGCTGGGAGGTGGGGACGAAAGCAACAGTAAAGACGAATCAACATGGAGGAGAATGGGGGATCGTGAGGCAACATGGGCAGGGGAGATGCTGCAGCAACACAGTGGAGGGGGGATAGGGAAACAATACATGGGTTGTTGAAAGGAAGCCCAAGGTTGCTGATGAGGGGGAAGAACAATCGAGGGCGCAAGGAGGAAATTGGGAGGAGCACATGGGCCAGCACAACAATGCTTACATGGAACGTGTCAGTAACTGTATGTACACACCAGGTTAAAGCTACCATTACATAAATCAGTATTCAGTAATATAAAAATGAAATACCCTCTACTGCTACTGTATTGTTGCCTGTAATGTGATCACGTTTTTTCCATGCAGGTTAAGGGCCCCTAGAAGGCCATAGTTTTGCCTCATCTTTTGACCCACTAACTAAAGTTCTGGACATTGCAGAGCCAGTGTGGTTGAGAGGAACCCTTGTTGATAATGCTTCTACAAATTGGCCTCAAAGAACTGTGGGGCATATTAGCAAGGCAGGCGATTTGAAATTACCGCCGCTTTTGCGGCCGTTTTCGGCCGAAAAGCGGCGATAATTTCATCGCCCTCTCAGCAAAGACACGCTATCGAGTGTTTTGCTGATTTTGCGCCCTTGTCAACAACGCCCAGCTTAGCATCTCTAATGAGATGCAAAGTGGGCGTTCCAGGTCAAAATAATAGGAGAAATGTCGCTAAGGGACATTTCTCCTATTATCAAGCTGCTCGCTAATAAGCAGAGCGTTAGGAAAAGTAGCGCTAACCACAGTTAACGCTACTTTCCTAACGCCTGCTTGTGACCTGCACTTAGCCATGTAATCCAATGGGAGGTGGATTACATGGCTAAGATTGTCCTGCCCTATCAGCAAGGTTATCGCCATTTTCAATGGAATATCGCTGGAAAACCATCGATATTCCATTGAAAACGGCGATAATACCTGCTATCGCTGGGATTTTTATCTCCATGGCGTTCAGTGTAGTTAATACAACGCTAACATGGAGATTATCGCCTGCGATAGCGGGCGATAGAATTCCTCACGCTAGCAGCGGTCAGCGATAATTATCACTGCCACTTGCTAATATGCCCCTGTGTGCTTCCTAGGGAATGCCATTTCTGCATTCTTTAAAGAAAGACAGGCTAACTTCTATAAATTATTCGTAAACTGCAGGGCAGTTCAGGTCCATTAGTAAAAAGCTTAATGTTCCAAGACAAGTTCTTTAAAGTATAGTGCAAATATTCCTGTGGTGGCTTCCCTAGACAAAGCACAAATGTCACTAAAAACCTTTAGCCCTCAACTTTCGCTTGTGTTGTTAGTGGTTGGAACTGCTCCACCCCCCCCATTTCCAACCTACCTACAGTTCCCGTCTATTAATTACAGGGATCCCAAACTGTCTTTCAATGGAGAGCCCAATTTTGTCAGCAAAAAGGAAAGAGGATTTAGTTCTCATAGATCCAGAGGTCAAAGCTTTCTGCATTCCTCCTGAGTTAAGAAACGTACAGTAACCGCTTCTAGTCGTAGAGGGTAGATTGGCTTCATTTTAAACAAATCTCAGCTGTCCCTTTGGTTATCCAGAACAGAAGGGACTTCCAGGTAGGGATGCCTCTACCTCTAACCCCCTGGGGTCTATGTCAGCAGGCTCAATGTGCAAACACAGAGAGAGAAAGAGAGAGAGATCGAGAGAGAGTGACTGTGAAGAAAGACGATTGTTTTTATATTCATCCTTAAACAACTGGGCTGTTATTCCTTATTTTGCTGGTGACTGGTTGCCTGAGGTGTCATGGAGCTAAATACTGACTTATTTCCCCGTTTTCGACTAAGAGTCTTCAGATGAATTCCGTTCACCACAACAGAAGTTTTCTAATGGGTCACTCTTATATATTAACTCATTTGGGAACCGTTTTATTCTGTCTTTTGTACTTCACATCATGTCCCAGGTTGCACATTTTCACGTTTACTAAGAACATCTGTTTGTGATTTAATGCACCCTAAAATCTCTTACATGCCCTCTTAGATAAATGTTTTATCTCGTTGTCACACAGGCCTTTGATGTTTCTTTTTAGTCTTATCTTTACGAAATGCAAAAATACACTGTACTAAAGTAATAAGGGAAAATATGTTTCCAATAGTTCAAACAGGACATATGATTATCGCGTTCTTTCTATTATTAATTGTACTTACACTGTTCCCTTTACTAGGAACACAGGGCTGTCCTGTTTCTTTCTAACGTGGGTATTTTTCTGTGGCGCTGGTGGGCCGGGCCTGGATCCCTGATACTCAATAATCTGTGACAAGGACTGTAGATATCCTCCTACACATATGAGAATTATACTGAGGCATGGTGGAACAATATTAGCTGCTGTATTTTTTGACATGCTGAGGCAACATCTGTCACTGTTCCAAAACGAATTTGCAGCAGGCGTGGCCCGCGTCTATTTTAGAGAGCAAACCCACAACAATTTGCAGAACTGGATTGGAAAGCTGCAACGCTCGAGGGGTTTGAAATAATGTCCCTGTCAGCCGTTTCAGTAGGCACGCGCTTCCCACCTGTTGCTGTACCGCGTGCACACCCAAACACTCCCGCGAGCCTGTAAATAAACAGAAATGCCGTTGAAGGTGGCACACTCCTTTCAACCACCGCCCATATGGAAACCTTGTGATTCTGGTCTTCAGCTCCTGGTGGCGCCTGCCCTACGATAAGACTCCTTTATAAATATGTAAATATCCAACGGGATATTTCATTGTGCAGAGCGTGTCTTTTGTTAGATGAAGAAAGGCACACAGACCATTAACCTGCATGTTTTTTTAAGATTAACTAACCAGCTGCTGCTGAGAAGTTTGGGTTTGTGACGCACAATAGGAGTATACCATGTCTAGACCTCACATTAAACCGAGAACCTCTTTTTTTAAAAAAAAGCAAACGTAGACCCTTACCCTTTCACCAACACTCATAGTGCACCTGGGGCACACCAGTAGGTGGGGGAAGCACTGACACGGACACCAACTTAGTGTGATAAAGGCCGCTTTATTTGGAATCAGGTGCACCTACATAACAACACCCGCCTGGCCTGTGCCGAACAAAACTAAAACTCGCTAAATAGCAACTGCCTAACGCCCCCCCACCCCCACCCCTAAATGTATCCCCACCAATGCAACAAAGTGTCCACATCCGCTCATCAACCTACCCCCAACTGCAATGACCTCATTGACCTTCCTGACCTCCGCTTCCCCATCTGTCCATACAGACCCAGGCCTCCTGTGCTTACCCCCCTTTCCTTAGGAAAACATGCCACTCGGAAGCCGATTACAACTTCCGACCCCCCCTTAGGACTACTGCCTCCTGGGATACCGGAGCACCCCCAAAGCCCCGTCCAGCGCCTCCTTCAACTGTACAATATACAGTTCCATGCCATACCTGGAGAGGTGGACCCCATCCTCCCTGAAAAAATACACCGCCCCATAGCGTAACTCCGGGTGAACCACTCTCCCCACCCCTTCACATGCACAGAAATCCCCCATCACACGGTTAATCTTCCTCCGTGCCCTGTCAATCGCCCCTGGGCTCTCCGCTCCCCTCCACACCCGCCTGGGAATCAGCTCGGACCAGATCACATGACACCCCGCCCATTGCTTCTTGACCTCCCTCAGGTCCCTCTTCATTTGCTTGACCAAAGCCAACCCTTTGCACTGCACAAGGTCGTTCTCACCTAAATGAATCACAACCACATCCGGACACACACCCCCCCGAACCACTGTATTCAACAAAGGCAACAATTCATGCCAACGCATGCCCCCTTTGCCCCTCCAATGACAACGATATAATCCTCCATCCAATCCCAAATTGAGTGCACAATGCTTTTCCCACTCCGCCTGTTCGGCCCGCTTGACAAATGAGTGTCCCACCAAATACAAATTCAACACAGCCGCCTCTGGCCCCGCCACAGCACCTGCAAAGAGACACATATCAGAATTCGGAATTACAGTAACGACACCCCCTCAACCTCGCGCAGCCTCACATACGTCCGGTAGCAGTCCGACTTCCACCGTCCCAGCCTCTGTATCTCCTCTTTCCCCCAACCTCTACGCGCCGCCTCTGTCGCCGCACCAATCCTGAAAGAGTGAGTCCCAAAAGCTAAGGGGTCCTCACCCAAGCCCCGCAGGGCGCGTCGCAGCACCCACAAAGGCTGTGCCGCTGTCACTCCGCCCCCACCGCCCCGGCCAAACACCTCCCCTACTCCCTCTATCCGGACAGCCAACAACTTCCTACCCCACGCCGCGGGACACACTCCCTCCCGCACCCCCGGGCCCAGGACCACCCATGTTCCGACCCCCCTCTGATCAGTCTTCGAGCGCCGCAGCCGCACCGCCACCTCACGTGACCGCAAGTCCACATCCTCCCACAACACGCCTGGCACCCCCTTCGTACCCAAAAGCTCAGACACTCGAAACGCTCCATAAAACAGCCAAGACATCAAGGTTGCGAATCGCACCGTCTCACCTTCATCCTTGCACACCGCTGCCAGCGCGCCAATGATGGCTTCCAACAAGGCCACCGTGATCGGACGCCGCAATCGAGCCGCCGCGCCCCTCTCCCTCGCCCACCCCTCCAGCAGCCGGGACCCCAACTCCCCCGCCGACGGTGAGAAACCCCACCACAACTTCCCCATGAATGCCACCGCCGACAACTTGCCCGCAATAGTGACCCGTGACAATCCCTTGTCCATGAGCGCCAGCATAAACCGCACCACCTGCTCCTCGCGCTGCCACCGGTCCCCTTGCCTTACCGCGCCAGACATGATGAATTCCTCCCACGCCTGTTCGTAGTACCTCCACGTGGATGCTGCAACGGACGTCCTCACCAGCTGAACGACCCGGGCTCGCCCACCGACCACATCTCTCCCGGCACCTGCGTCCTGACCTCGTCCGCCGCCGTGGCTAGCCCATGGAGCCTCTCCCACTGGGAACAAGACAAAGCATCCGCAATGTCATTGTCCACCCCCGGAACGTGGCGCGCCTGAAACAGGATGTCGTTCTCTAAGCAGCGCAGCACAAAAACCCTCATCAACTTCAACACTTGCGGGCCCCTGGCTGACTGCCTTTTCACCACCTGCACCACCGCCATGTTGTCCACCCGAAACAACACGTGCTTGTGAGCCAGCTCCCTGGCCCAAATCGTGACCGCCACCACCAACGGGAACAATTCCAAAAACGCTATGCTCTGGCCCCCCGCCTGCCAATGCGCCGGCCACTGTTCTGCGCACCATCGTCCATCCCAGTACAATCCGAAGCCGCCTACGCCCGCCGCATCCGAATACATGGTGACATCCCACTCCCAATCCTCCGCCGGCGCCATGGGCACTCCGTTGAACCGCTCCAAAAACGCCCGCCACATGCGCAGATCCTCCTTCATTCCTACCGACAGCCGCACATGGTGGTGAGGCAACGACAACCCGGACAACGCCACTCCCAGCCGCCGGCAGAAAGTTCGACCCGCCCGCACCACTCTACAAGCAAAGTTCAAGTGTCCCAACAACACCTGCACCTCCCGTACGAACACCTTCCTTTTAGCCAGCATGTCCGCCACCAGCCCCAGCATGGCCGATTTCTTATCGTCCGGTAGGCGTGCTTCCATGGCGACCGAGTCGAGCTCAATACCGAGAAAGGACAACACCGGACTGGGACCGTATGTCTTCTCTGGCGCGAGGGGAACACCAAACTCCCTCATTAACCCGGCCAAACCGTCCAGCTGCCGCTGGCAGTCCGTCGTACTGGGCCGTCCCACCAGGAAAAAGTCATCCAGGTAGTGTGTCACTGACTCCGAGCCTGTGCGCCTGGAAAAGACCCACTGCAGGAAGGAACTGAATCGCTCAAAGAGCGAGCATGAGATGGAACAACCCATCGGCAGCGCCTTATCCACAAAGATGAGGCCCTCAAATTGAATCCCCAGCAGCTGGTGATCCGCTGGGTGTACCGGAAGGAGCCGGAAAGCCGACTTGACATCGCATTTCGCCATCAATGCACCCCTCCCTGCCGCCGTAACAAGCCTCCGCGATACGTCCACCGAAGAGTAGGTTACCGACGCCAGGTCCGCCGCGATGTAGGCATTGACCGACTCCCCCTCCGGCCATGACAGATGTTGTATCAACCGGAACTGCCCCTCTTCCTTCTTGGAGAAAATTACAAAAAACAATTTGATGGACAGAATGTAGATCAATGTCTTACATTCACCCCAGTACAAGGATCTGGGCCTAAATCCATCGTTTTTTGCACTCCACACCACCCTGGGTCAGATAATGGCTTTATGCAAATCAGCTCTGACCCTGTGCCCCATGGGAACAGTCCAGTCCGAACTACAACAGCCATATCTTTCCCAGACCGGAATCAAGCATCCGAGGACTGGACCGGTTTCGAGGTAACACCTCTCATCAGCCCGGCTAGCTTGACTCCAGTGGTGTGGAGGCTCTGGGACCCACGTCTGAGCTACCCCAGTACACTCAGGGAGAACATTACAAAAAACAATTTGATGGACAGAATGTAGATCAATGTCTTACATTCACCCCAGTACAAGGATCTGGGCCTAAATCCATTGTTTTATGCACTCCACACCACCCTGGGTCAGATAATGGCTTTATGCAAATCAGCTCTGACCCTGTGCCCCATGGGAACACTCCAGTCCGAACTACAACAGCCATATCTTTCCCAGACCGGAATCAAGCATCCGAGGACCGGACCGGTTTCGAGGTAACACCTCTCATCAGCCCGGCTAGCTTGACTCCATTGGTGTGGAGGCTCTGGGACCCACGTCTGAGTTACCCCAGTACACTCAGGGAGAAAATTACAAAAAACAATTTGATGGACAGAATGTAGATCAATGTCTTACATTCACCCCAGTACAAGGATCTGGGCCTAAATCCATCGTTTTTTGCACTCCACACCACCCTGGGTCAGATAATGGCTTTATGCAAATCAGCTCTGACCCTGTGCCCCATGGGAACAGTCCAGTCCGAACTACAACAGCCATATCTTTCCCAGACCGGAATCAAGCATCCGAGGACCGGACCGGTTTCGAGGTAACACCTCTCACCAGCCCGGCTAGCTTGACTCCAGTGGTGTGGAGGCTCTGGGACCCACGTCTGAGCTACCCCAGTACACTCAGGGAGAAAATTACAAAAAACAATTTGATGGACAGAATGTAGATCAATGTCTTACATTCACCCCAGTACAAGGATCTGGGCCTAAATCCATCGTTTTTTGCACTCCACACCACCCTGGGTCAGATAATGGCTTTATGCAAATCAACTCTGACCCTGTGCCCCATGGGAACAGTCCAGTCCGAACTACAACAGCCATATCTTTCCCAGACCGGAATCAAGCATCCGAGGACCGGACCGGTTTCGAGGTAACACCTCTCATCAGCCCGGCTAGCTTGACTCCAGTGGTGTGGAGGCTCTGGGACCCACGTCTGAGCTACCCCAGTACACTCAGGGAGAAAATTACAAAAAACAATTTGATGGACAGAATGTAGATCAATGTCTTACATTCACCCCAGTACAAGGATCTGGGCCTAAATCCATCGTTTTATGCACTCCACACCACCCTGGGTCAGATAATGGCTTTATGCAAATCAGCTCTGACCCTGTGCCCCATGGGAACAGTCCAGTCCGAACTACAACAGCCATATCTTTCCCAGACCGGAATCAAGCATCCGAGGACCGGACCGGTTTCGAGGTAACACCTCTCATCAGCCCGGCTAGCTTGACTCCAGTGGTGTGGAGGCTCTGGGACCCACGTCTGAGCTACCCCAGTACACTCAGGGAGAAAATTACAAAAAACAATTTGATGGACAGAATGTAGATCAATGTCTTACATTAACCCCAGTACAAGGATCTGGGCCTAAATCCATCGTTTTTTGCACTCCACACCACCCTGGGTCAGATAATGGCTTTATGCAAATCAGCTCTGACCCTGTGCCTCATGGGAACAGTCCAGTCCGAACTACAACAGCCATATCTTTCCCAGACCGGAATCAAGCATCCGAGGACCGGACCGGTTTCGAGGTAACACCTCTCATCAGCCCGGCTAGCTTGACTCCAGTGGTGTGGAGGCTCTGGGACCCACGTCTGAGCTACCCCAGTACACTCAGGGAGAAAATTACAAAAAACAATTTGATGGACAGAATGTAGATCAATGTCTTACATTCACCCCAGTACAAGGATCTGGGCCTAAATCCATCGTTTTTTGCACTCCACACCACCCTGGGTCAGATAATGGCTTTATGCAAATCAGCTCTGACCCTGTGCCCCATGGGAACAGTCCAGTCCGAACTACAACAGCCATATCTTTCCCAGACGGGAATCAAGCATCCGAGGACCGGACCGGTTACCTCGAAACCGGTCCGGTCCTCGGATGCTTGATTCCGTTCTGGGAAGGACATGGTTTTTGTAGTTCGGACTGGACTGTTCCCATGGGGCACAGGGTCAGAGCTGATTTGCATATCGCCATTGTCTAACCCAGGGTGGTGTGGAGTGCAAAAAAACGATGGATTAGGACCCAGATCTTTTGACTGGGTTGAATGTGTGACATTGTTCCTCATTCGGTCCATCACCTGTTGTTTTTGCAAATCCGCTATAAGTGTACTGGGGATGCCCAGACGTGGGTCCCAGGCACTCCACACCACTGGAGTCAAGCTAGCCGGGCTGATGAGAGGTGTTACCTCGAAACCGGTCCGGTCCTCGGATGCTTGATTCCGTTCTGGGAAGGACATGGTTTTTGTAGTTCGGACTGGACTGTTCCCATGGGGCACAGGGTCAGAGCTGATTTGCATATCGCCATTGTCTAACCCAGGGTGGTGTGGAGTGCAAAAAACGATGGATTAAGACCCAGATATTTTGACTGGGTTGAATGTGTGACATTGTTCCTCATTCGGTCCATCACCTGCTGTTTTTGCAAATCCGCTATAAGTGTACTGGGGATGCCCAGACGTGGGTCCCAGGCACTCCACACCACTGGAGTCAAGCTAGCCGGGCTGATGAGAGGTGTTACCTCGAAACCGGTCCGGTCCTCGGATGCTTGATTCCGTTCTGGGAAGGACATGGCTTTTGTAGTTCGGACTGGACTGTTCCCATGGGGCACAGGGTCAGAGCTGATTTGCATATCGCCATTGTCTAACCCAGGGTGGTGTGGAGTGCAAAAAAACGATGGATTAGGACCCAGATCTTTTGACTGGGTTGAATGTGTGACATTGTTCCTCATTCGGTCCATCACCTGTTGTTTTTGCAAATCCGCTATAAGTGTACTGGGGATGCCCAGACGTGGGTCCCAGGCACTCCACACCACTGGAGTCAAGCTAGCCGGGCTGATGAGAGGTGTTACCTCGAAACGGGTCCGGTCCTCGGATGCTTGATTCCGTTCTGGGAAGGACATGGCTTTTGTAGTTCGGACTGGACTGTTCCCATGGGGCACAGGGTCAGAGCTGATTTGCATATCGCCATTGTCTAACCCAGGGTGGTGTGGAGTGCAAAAAAACGATGGATTAGGACCCAGATCTTTTGACTGGGTTGAATGTGTGACATTGTTCCTCATTCGGTCCATCACCTGTTGTTTTTGCAAATCCGCTATAAGTGTACTGGGGATGCCCAGACGTGGGTCCCAGGCACTCCACACCACTGGAGTCAAGCTAGCCGGGCTGATGAGAGGTGTTACCTCGAAACCGGTCCGGTCCTCGGATGCTTGATTCCGTTCTGGGAAGGACATGGTTTTTGTAGTTCGGACTGGACTGTTCCCATGGGGCACAGGGTCAGAGCTGATTTGCATATCGCCATTGTCTAACCCAGGGTGGTGTGGAGTGCAAAAAACGATGGATTAAGACCCAGATATTTTGACTGGGTTGAATGTGTGACATTGTTCCTCATTCGGTCCATCACCTGCTGTTTTTGCAAATCCGCTATAAGTGTACTGGGGATGCCCAGACGTGGGTCCCAGGCACTCCACACCACTGGAGTCAAGCTAGCCGGGCTGATGAGAGGTGTTACCTCGAAACCGGTCCGGTCCTCGGATGCTTGATTCCGTTCTGGGAAGGACATGGCTTTTGTAGTTCGGACTGGACTGTTCCCATGGGGCACAGGGTCAGAGCTGATTTGCATATCGCCATTGTCTAACCCAGGGTGGTGTGGAGTGCAAAAAAACGATGGATTAGGACCCAGATCTTTTGACTGGGTTGAATGTGTGACATTGTTCCTCATTCGGTCCATCACCTGTTGTTTTTGCAAATCCGCTATAAGTGTACTGGGGATGCCCAGACGTGGGTCCCAGGCACTCCACACCACTGGAGTCAAGCTAGCCGGGCTGATGAGAGGTGTTACCTCGAAACGGGTCCGGTCCTCGGATGCTTGATTCCGTTCTGGGAAGGACATGGCTTTTGTAGTTCGGACTGGACTGTTCCCATGGGGCACAGGGTCAGAGCTGATTTGCATATCGCCATTGTCTAACCCAGGGTGGTGTGGAGTGCAAAAAAACAATGGATTAGGACCCAGATCTTTTGACTGGGTTGAATGTGTGACATTGTTCCTCATTCGGTCCATCACCTGTTGTTTTTGCAAATCCGCTATAAGTGTACTGGGGATGCCCAGACGTGGGTCCCAGGCACTCCACACCACTGGAGTCAAGCTAGCCGGGCTGATGAGAGGTGTTACCTCGAAACTGGTCCGGTCCTCGGATGCTTGATTCCGTTCTGGGAAGGACATGGCTTTTGTAGTTCGGACTGGACTGTTCCCATGGGGCACAGGGTCAGAGCTGATTTGCATATCGCCATTGTCTAACCCAGGGTGGTGTGGAGTGCAAAAAAACGATGGATTAGGACCCAGATCTTTTGACTGGGTTGAATGTGTGACATTGTTCCTCATTCGGTCCATCACCTGTTGTTTTTGCAAATCCGCTATAAGTGTACTGGGGATGCCCAGACGTGGGTCCCAGGCACTCCACACCACTGGAGTCAAGCTAGCCGGGCTGATGAGAGGTGTTACCTCGAAACCGGTCCGGTCCTCGGATGCTTGATTCCGTTCTGGGAAGGACATGGCTTTTGTAGTTCGGACTGGACTGTTCCCATGGGGCACAGGGTCAGAGCTGATTTGCATATCGCCATTGTCTAACCCAGGGTGGTGTGGAGTGCAAAAAAACGATGGATTAGGACCCAGATCTTTTGACTGGGTTGAATGTGTGACATTGTTCCTCATTCGGTCCATCACCTGTTGTTTTTGCAAATCCGCTATAAGTGTACTGGGGATGCCCAGACGTGGGTCCCAGGCACTCCACACCACTGGAGTCAAGCTAGCCGGGCTGATGAGAGGTGTTACCTCGAAACCGGTCCGGTCCTCGGATGCTTGATTCCGTTCTGGGAAGGACATGGCTTTTGTAGTTCGGACTGGACTGTTCCCATGGGGCACAGGGTCAGAGCTGATTTGCATATCGCCATTGTCTAACCCAGGGTGGTGTGGAGTGCAAAAAAACAATGGATTAGGACCCAGATCTTTTGACTGGGTTGAATGTGTGACATTGTTCCTCATTCGGTCCATCACCTGTTGTTTTTGCAAATCCGCTATAAGTGTACTGGGGATGCCCAGACGTGGGTCCCAGGCACTCCACACCACTGGAGTCAAGCTAGCCGGGCTGATGAGAGGTGTTACCTCGAAACCGGTCCGGTCCTCGGATGCTTGATTCCGTTCTGGGAAGGACATGGCTTTTGTAGTTCGGACTGGACTGTTCCCATGGGGCACAGGGTCAGAGCTGATTTGCATATCGCCATTGTCTAACCCAGGGTGGTGTGGAGTGCAAAAAAACGATGGATTAGGACCCAGATCTTTTGACTGGGTTGAATGTGTGACATTGTTCCTCATTCGGTCCATCACCTGTTGTTTTTGCAAATCCGCTATAAGTGTACTGGGGATGCCCAGACGTGGGTCCCAGGCACTCCACACCACTGGAGTCAAGCTAGCCGGGCTGATGAGAGGTGTTACCTCGAAACCGGTCCGGTCCTCGGATGCTTGATTCCGTTCTGGGAAGGACATGGCTTTTGTAGTTCGGACTGGACTGTTCCCATGGGGCACAGGGTCAGAGCTGATTTGCATATCGCCATTGTCTAACCCAGGGTGGTGTGGAGTGCAAAAAAACGATGGATTAGGACCCAGATCTTTTGACTGGGTTGAATGTGTGACATTGTTCCTCATTCGGTCCATCACCTGTTGTTTTTGCAAATCCGCTATAAGTGTACTGGGGATGCCCAGACGTGGGTCCCAGGCACTCCACACCACTGGAGTCAAGCTAGCCGGGCTGATGAGAGGTGTTACCTCGAAACCGGTCCGGTCCTCGGATGCTTGATTCCGTTCTGGGAAGGACATGGCTTTTGTAGTTCGGACTGGACTGTTCCCATGGGGCACAGGGTCAGAGCTGATTTGCATATCGCCATTGTCTAACCCAGGGTGGTGTGGAGTGCAAAAAAACGATGGATTAGGACCCAGATCTTTTGACTGGGTTGAATGTGTGACATTGTTCCTCATTTGGTCCATCACCTGTTGTTTTTGCAAATCCGCTATAAGTGTACTGGGGATGCCCAGACGTGGGTCCCAGGCACTCCACACCACTGGAGTCAAGCTAGCCGGGCTGATGAGAGGTGTTAACTCGAAACCGGTCCGGTCCTCGGATGCTTGATTCCGTTCTGGGAAGGACATGGCTTTTGTAGTTCGGACTGGACTGTTCCCATGGGGCACAGGGTCAGAGCTGATTTGCATATCGCCATTGTCTAACCCAGGGTGGTGTGGAGTGCAAAAAAACGATGGATTAGGACCCAGATCTTTTGACTGGGTTGAATGTGTGACATTGTTCCTCATTCGGTCCATCACCTGTTGTTTTTGCAAATCTGCTATAAGTGTACTGGGGATGCCCAGACGTCGGTCCCAGGCACTCCACACCACTGG
Source organism: Lissotriton vulgaris (assembly GCF_964263255.1). Lineage (NCBI taxonomy): Eukaryota > Metazoa > Chordata > Amphibia > Caudata > Salamandridae > Lissotriton > Lissotriton vulgaris. The sequence goes on from NC_141695.1 coordinate 936,139,586, forward strand.
AGTCAAGCTAGCCGGGCTGATGAGAGGTGTTACCTCGAAACCGGTCCGGTCCTCGGATGCTTGATTCCGTTCTGGGAAGGACATGGCTTTTGTAGTTCGGACTGGACTGTTCCCATGGGGCACAGGGTCAGAGCTGATTTCCATATCGCCATTGTCTAACCCAGGGTGGTGTGGAGTGCAAAAAAACGATGGATTAGGACCCAGATCTTTTGACTGGGTTGAATGTGTGACATTGTTCCTCATTCGGTCCATCACCTGTTGTTTTTGCAAATCCGCTATAAGTGTACTGGGGATGCCCAGACGTGGGTCCCAGGCACTCCACACCACTGGAGTCAAGCTAGCCGGGCTGATGAGAGGTGTTACCTCGAAACCGGTCCGGTCCTCGGATGCTTGATTCCGTTCTGGGAAGGACATGGCTTTTGTAGTTCGGACTGGACTGTTCCCATGGGGCACAGGGTCAGAGCTGATTTGCATATCGCCATTGTCTAACCCAGGGTGGTGTGGAGTGCAAAAAAACGATGGATTAGGACCCAGATCTTTTGACTGGGTTGAATGTGTGACATTGTTCCTCATTCCGTCCATCACCTGTTGTTTTTGCAAATCCGCTATAAGTGTACTGGGGATGCCCAGACGTGGGTCCCAGGCACTCCACACCACTGGAGTCAAGCTAGCCGGGCTGATGAGAGGTGTTACCTCGAAACCGGTCCGGTCCTCGGATGCTTGATTCCGTTCTGGGAAGGACATGGCTTTTGTAGTTCGGACTGGACTGTTCCCATGGGGCACAGGGTCAGAGCTGATTTGCATATCGCCATTGTCTAACCTAGGGTGGTGTGGAGTGCAAAAAAACGATGGATTAGGACCCAGATCTTTTGACTGGGTTGAATGTGTGACATTGTTCCTCATTCGGTCCATCACCTGTTGTTTTTGCAAATCCGCTATAAGTGTACTCGGGATGCCCAGACGTGGGTCCCAGGCACTCTACACCACTGGAGTCAAGTTAGCCGGGCTGATGAGAGGTGTTACCTCGAAACCGGTCCGGTCCTCGGATGCTTGATTCCGTTCTGGGAAGGACATGGCTTTTGTAGTTCGGACTGGACTGTTCCCATGGGGCACAGGGTCAGAGCTGATTTGCATATCGCCATTGTCTAACCCAGGGTGGTGTGGAGTGCAAAAAAACGATGGATTAGGACCCAGATCTTTTGACTGGGTTGAATGTGTGACATTGTTCCTCATTTGGTCCATCACCTGTTGTTTTTGCAAATCCGCTATAAGTGTACTGGGGATGCCCAGACGTGGGTCCCAGGCACTCCACACCACTGGAGTCAAGCTAGCCGGGCTGATGAGAGGTGTTAACTCGAAACCGGTCCGGTCCTCGGATGCTTGATTCCGTTCTGGGAAGGACATGGCTTTTGTAGTTCGGACTGGACTGTTCCCATGGGGCACAGGGTCAGAGCTGATTTGCATATCGCCATTGTCTAACCCAGGGTGGTGTGGAGTGCAAAAAAACGATGGATTAGGACCCAGATCTTTTGACTGGGTTGAATGTGTGACATTGTTCCTCATTCGGTCCATCACCTGTTGTTTTTGCAAATCCGCTATAAGTGTACTGGGGATGCCCAGACGTGGGTCCCAGGCACTCCACACCACTGGAGTCAAGCTAGCCGGGCTGATGAGAGGTGTTACCTCGAAACCGGTCCGGTCCTCGGATGCTTGATTCCGTTCTGGGAAGGACATGGCTTTTGTAGTTCGGACTGGACTGTTCCCATGGGGCACAGGGTCAGAGCTGATTTCCATATCGCCATTGTCTAACCCAGGGTGGTGTGGAGTGCAAAAAAACGATGGATTAGGACCCAGATCTTTTGACTGGGTTGAATGTGTGACATTGTTCCTCATTCGGTCCATCACCTGTTGTTTTTGCAAATCCGCTATAAGTGTACTGGGGATGCCCAGACGTGGGTCCCAGGCACTCCACACCACTGGAGTCAAGCTAGCCGGGCTGATGAGAGGTGTTAACTCGAAACCGGTCCGGTCATCGGATGCTTGATTCCGTTCTGGGAAGGACATGGCTTTTGTAGTTCGGACTGGACTGTTCCCATGGGGCACAGGGTCAGAGCTGATTTGCATATCGCCATTGTCTAACCCAGGGTGGTGTGGAGTGCAAAAAAACGATGGATTAGGACCCAGATCTTTTGACTGGGTTGAATGTGTGACATTGTTCCTCATTCGGTCCATCACCTGTTGTTTTTGCAAATCTGCTATAAGTGTACTGGGGATGCCCAGACGTCGGTCCCAGGCACTCCACACCACTGGAGTCAAGCTAGCCGGGCTGATGAGAGGTGTTACCTCGAAACCGGTCCGGTCCTCGGATGCTTGATTCCGTTCTGGGAAGGACATGGCTTTTGTAGTTCGGACTGGACTGTTCCCATGGGGCACAGGGTCAGAGCTGATTTCCATATCGCCATTGTCTAACCCAGGGTGGTGTGGAGTGCAAAAAAACGATGGATTAGGACCCAGATCTTTTGACTGGGTTGAATGTGTGACATTGTTCCTCATTCGGTCCATCACCTGTTGTTTTTGCAAATCCGCTATAAGTGTACTGGGGATGCCCAGACGTGGGTCCCAGGCACTCCACACCACTGGAGTCAAGCTAGCCGGGCTGATGAGAGGTGTTACCTCGAAACCGGTCCGGTCCTCGGATGCTTGATTCCGTTCTGGGAAGGACATGGCTTTTGTAGTTCGGACTGGACTGTTCCCATGGGGCACAGGGTCAGAGCTGATTTGCATATCGCCATTGTCTAACCCAGGGTGGTGTGGAGTGCAAAAAAACGATGGATTAGGACCCAGATCTTTTGACTGGGTTGAATGTGTGACATTGTTCCTCATTCCGTCCATCACCTGTTGTTTTTGCAAATCCGCTATAAGTGTACTGGGGATGCCCAGACGTGGGTCCCAGGCACTCCACACCACTGGAGTCAAGCTAGCCGGGCTGATGAGAGGTGTTACCTCGAAACCGGTCCGGTCCTCGGATGCTTGATTCCGTTCTGGGAAGGACATGGCTTTTGTAGTTCGGACTGGACTGTTCCCATGGGGCACAGGGTCAGAGCTGATTTGCATATCGCCATTGTCTAACCTAGGGTGGTGTGGAGTGCAAAAAAACGATGGATTAGGACCCAGATCTTTTGACTGGGTTGAATGTGTGACATTGTTCCTCATTCGGTCCATCACCTGTTGTTTTTGCAAATCCGCTATAAGTGTACTCGGGATGCCCAGACGTGGGTCCCAGGCACTCTACACCACTGGAGTCAAGTTAGCCGGGCTGATGAGAGGTGTTACCTCGAAACCGGTCCGGTCCTCGGATGCTTGATTCCGTTCTGGGAAGGACATGGCTTTTGTAGTTCGGACTGGACTGTTCCCATGGGGCACAGGGTCAGAGCTGATTTGCATATCGCCATTGTCTAACCCAGGGTGGTGTGGAGTGCAAAAAAACGATGGATTAGGACCCAGATCTTTTGACTGGGTTGAATGTGTGACATTGTTCCTCATTTGGTCCATCACCTGTTGTTTTTGCAAATCCGCTATAAGTGTACTGGGGATGCCCAGACGTGGGTCCCAGGCACTCCACACCACTGGAGTCAAGCTAGCCGGGCTGATGAGAGGTGTTAACTCGAAACCGGTCCGGTCCTCGGATGCTTGATTCCGTTCTGGGAAGGACATGGCTTTTGTAGTTCGGACTGGACTGTTCCCATGGGGCACAGGGTCAGAGCTGATTTGCATATCGCCATTGTCTAACCCAGGGTGGTGTGGAGTGCAAAAAAACGATGGATTAGGACCCAGATCTTTTGACTGGGTTGAATGTGTGACATTGTTCCTCATTCGGTCCATCACCTGTTGTTTTTGCAAATCCGCTATAAGTGTACTGGGGATGCCCAGACGTGGGTCCCAGGCACTCCACACCACTGGAGTCAAGCTAGCCGGGCTGATGAGAGGTGTTACCTCGAAACCGGTCCGGTCCTCGGATGCTTGATTCCGTTCTGGGAAGGACATGGCTTTTGTAGTTCGGACTGGACTGTTCCCATGGGGCACAGGGTCAGAGCTGATTTCCATATCGCCATTGTCTAACCCAGGGTGGTGTGGAGTGCAAAAAAACGATGGATTAGGACCCAGATCTTTTGACTGGGTTGAATGTGTGACATTGTTCCTCATTCGGTCCATCACCTGTTGTTTTTGCAAATCCGCTATAAGTGTACTGGGGATGCCCAGACGTGGGTCCCAGGCACTCCACACCACTGGAGTCAAGCTAGCCGGGCTGATGAGAGGTGTTACCTCGAAACCGGTCCGGTCCTCGGATGCTTGATTCCGTTCTGGGAAGGACATGGCTTTTGTAGTTCGGACTGGACTGTTCCCATGGGGCACAGGGTCAGAGCTGATTTGCATATCGCCATTGTCTAACCCAGGGTGGTGTGGAGTGCAAAAAAACGATGGATTAGGACCCAGATCTTTTGACTGGGTTGAATGTGTGACATTGTTCCTCATTCGGTCCATCACCTGTTGTTTTTGCAAATCCTCTTCCTTCTTGGGCACCACCCCAATGGGGGAGATGATCAAGCCAGGCATCGGCGGCTCCGAAAATGGGCCCGCCATCCTCCCTTCTCTGACCTCCTTGAACAACTTCTCCCGCACGATACCTTTGTGCGTGTTCACCGACTTCAGATTGTCCGCCCAGCGAGCAATCCGGGGGCCCTCATAGCCCAGTCGAAACCCCTCCCGAAAACCGCTACGCAACACCTCCGCATCCTCCGCCCGCGGATATGACGCCAACCAGGGCTCCATCCGATCCAACCTAACCGGTGTACGAGCCTTTGCCCATAGCGCCTGCTCCCCCCCCCTCTGACACTACCCCTCCCTCCCCCCTGTCCCCCCCCTCCTTGGGCGCCTCCATGCCCGGACTGCTGGCCCAGCGGGCCCCCGGGCCCCCAGCACCGCAGCGCTGGGTGCCGCCTTCCGCACGTCGAGCACTCATGCCTAAAACGGCACGCCGCCCGTCCGCACGAACCTCTATTGAAGTCCCAACAGGCCCCGACCGCGGCTTGACTGGTGGACTCTCCCCGCCCCACCCCCCCTCGGGTGGGGCGCGCGGCAAAGGGGGGCGGCCCAAGCGGCAAACCGCTGGCCGTATAGACGGTGTGGCCAAACTTGGCCCCGCCCATCGTCTGCTGGTACAAGTCCGCATCCAGCTCTCCCCACACCGCCTCCGGGTCAGCGGCCATGCGCGCCCGGAACTCCTCGTCATAGTATGACCACGCGAAACCTCCGTATGTCACCTGCGCCCTCGGCACCACATCCATGTATTTAAAGAGCGCCACCGAACGGTCAGGGAACTTTTCGCAGTACACACTCGCGTATATAAGAAACGCAGCTGACCAGTTGTCCAGCGTCAATGGCACTTTCGGGCGCCTGGCCAACTCTTGCTCCTCCTCTTTTGACCCTTCCTTGGACGTCAACTCCCTGTGGAGAAGCTTCAATATGTCTATATACTCCCCCTTCCATATCTTCTCCTTCGTCGCCAACGACAGGTGCGCGCCCAGCGGCTTTGACAGCCCCATGTACGGTAACTTCCGCACCGGCACCACGCAGCTCTCCTTCCCCCCAGTGGCCGCGCTTTTACCGGCGATCGCCCCCGACCCCGCCTGCGCGCCTGCCGCCGCATGTGCCGTCCGTGCCTACTCCCGCGTCCTGCACGTACCGCCCCCGCACCAGCCGCCAGCCGTCCTCCCCTTAGCCCCCCGTCCCCACCGAGACCTGCACACAGCGCCGTTTGCCACTCCCCGCTCCGTCACCGCCTTACCTGGAGTCAAGGTCGGCGTCCTTGCCGGATCCCGCCTCCTAACCAGTGAAGCTGGGGGGGCCGTCACTCTAGGCACTTCCTGCCTCGCCGGCACCTGGAAAACACTGCGAACAACATTACTCTGCCCCCCGTCCTCCCGAATCTCCCCCTCCTCCGCTGACTCACCATCAGCCACCTCCACACATTCCCGGGCCCCCCCTGGTGGTTCCATCCGGCTCAAACCCGCACTGTCCCGACACCTCCTCATCAATTCACCCAAATCCAAACTCCCACGCCTTCCACCTGCACACGCATCCGTCACATCAGTAAGTGCTTCCATTCTCGTTCCCCTGCCCCCGGCGGCCGTAACAACCCTTCGGGGAGGGGTCGGCGGAGATGGCTCCTGCCGCCAGCTACCACGCTCCAGTGTTAGGTCCCTCATGGGAGCTCGACCGCCCGCACAAGACAGAGCCGGCCCATCCTCTCGGTGGTGTGGAGCCGCATGCTGCTCACCCGAGCGCCTCGCAAACAGCTCCTGCCAAGGAAAAAAGGTGGAGTCCAGCATACCGGGGTGAAAACTACCGCCATTCCCTCCCCACGGACCCCCCCAACCCCCCGCCCCACCACTCCCCCACCCTACTGGCGCCCCCCGCCCCCACCCCGCCGAATGGCCGCCGCGACGGGAGGGGACCCCTCCGCCCCCCATGCCCCAACCACCCTCCATTTCCCATCCCCCCGGACCCCCCACCCGCCCGATCCCCAACCAGGCCCCGCCCCTCCCCTGTGCCCCCCCCAGACCCCCGCCGCACCAAACCCGCCACCTGCACCCCTGCCCCTGCTCACCGTCCCCCAGGCCCCCCCCACCCCGACGCCCCACCACGCCCTCCCTCGGCCCCACCCCACCCGCTCGTCACGCCACCCCTGTCCCCGACCCCCTGACCCCCCCCCTGTCCCCGCAGCCCTCTCCCCGGTGTTGGAACCCCACTCGGCCCCCCAAGGCCCCCACCCTCCTCCGCCTCCGACGAGCTCCAATCCAGCTCCGTATCTGCCCCCCACCTCCCCTCCCCTCCCCCCCACCCATCTCCTCCACATCGGTCTCCTTAATTAACAAGGGCGACCCACCCCCCCTGCCTCCCCCTCCTGCCCTGCCTGCACAACTCTCTGCCCATCTTAGGGCATCCCCCCCTGGTCTGTCACCCCCCCCGGGCCCCTCCGCGCCACCTGCTGCCCCCCGCGGACCCCCAGTCTCCTCAGCACTCGGCCCGGCCTGCTCCTCGTGGCCCGCCCCCCCCTTGCCCCCCCGCCTCCTGCATTGCGTCCCGCCCCTCCCCCACTGCACTCCGTCCCTCCCGCCCCTCCACAAACGCCAGCGCCTTCTTTGCACCACGCTTCCCCGCCCTCGCGGACCCTCTCTTCGCCGCCTTCCGCGGCGCCGCCTCCCCGTTTCCTTCACCGGCCTTCGCGCCACCGCTCCCCCTCCCTCCCCCCCTCCCACCTCTCCGAGCCGCCCGCGGTCGCGACCGTGGCGGCTCACATGCCCACACGGCTGCCGCGGCGCCGTTGGCAGCGCGCCGCGGCGGCCTCACCTGAATTTCCGGCCGCACGATATCCAGACGGCCTGCCTCCCCTATGAGCCTCAACGCCTCCGCAACTCTGGGATCCCGTCCCGCCGCCATCACCGATCCGCGCAGCTCCGCACACCGTAACCCCGCCTCTAACGACCTCCGCTCCCGCCGCCTGACACCTGCCGCCACACAGCGAACGCTTCCTCCAAGAAATACACTAGACTCCCGACACAACGATCTAAGATCACCCTCCGGCTGCCGTGTCACTGCACCTGAAATGGTACCTGTCCCCACAAAATGTCCGGTTTTAACCAAAACCGCCCAAGGTGACCAGAAAGAAGCCCAACCAGCCCAAACCACCCAATGCTACCAAAAACTACGGGAGCCCTCAGTGCTCACCTTCCCCCATCCCCCCCCCCCCCCTTGCTGCCCCAAATTCCCCCGGGTGGGCAAGCCTCCCGCTGGTCGGCTGCCCCCCCAACATTCACAGTGTATACATAAACATGTTTTACATTGATGACAATTAATGACCCCTACGCTTACAGCTGTCTGTCCGTTTTCTTGTAGACATCCTACACTAGTTTCCATTGATGCCTTTGCTTCTGTTTCTGTGCCTGTGCTTTCTGGGGTTGTACTCCTTTTAACCTCTAACGCGATTCCTTGCATTCTTTAAAATTGCCATGAAAAACTATCAGGTGTGTTCCAGAGGTCATCCCTCTGTTGGCTTACTGTGACCTGCTCAAAGAAGCCAGGAGCGGGTGGGTCATTTTGCCCATTCTGGCTTTCCCTCAGTAGGATGCAGGCGAGAGGGCTGCGTCTGGAGCAGGATGGGCTGCTGTGACCCAGCCATGCCCCTGTAGGCCAGTTCTAGTCTCTACCTCCTGCACTGGGGGGCTGGTTTGGTCATTGTTGGCAAGGCTGGTTTTGGATTACAGTCCGTAGTGAAAGTAACTAGAAGTCCCTGCAAAGCTAGAGCTGTTGCCTGAAAACCAGGGCTAGCTTACCAGCCTCAGACCCAGCTCGGGGGCAGTTGTGGAGGGGAGCAAGTGGAGAGGGTGCAGGAGTCACAGCCCGGAACCTACCCCCAAGGAAAGGCACTGCCCCACGCAAGTCCCATCCCAAGTAGAAAGGCATCTTTTTGTATCTTTTGTGATATTTTATGTGCGCGTGCAGCACGTGCTTTCTGCCGAGCCACCTCACTTGTGTAGCTAGTAATGACTTGGGATAGTTTGTGTGTGTAACAGGTCAGTTATAATGGGAGTGTAATTGGGACTTGTGCTTCAAGGCGTGACGCGTCCCTCCAGCGGAGGGGGGGCATCCTTAGATAAAACACATGCCTTTACCGTCTGCTACCAGGTCAATGAACGCAACTAATTGCCCTTAAAGGATGCAGTTAAACCTATTGCATACGGTGGGCCTCTCCTGCAGTTGAGAGCACAAAGGGGAAAGCATATTGTTGATCAGTGATGCAACCTACACAGTGCTTGAAATGGAAACATAGAAGTGCAGGTACTCTGTACCAAAGTACCTGCTTGTTTCTGAGAAGTGCCAGAACTCTCCAATTAAAAGTATAGCATTTCTCTTGAGAAGTACCAGTACTCTCCCTCTCGAATTAAAAAAGTGCTGGTACTCCGTACCAGACAGTGCCGGCCTATGTAAAGCACTGAACCTAAGTCAAGCTTTCGTTGCTCACACGTTTACAGAACTCTGAGAGGCAGTGAGAGGCGGGGCTTTCTGTTTCCTGCGTTTACTCCCTACATTCACTCCAAATGCTTATCTTGTCCGTCTCTCCAACCCGCATCCTGTAGCTATATCAGCTGGATATTTTAACATTCATTCTGTCTGTCTAAATTCAGCCTGATTGGTGTTGCTTGATGTGGGCAGTCTATGTGTTAGGCCTGCTATGGACAATTTGCCTCTTGAAGCTAACCACAGCACATTGATACCAGGGGACGGCATTTGGAACTTCTCGTTCTCCCAAGAGTAGGAAGGCCACATCCCTTGGGGGTCATGGCAAGCAATGTCTCTGCTCTTGGGCCTTCTACTTCCTTTCAGAATTGTTATCAGGGCCTTACACTATTTGAACCAGACTTTAACCATCAGCATGCACTATGTTGTTGCATAAAGAGGGCAGGGTAAGAAAAATATTGTCCTGCTGACTTAGCAGGACCTGCAATCTGTTCAAGAGGTTGGGCTGGGGGGAGTTGTAAATACCTTTTACATGTTGGATGATGTCTTCCCTGCAATGGGTTTCTAAGTTCAAACACAATCAACAGCTGCTACCATTGATTACAAAGATGCTGCTTTGGTGCATGCAGCCAGAACATCAATCACAGCCCAGTCATCTCTAGAGGCAGTGTAACTGTGAAAGCACCAAATCTACCCATTTACAAACATGTTACTGTCCTCCAGTGGGCACTGCATTAGTCCTTCACCATAATTCATGGGCACGAGAGAGGGTTGAACATTTGTATGAAAGATATACATTTTTAGCCAGGTGTGCCTTCCTATGCAGGTAGGGATGTTGGTACATTAGCTATGTGGGGTCTGTGCTTAACCTCGGCTGCATGACAAGTATTTCTTGCCAATATGCCACATTCTTAGTACAAGGGCTTGAGGTTGCTGTAAGTTTGCCCACAGTGGAACCCAAAGTAGATAGCTTATCACCACTCATCGCTTGTCAACCTGCTCATTGGATGTTCCAGGCAAATGCATGTTTGTCTGCTTACACGTTTTTTGGATAGTTGGCAGTCCAGTTCCTGACCTGTCCTAAACTGGCTGAGGGAGTGTTGAATAGTGAATGTTGCACAAAGTCAGGTCTCTAAAGCTTCAACAACGTTCACCTTCCACATATCATCTTATTCCCCCCACCACTATTTGTACACTTGGGTCTGGTGGCTTACTTGACTAATGCCTCCACAGTAGGGGCCTGTGTTTTACCTCATGGTCACCTGTTAAAATCCCAGCAGGTCCACTCAGCCTTTCATTCTCCTGAGGTTGATAAACTTAGTACCATTGAGTTGGGTAACAATAAATATCTGTTATTCAGCGCCAACATGCTCTTCTGTGTGAACGTGCACTTTACAATTGCACATTATGTTACTTGTTCTCCACCACTTTCCTGCTCTCATCCCCCCACCAACTCCTTTCAGTGTCATCCTTGCTGCTTATTCACTCATTTTGTGCACCAAATAACTGCTGAGCTTCTACAAGCATAGATCCAGAGAGAGTCTGATCGAGCCTCTGAAGGCCCTACTGTGAAGCCATTGCATCTGAGCTCTCCTCTCTAATTGTTTAGTAGCTGTGCTGTAGCACGATCTCTATCATCCATAAATATATTGTGTCAGATAAGTATGCACATTTGATGGAATGTGAAATTAATATGGAACTATTGTAAAACAACAGTTTTTGAATGCAAGATGTGCATTTTTGTTGACCTTAGAGTTTAAATTTAGCAAGATAAATTGGAGGCGGTTTGGGACCGTATTACATAAAGTGTCCTGGGGGCACAACGGGAGTTTACGCGTTCCTGGGGCACTTTGGTATTACAGAAGGGCTCACAGACGCTTGTGCGGACCCTTCTGTAATACCAATAGCGCTGGTGCACATAAAGAGCCATAGCTATCTTCAAGGGGGGTTTCCGTCATTTGCATGAGGGCATGCCCCATGCAAATGAGGGGACCCTTTTGCCTCTGTGCCCACGCCATATTACAGACGCGGGCGCAGAAGCAGAAAATGCCCCCAGGAGGCGCATTCAGGGCCGGACTGGCCGTAGCGGGCACCGGTCATTTCCCTGTGGACCGCTAGGGTGGGGGACGATTTTGGGCCCCTGGGGGCCGTTTTTGTTACAGGGCCGTATTTGCAGCATAGCTGCAAAATCGGCTCCTGTAACAAAATCGGCTGAAACCGGCCGTGGCAAACAGCTTGGCCGCTCCCAGTGGGGCCGGCCGAGCTCTTTGCCAGGGCCAGTTTTGGTTCCCAGTCCGGCCCTGGGCGCACTGACCATGAGCCTCCTGAAAGCAGCCCTCTGGGGGGGTGTAGGGGGGGTACCATGGACCCCCCAGACATCCCCTTTAAAAATGCAGGCGGGTTGGCTCCTGCACAGTGAAGCAGTGAGCGGCTTCAAAGCAGCCGCTCTGTATTTCACGTGAATGCGCTGCCCCCAGAGCAGCACAAGTTCGCAACTGCCCTGGGGCAGTGCACCACAATAATGCAGCACACTTTCCTTCATTGCGCTCGGCGCACCTTTTTAAAGTGCGCCACATGTGTAATGCATTCCCAGGTGTTTCCCTTTATGTTTTTTTAACTACAGTTTAAAGCAAGACAAATCTTTTATATTGGGACTTTTTTTCCTCTTCCTCTATCTCTCCCTTAATTCACAGGGATGTGCTTTATTACAATTGGTTCTCAAACCCTAGTATCATCACAGCCATCCCGAAAGGGACCTTACCTCCTAACTACACCATTCGTAATTAACCCTTCCTCGCATGCCGTCTTTCTTGTTTGCACCCAATAGGGACACCTATAGCTTATGCCCTGACGCTCCACCCAGAACTCTTGCTATCATTCCTCCTCTCTTCCTCCACCAATTATCCTCTGGCTGATCCAAAATAAGTTTGAATGCAACTAAACTGGATTTCACCACAATATGTAGTAAATATGCCTCTGTGGTCCTGCACTTACCACTGCATGTGGGTGGGCTCCATAAAGTCATTTATTGGTCATGCAGTGATGCCTCCAGATGTTGGGCTCTCTTATCTACTAGGTAGACTCCATAAAGTGATTTATTCGTGGCAGAATGGTGCCTCTTGGGGTGAAGCTATTATTATACCATGTTTGACTCCAAAAGGAGCCCCGTGAGGGGGTAATTTTCCTTATTCTCCCATGCAAACCTTGGCTCTCACACTCTTAAAGAATATTGAACATTAAAGTCATCAGTTTTCAAATCACCAACAAAGATGTAGGTTCTCCTGAAACGTGACAAAGTTGACCTCAAATGTCCTTCACACTCAGTTTTGCATCCCGCCTCATGCATATGCTGCTTTGACATATTTGGAGCACACTCTTAGGGCACTCACGCACAACTCGAAAACTCCGCATTTTAGATGACACTACAGCCAACACACCCTTGATCCTATAAATTGGGAGATTTGGTCCTACCTAATCACTCACATGGAGAGAGCTGTGAGGGTTTCACAACATGTAAGGAAGCACGTATAAATGGTACCCTATAGTAAAAATTGATGATTAACGGCTTGTTGTCTTTGATATAGCTGGGCCAGAGCCATCACACGTCAAGGAATACTTCTACTATATTGTTGCATGGCATGTGGCTGAGTCATTATCTGTGCAATCCCACTTTCATAGACACCAATCCATTATAAAATGTCCCTATTTATAACTGTATTTTAAATACATTCTTTTGTGGGTTTTTCTCATACCCTACCATGTTCTAATCATTGCTACTTCCTCAAGTGCTTTAACCCCTTGCGTTCTGCGGACAGCCCCTGGCCGTCCGACGTCACGGTGGGCGTGTGCGGAGGACGGCTGGGGCCCATCCAAACCCCACCCATTGATTAATTTGCCCGCACAGTGGGGCAACTCATGCAGTGAGCAAGGGGTTAAATTCACCTTTTCTTTTATTTATGTAATCCTTAGAGAGAAACTACAAGTCTCATGTATTTTTTAAATAGCTTTTTATTCAAAGCTTGCAACAAACAACAACCACCATCACAATCAAGCAGCACAAGCACCATATGTATTGTGTACAGCACATTAATTGCACCCCATGTATTGCAGTATATTACATCCTAAATGTACCGCAACCCACCTTAATCCCAAAGAGTCTATCGCTCATAGAATGTAGGACATACCCCAATTTTTCGTCAATAGCAGCCATAAATCTTTCATTTTTTTGTAGTGTTCTGTTCTTTCCCTTGTAAAATGTTGTTTAAATCCTATTGGGTTTTACACAATGCCCAGAATGCATTAAACTGCACCATCCACCAGTTTCCCCTCACAGTTCGTTAGAGGAACCCCTTGTCTTCATAAACATAAAACATTTTGTTATGATCTATACTACTCGACCATACTGTTTTACTAAACTTAATTTGTCATTCATGCTCCCAAAAGTCTTCAAAGAGAACTACTAACCCTGAGTAAAAGCGTATTTATATATTGCCAACTGTTGACCAGTGACGCTGTAATATGCTTTAAAACTGAACATTTGCTGTGGAGGATCGAATACATTTTGGATGAGAAGAGGAATGTTATTCCACAAGTGCTTTTTCAACAGGTCTCAAAAGAAGGAGAAAGAAAGCTGATGTTAGCACATCCATCACCCATGCACAACTGAACAGCAGGGTATGTCATTGCGACAAAAGACACAGAATGCAAGGGGATCAAAGCTGTTTAGATTCTAGGACAAATAAACAATGGGCCCTGATAGAGATGGACGAGTGAACATATGAACAGAGTGAGCCGAGGCAGAGCTGAGCCAAAGGTCTGCCTTGGATTTTAGAGGAGGGCGACAGGCAGAAGTCACATGAAAGATTGTCTCGTTATGGGCTCGAAGTTCCAACAGGACCTCGAGCTGAACCAGACCCAGACTTCAGGCTCGAGCCTGACTCTGGGGCATATTATCAAGGATGGCATTAAAATTATTGCCGGTTTAGCGGCAGAAAACTACAACTAAAGCGCTGATAATGGTCTTGATAATATGCCCTGGAGAATTCCAATAGAAGCCCATGTTCACACCAGAACATGGACTTCTATTGGAATTCTCAAGGGCTTATTATCAAGCCCATTATCGCCGTTTTAGCAGCAGTTTTCTGCCGCTAAACCAGCGATAATTTTTAGTGCCGTTCTTGATAGTATGCCCCTTGATCTTTCAGTGGCTTGCCCCACATCTAGGCATCGGGCATGGCCAAATGCATTACCCACTAGAGCCAACATTACTAAATATATGCTTCTTTTGCTTTTTAAACATATTCATATTGGAGAGATGTTGTCAGAGTACAGCAGATCTCCAAACACCCTGATTTTTGCCCACTTCCTCCATGTATATTCATAATGCAACCAGACTTCTTAATAGCAGCCCCTGTTACCAGAATCCTAGACCTAGCTTGAACAGCCCCTTCAAGATTTAGCCAGTTGACAAATACCATCGTACTCTGCCTTAGCTAAAAAGTCTTGCCTCTTTTACAGGCTGAATGCCTTTACCTCCTTCAGCAGTGGAACAGTCTGCGTCATATATCCTTCTACTCCCTCCTTCGGTGGTTCGCATCATTTTATTTTAGCTACTTGCTATCAGGGACAGGGCCGGATATAGTGCTGGTGGCGCCTGGTGCAACAATCATTTTTGGCGCCCTCACACCACATGAATGCCTCCTCAGATTCTCTCACTACGACCGGGCATAAATGGCCCTCATCTCTCCAATCATAAGTTTTTGCTAAACACAGCACCCCCTGAGGTTGGCGCCCCCTCCACAGGTCAGCGCCCAGTGCGACTGCACCAGGCGCACTGCCCTAAAGCCCACCCTGATCAGGGACACATCTTAAGGCTCCTGAGCGTTAAGCCTACACAACAGGAAACGCTACTGCTGCACGTGCATTTCGTTTAACCTCTTGGCTGCGGGGCACATTCCCCTGCTGTGCTGATGGGAGGGGGGGCGAGCACAGCGCCCCGGTGCTCATGACGAGCTCAGCTCGTTATGAGCCACGGTTCTCGTGTGCTCATGACGAGCTGAGCTTGTCACGACCACGCCCGTTTAATGGAACGCTCAGCACAGCAGGGGAATTAGCCCCGCATGTGAGCGTTCCAACGGTCATGACGAACTGAGCTCGTCATGAGCATGGGAGGGGTTAAGAACCTTTTGTACGCAGTGTGGCGCTCCTGGGCTGCAACAGGAGCACTATTCAGCAAAATAACGGTCACTGGCGGGAAGAGCTTTGTTCAAGTTATTCAACTTAAAAAAAAATCTAAGAAAAGCCACGAGATCTGATACTACGGCTGAAAGTCTGGGCGGGATGCCACGTGGTGAATCTGGCTTAACATGACTCAACCCCATAATTAAAACCATATAGAATCGTTCGCATTTCTTCTTTGTTAACAATACCCGCGTTTCTTCTTTGTTAACAATACCCGCGTTTCTTCTTTGTACCTCTGCTACAGTATACCTCTGCTACAGTACAGTATACCTCTGCTACAGTACAGTACCTCTGCTACTGCTGTACTTTGAAACAAAGAAATGTTATATATATCAGGTCCCTTGCCTCCTCCTCTTTAAATACGAGATTTCTCTGTTGAAAAAGGTCCACCAGGCAAACTGTCGGTTCATCACGCCGAAGAAACGTGGATGCTGAGCACATGTTTACACATTTTCAAGGCTGCTCGTTTGAAATGCGTGGCAGTGCCCCTCTGCTAAAAATAGAGGCAATAAATATGATCACTGCAGCAAGAGTTCTCCGTGGGGACCTGAGCGGATGTTCAGGAGGAGGGGGCTCTGGAGAAGTGCGGGGGCGAGAGGGAGGTAAACAGTGCACCGCGTTCCCTCTTTGTAAGGAGGCGCCATCTTGGCTCTGTCAGGGCATGTGATGAAGCATCCTCCCCAGGCAGCCTCCATTGTTTGCTCTCCGCCTCCTGCCTTTCCGCCTGTGCCACTTACACAGATGGGATTTGTGAATCATGGCCGCTATTTTTTTTCTCTCTCCAATGGGTGGGGGAGCCTGAAGGTGCTTTCATGCGGCTGCGCTGGGTTCTCTCCTCACACTCTGCAAGTGGGAATTGAACGCATATACCTGCTAACATCAGCGACTACCCTGTGAGATCTCTCAGGAACTGGATTACTTAGCAACCGCAGGCCCAGAAATAAAACCTAGCAGCACCGAATTAGATGTGTTTCTCATTCAGAGACCAGCCTCTTGGGGGAATCAGCACACAAGACATCAAAGACCGACTCCTCTTGAAATTAATGGCCTATGATTTCATATGAATTTAATTTATCAAATTATACACACATTATGCACTGAAAGCGCATCTCTTGCCAGCAGCCGGCTTTTGCTGTAATGTTTTTTTCTTTAGGCATATGTATGAGTTCGTTTGTTTATAATAGCAGTACTACTGGACATTTACTCAAAACACACCTCAAAATTAACTTGTCGTCTTGGCTTAAATATCAAACGTGTTACCAATGTGGGTATGGGGATTCTGAAATTTTCACACCCCAAAATTACCTTACGATTACACCCACAGTTTTCAATTTCATGAGGCACTATGTCTCGATCTCAGGCACCCCTAACACATAAAATTCTGGAAAACAGTCAATTTCGTAAAAGGGCACTAAGCTTCAATACCCGTTATCAGGCCCTTAGAAATAGAACTTTCCTGAAATTCCATCAAAGGTGGGGAGTAGAGATGATAGCCTGAAACAACCCCTTGTATAAAGCATTTGACACCCACTATGTGGATGAGTCTGCAGACAGCGTGCATGCGCTAATACTTGGCAGCCTATTGTATCTAAAAAAACGAAAAGCTCTAAAAAAAAGTGGCTTTTAGCCTGCCCAGTACTTACCATTTGTTGGCATTATTAGCACTCATTTATGCTGCCTTCTAATTCGGCAGTATACGCAAGACATCACTTCCTACATCACTTTCTTTTAATTTGTTGGCATATGGACCAAGTACAAATTGATTGAACTTAATTAGTGGCCGTTGACTGCTCGTGCTGTGATTGAGGTACTATTTCATCCCTTTTTTAGTATTTTTATATAGTACAATATCGAACCTACACAAAGGTACAAGTAAGCCTTCCAGATTTCAGTTTTTACTGACTTTTACAGATAAATATAGACAAAAATCAATCTATTTTATGTCTGTATTATTTTTAAAAGTGGAAATATACAGAAAATAGTGCTTCTTTTAAGTGCCTTTCCTTATGTCCTTCATGAGTTCCAGGCCAACTGCTATGCAGATAGACACCATGGGGATTTAGAAACAGATTCCCTTAAATACACGCATATGTTAACAGATATTTGTATATAATGCTAATATTTACCTGTCGGTGTAGTGTTTTGTTATTTTTGGCTGCCTAATTTTCTAAAACGTGACAGGCATCAAAGTATAAGTGCATGTTTATAAGTTAAATTATTGTAGAAATTTGCCATTTTATGACTTCACTTATTCTCAAAACATAAAATAAATATGGATACATACCAATAAAATTGCAAAAAAATAAATATGTATAAATACAGATGGCAATGTTAGAAAATAAATACCATTAAACTGGGAGCCCTATTTACACTGTGTGTATGTGACAAGGCATCCAGCCGCCTCCTCCATTGGATAGGCAGTGCCAGAGGCAAAACTGCACAAGTGCATCTCGAACCGTGTGCACCCTTTGATATACTGCAATCCAAACGTTCAACATGTTTGAAATACAGCACTCCAAAAGTTCAAAATGAGCCTGCGCTCCCAACTTACAATCTCTCATTAAGCTTCCCTTTACACAAACTTCATTACATGCCCTCACACGCCCAATGTGTATGATTCTCACACCGTCCTGTAGCCGTCACATAAAGGTGCTCAAGTAATTTTTATCTTGCACCCTTTACGGTTCTGCAGCTTAATATTCACAACGTTTATTATGATAGTCTTGATGTAACATTTATATCTAACAAAGGGGCCCGCTGCATATTAAGTGGAGGGAATATCAAGCAGCAACCAACATCATGTAATCATGTGCCATTTAACTTATGCAAAGATACACTTATGAAGCGTGTTAACCCCTTGAGCTCAATGGCGGCTGCCACAACATGAAGGTGAGAAGTGAGGGACTTACCTTTTCCCTGCAGCCTCCGATGCTGATGGCTGACGCAGCCTCAGGGCTCTCCCAGCAGTCTTTGGGAAAGCAGAGACTGCTCAACCAATCATGGTGCTTCTCTCCTAGGAGAGCAGCACCAGGATTGGTCTGAGTGGCCTGCTCTGCCGCTCAGACACTGTCTGTGAGCCTGCAGCATTTCTCCAACCCGGCTGGGAACACAGCTAGGTTGGAGAAATAGAAGTCCACATGTATGTTTGGCGGGCCTAGGATGGCTGGCCAAACATACATGCACACTTTTAAGTGCCACAACCTGTCTGCCTGGCATGGCCTGGCCCGTCCCCACCCTGCACACACATCAGAATCAGTCAAAGAAAAATAAAATTATATTGTTTCATTATCATTTTATTTTTCTCTGACTGACACTGACGAGTGGGGCGATGCTCCTCCGCCATTGCGGAGGAGCCGCCCCTGCTTGAGCTACCTTATTGACAATGGAAGCAGGAACCAGTTTATTAGATTGACTGCCTCTTCTTTGCAAGTTTTCCCGGCCTCTGACGTGTTGTGTCATCTTTGTGGGTTCGCAGATAAATCACGCTTAGGGAGGCAGTGTTAACGAATGGTTGTATTTGTCAATAATACCTTTAAAAATATTTTAAACTCTTTTAAAAGGATTAGTTTAATCTGATAAAAAAATCGGTTCCTTCCAATGTGTGTATTTTAATGACACAAATGGTTCGACTGGTTGCTTCTACTCACAACGAGTTTCACAATGTTTAGTGTTTACACGGGCTTGTAAGTTAATTTATCACCAGACAAGCCTGCGGTCCTTGACTCCAATTGCAGCGCCGCCACGGAGTCTCTAATCCTTCTGAGGTCGGTAAAACAAGTACCAGTGAAAGAATACACAATATCCATTATCACCACCAATTTACTAAATGTGCTGTGCTGTAGGCACAGTTCCTAAGTCACTCTCATTGTCACGAGTCATTCTGTATTGTTTAGCAACCAGCACACTGCATTCTGGGATGCATAGTTTTGCTGTTCCCACGTGTCAGACTTCATGTCCCTATGAAGCAAGTTTTATTGGCAAATTGGTTATAGATGACAGGTAAGCCTTATTTGTGTCCATAAACTCCAAATTTTTAGGTTTCACTCTCGTTCGTTTTCTCTGTCCTTCCTGGAATCAGTGGGCAGGCTCTCCCACGACACCGTTGATGGCAACTATAAAGCCTCCTGTCTCTAGCCTCTTGGTTGTTCCATAAAAAAAAGGTGAACCACAGTCGACCAACAATGAAAAAAAGGCTAAGGCAGCCACACACTGGTCAAGTTATCAGGTACAAACCAGGTTGGAAAATACAAATTGCAACAAAAGGGGTTAACTGAAGGCGGGATATGTATCCACCTAAATGACAGACCATGCCGTAAAATACCATACTATACAATGACCTACCATACCAAACTATACCCTACCCTACCCTACCATGTCATGCTATAAAATGACAGGCCATACCGTACCATAACATGCCATGCCATACCATAACATGCCATATCATACCATGCCATACTATACCATACCATACCATACTAGGGTGACCAACTGGCATTAGTGCAAATTCAGGACGGTGAGTGTAAAAATTCAGGACAAAGGGTCAAAATTCAGGACACAAATTCAGGACAGGAGGTCAAAATTCAGGACAAAACTTCAGGACAATAGGTACGTTTTACAGACACATCAGAGGTCGCGCAATAGTATATAAGTAAGCCCAGCCATTTGCAAACATATTTAACCATTTGCAAACCTATCCATCATGTATCCTTCCATCTATCATTTCACTCATCCATCCCTTCATCCATCCCCTCATCCATCCTTTCACTCATCCTCCATTATCCATCCATCCATCCACCCACCCTTTCACCCTATCCATCTGTATACTTATCCATCCACTCTTCATCGCATCCATCCACTCATCCACTCATCCATTCATCCATTTACCCTTTCACCAATCCAGCCATCCTTTTACTTACTAATCCTTCCACCCATCCACTCTTTTAGTCATCCATCCATCCTCCCTTTCTCTCTCCATCGACCCTTTCACTTAGCCTTCCTTCCATCCATCCTTTCACCCACCCATCATCCATCCATCCATCTGTCCTTCCCCTCATCATCCATCGATCCATCCCCTCATCATCCATCCATCCTTCCCCTCATCATCCATCCATCCTTTTCCCTCATCATCCATCCATCCTTC
This sequence comes from Lissotriton vulgaris, assembly GCF_964263255.1. NCBI lineage: Eukaryota > Metazoa > Chordata > Amphibia > Caudata > Salamandridae > Lissotriton > Lissotriton vulgaris. Next base: position 936,160,044 of record NC_141695.1, read on the forward strand.
CCCTCATCATCCATCCATCCTTTTCCCTCATCATCCATCCATCCATCTGTCCTTCCCCTCAGCATCCATCCATCCTTCCCCTCATCATCCATCCATCCTTTCCCCTCATCATCCATCCATCCTTTTCCCTCATCATCCATCCATCCATCCTTACCCTCATCATCCCTCCATCCTTCCCCTCATCACCCGTCCATCCTTTCACCCACCCCCTCATCATCCATCCATTCCCTCATCATCCATCCATCCAACCTTTCACCCACCCCCTCATCATCCATCCATCCATCCATCCATCCACCCTTTCCCTCATCATCCATCCTTTCACCCCCCCTCATCATCCATCCATCCATCCATCCATCCTTCCCCTCATCATCCATCCTTTCCCGTCATCCATCCATCCTTCCCCTCATCCATCCTTCCTTTCATCATCCTTCTCACCCATCCATCCATCCCATCCATTTATCCTGCCCCTCATCCATCTATCATTCCCCTCCATCCATCCATCCATCCATCCATCCATCCATCCATCCATCCATCCTTCTCCTCATCCATCATCCTTCCCCTCACCCATCCATCCCATCCATTTATCCTGCCCTCATCCATCCATCCTTCCCCTCCATCCATCATCCTTCCCCTCATCCATCCTTCCTTTCATCCATCCTTCCCCTCACCCATCCATCCCATCCATTTATCCTGCCCCTCATCCATCCATCCTTCCCCTCCATCCATCCATCCATCCATCCTTCCCCTCATCCATCTTTCCCCTCATCAATCATCCAGCTACCCTTCCACCCATACATCCAGCTATTTACATTTTCTCTCCATCCTTCCCCTCACTCATCAATCCCTCTATCCTCTCTCATTATCCATTTATTCAATCTTTCATTCATCCATTCACCCTTTCACTAATTCATCCAGCCATTCACACATCCCTTCACTTACTTACTTGCCCACCTTTCCATATTAATTTTGAGCTGAGCCCTTTTGAGAAGAGGCCCATCAAGAACTTCACCCTCGCTGCAGGGGCCGTTCCAGGACTGGGACAGAAGCCACCCAGGGCGGAGACAGGATCCACCACAGGGGGGGACAAGAGCCATCACAGGTGGGGGTGGACTGGAGCCACCACATGAGGGGGACAGGAGCAGGAGTCATCACAGAAGAGGGAACGTGATCCACCAGGGTGGGCACAGGGGTGGGCATGCAGTATTCTAGTATCATCTTGGGCTTCTCGCCCCCTCCTGCACAAGACATCGAGAAGACAGTCTCTCTCTCCAGAATGTTAGTTGTGCCCTACCCCACTGTGATGTACAGTACTTACAGGAGATACTCTAAGAGAACTGATTGAACTGATTGTCCTCTATACTTTGTTAATCAGTGTGGGTGCGATTGTGCCATTTCTTTATTGTATTACATTATGCATGCTTGAAGAACCGAGGTTTGCTCACAAATTACTGACAGTAATTAAGCTCGGTGAAGAGAAGCAGGTGCTGCCTCGGTGTAATCAGGGGTGTAATCTGGCCGAGTCTAGGATGTTTGGGGCCCGGGGTAGAAATGGAATGTGTGAGCCCCCCTCTAAAAAGCAGATACAAGACGCATTCAGGGCTGTTAGCATGTGAATGGATGCCCCCTGCTCCTGAACCTGCAGCCCCTCCCTCTGTCACCTTCAGCACCTCTTAACAGCTCATCAAGGGCTGGAGGTGTGAGGGTTGCCATCCCGCTGTGCCTCTACAGTGCTGCTGGGGGTCTGAGCTTTCATACAGCATCGGAGTCAAGAAGGGCGGTGGGGGCAAGCTGTGCCCGGTTAAAATTACGGACAAATTGCGTTCGTTAAAGAATCCTTCACGGACAACGGACAGACAGCCAAAATTACGGACTGTCCGTGAAATTTACGGACGGTTGGTCACCCTATACCATACCATACCATGACAGGCCTTAACACATCAAACCATACCATACCATACAATGACAGGCCATACAAAGCCACACCATGCCATTCTATACAATGATAGGCCATGCCATACAGTACCATATTAGACAATGACAAGCCATATCATACCATACACTAACATACCATAGCATACTGTACAATGACAGGCCATACCATACTATACTTTACAATTAAAAAACATACCAAACCATACTGTACAATGACAGGCCATACGATACAATGCCATGCTTTACAATGACAAGCCATACCATACTTTACAATGACTGGCCATACCAAACAGCACTATAGTATACAATGAAAGTGCACACTATACAATACAATGACAGGTCATACCATATCATAAGGTACAATGACAGACCATATCATACCATACCATACTGTACTGTACCATAACATACAATACTATACTATACAATGACAGACCATTCCATACAATGACAGGTCTGACATACCATACTATACAACAGGCCATACCATAGCAAACAATACAATGACAGGCCATATCATAGCATACTATACAATGACAGGCCATACAATGCAATATTATACAACATATCTAAAAAACATTGACCATGCCAATAGATCTCGCATAGCAAGACCTATTGGCTTTGCCAATGCTTGTCAGAGCAGCCACACTCATCTCGTCTTATAAGTCGAGCTGTCTGAGTTCCCTTCACAGGGCATATCTCCAGTCTGTGCACCAGTCTAGTACGTGTGCTCAGAAGATAGAATCTATTTCCATCTAAATTATTGTAATTAGATTCAGATGTTGACATACTCAAGGGAAATGTTTAAATCCCCAGCAAGCCAGGATATCTGAAAGCACAGCAGCGTTGGGAAATAGTCAGTCAAATCAGAGGCTCCTCAGCATCTTACTGGCTGTGCCACCGCCCTACCGGCCTATCAGAGGGACTGAAAGGCTAGAAATTGTCATCAATTTCTCTATCGACCCGAATGCCTCTTTCAACGTTTTTTTTTTGTTTTTATCATTTACCAACAGGACTTCAGCGTGCGTTTGCGACTAATGTGGTGGGAGAGTACCAGCAAATGGCATATAGGGACTAGCAGAAACCTCCTGTCTTTGCTTGAGTGTTCGTCTCCTGTCTATCATCGTTAAACCTTTTTAATCTAGCAGTCCTGCAGGGAGCCAGTCCCATGTATCCTTCCTGCTTTCTTTTGAAATCGTATGCATAATTTATAAAACAGCCTCATTTTCTTCGATTCGGTAGGTGGATGTTTACATGTTTTCCCCTCCATTCCCTGGGCTGATTGACCCATTTTGGAATACACATGAAGGTGTACGCAGATCAAGTGTGACCTCTGCTAAGTGCAGCATGCGATGAGTGCTCTTCGAATGCCAGGGGGACAGTCTTACTATAATGACGCAATGCCAAATCAATGCTAATAACCTCTGGTGCTGAGAGCCGACGGATTGAAGCGGGGAAATGGACCCTGCCCTCCCCCGGAGGGAGGACGGGAGTCAGCAGACATCATCCAATAATTTCATTTCAGCTCCCCCAGTGACAATATCTGCACAGAGTAATACATCAAGATGGCCACAGTCCCTACTATTCACATATGTGAGGTGTCCCAGGAGCTATCATTTTAAAAATCCAGGCTGTCGAAGACGACAATCCTCTCTTGCTTTCTTAGACTGAGCATCAGGTAACACATACATTCTTTTCATATTCAATTCTGCCGAGTAGAGGATTTCTGCCTGCGTTTTCATGTGTTGATTGGCCCCACAGTGGCTTTGCGTTTGCTAGACGTAGGGCTTTTCTACCCAGAGAACTATTCGCGAGGAATGTCTGGATCAGACTTTGTTTTCTCTCCGATTTCCTGTGGAACTTTGAAGCACAGCAAAGGAAATTGCATTTAGCAGCCAAGAAAGCCGAAGAGGGAGTCGGAGAGGGAGAGGGGCCACTGTCCACAAGGAGAGTTACACATGGGGAGACCAAGAAATGTATGCACACGTCCGTTTAGTGAGAGGGAGAGGGGCCACAAGGAGAGTTACACATGGGGAGATCAAGAAATGAATGCACACGTCCGTTTAGTGAGAGGGAGAGGGGCCACAAGGAGAGTTACACATGGGGAGATCAAGAAATGAATACACACGTCCGTTTAGTGAGAGGGAGAGGGGCCACAAGGAGAGTTACACATGGGGAGACCAAGAAATGAATGCACCGTCCGTTTAGTGAGAGGGAGAGGGGCCACAAGGAGAGTTACACATGGGGAGATCAAGAAATGAATGCACACGTCCGTTTAGTGAGAGGGAGAGGGGCCACAAGGAGAGTTACACATGGGGAGATCAAGAAATGAATACACACGTCCGTTTAGTGAGAGGGAGAGGGGCCACAAGGAGAGTTACACATGGGGAGATCAAGAAATGTATGCACACGTCCGTTTAGTGAGAGGGAGAGGGGCCACAAGGAGAGTTACACATGGGGAAATCAAGAAAAGAATGCACACGTCCGTTTAGTGAGAGGGAGAGGGGCCACAAGGAGAGTTACACATGGGGAGACCAAGAAATGTATGCACACGTCCGATTAGTGAGAGGGAGAGGGGCCACAAGGAGAGTTACACATGGGGAGACCAAGAAATGTATGCAACGTCCGTTTAGTGAGAGGGAGAGGGGCCACAAGGAGAGTTACACATGGGGAGATCAAGAAATGTATGCACCCGTCCGTTTAGTGAGAGGGAGCGGGGCCACAAGGAGAGTTACACATGGGGAGACCAAGAAATGTATGCACCGTCCGTTTAGTGAGAGGGAGAGGGGCCACAAGGAGAGTTACACATGGGGAGATCAAGAAATGAATGCACCGTCCGTTTAGTGAGAGGGAGAGGGGCCACAAGGAGAGTTACACATGGGGAGATCAAGAAATGAATGCACACGTCCGTTTAGTGAGAGGGAGAGGGGCCACAAGGAGAGTTACACATGGGGAGATCAAGAAATGAATGCACCGTCCGTTTAGTGAGAGGGGCCACAAGGAGAGTTACACATGGGGAGATCAAGAAATGAATGCACATGTCCGTTTAGTGAGAGGGAGATGGGCCACAAGGAGAGTTACACATGGGGAGACCAAGAAATGAATGCACCGTCCGTTTAGTGAGAGGGAGAGGGGCCACAAGGAGAGTTACACATGGGGAGATCAAGAAATGAATGCACACATCCGTTTAGTGAGAGGGAGAGGGGCCACAAGGAGAGTTACACATGGGGAGACCAAGAAATGTATGCACACGTCAGTTTAGTGAGAGGGAGAGGGGCCACAAGGAGAGTTACACACGGGAAGACCAAGAAATGTATGCACCGTCCGTTTAGTGAGAGGGAGAGGGGCCACAAGGAGAGTTACACATGGGGAGATCAAGAAATTAATGCACACGTCCGTTTAGTGAGAGGGAGAGGGGCCACAAGGAGAGTTACACATGGGGAGATCAAGAAATGAATGCACACGTCCGTTTAGTGAGAGGGAGAGGGGCCACAAGGAGAGTTACACATGGGGAGACCAAGAAATGTATGCACCGTCCGTTTAGTGAGAGGGAGAGGGGCCACAAGGAGAGTTACACATGGGGAGATCAAGAAATGAATGCACACGTCCGTTTAGTGAGAGGGAGAGGGGCCACAAGGAGAGTTACACATGGGGAGACCAAGAAATGTATGCACACGTCCGTTTAGTGAGAGGGAGAGGGGCCACAAGGAGAGTTACACATGGGGAGATCAAGAAATGAATGCACACGTCAGTTTAGTGAATACACTGAACTTCATACACTCATGATGCCTGATTCTAAGCACTTCCATTTTTTTGACAGATATATGCAAACAGAAGCGAAGTGAGAGTAAGTAATTTCCACAGGATCATGCAATGAAGCGAGGTGTGGGAGCTGGGACTAAAACCCAAGTCGCATAGATTAAAAGTGAACAATAGATTAAGAAGACCAAGAAAGGGTAGGTGTGGTTCAACCTTTAATGCATTTACCTCATTTGCTTCAAGCGATCCTCTGTGAAGGTATGCCCTCTAGACTATACACGTTACCAGGTCTCGTAGCAGGGTTTCCGTTCTCCCACAGAACTGTGCATAGAGATCTAGAACCTCAGTGAGTTAGGATGATCCAAAACTCATCTCAGTGTCAGAAATCTCCTTACCTAGCTAGCTACAGTGTCTCATGGATCATTATGGAATGAACCATGTCTTAGACAAACCAGAACATGATCTTTAGAATACCTCAGGAATCGTGGAACACATGAACACTCTTTCGTTATATAATCATTTCAAACCAAAACTGAGAATCAAAGAACACAAATGCAAGTTTGAAATATTTATTATTCAATGCAAAGTTCTCAAACGCAGTATCTTGTATAATACCAAAATGCAGATTATAATAATCAGAGTCAGCAGCATAGTCACTAATCCATAGTAAGCAAAAGGTGCTAGCATGTTATAATGCAAAAACTATAGAAATCGATAGCACCTATATTTCGCGCACCCTATCTAGCATATTATTTTATATATATGAAGGTCTCATTCGGGCTTTAGCAGGGCGGCCCCATACCTCTCAATGTCAGTAGGAGCAGTTCACATCAACAGCTACCAGCTCTCTTCATGCGCAGCACCAAGTGTCTACGTTCATTCCGTGTAACTCTATCTTAAACCCGCGTAGAGCCCAAGATGTTGGCATCAACATTATTTGTGTTATGTCTAATGTGGTGCGAGGATCAGGCCTCCCAGCAACCTTGTGTTAGGTTAATCTTAGAGTGTGCAGCTCTCAGTGTGCAGACAGTTGTACCAAGTGTACCAGGCAAAGCTGATAGCATGGAAATAACATATTATTCTCAAATAAACCACCTCATCGCTTCTAGGGTGAAAGCTACAACAACAAGTATGTGTCGTGTGCAAAACTGAAGCCGAAGGCAAACCGGCTGTTTAAACATGTAATACACTCATGCTAACTTAACGCAATATATGTAATGAAGTATCCATATGACACCCCCCCATTGGTCCGAGCACCGTCAAACATAAGGGAAAAGGCAATACTAAATCAGACACAACAATTGAAAGCAAAGTTCAATAATCTTGAGCTAAAATAAGCTAAAAATATGTATGAATGAATATGTATGAATGCCTACAGTGGCCTCAAATCTAAAAAATAAAAACAAAACTTTTGAACCAAAAGTCAACCATCAGGTCTCAAAAATATGAAACGTAGGACCAGGTTTCATCAATTCAAATGTTTGTAAGAGAAAAAACAAGGCACGTATCCGATTTCCAAAGTCATGTGCCACATTGACGTTATCCCCAGTGACATCACATGATTGTACTCTCCATCAGCTGAACATAGTTCATCCCTCCATTCCAGCGAGGGGAAAGTCATATTTCACAACAAAGCATTCCTCCCAGGCATCTCACGATTGGAAAGTATATGCAAAGAAAGTTGCCACAGCCTCCAGCATGAAATCACTGCCATCATCCGAAAATAGTTCAGCAATCCAATTTAGCAATGGGAAAGAACATACGTGCTCCTCCAGCATCGGATCCTCCTGTAACGTCAGAGGACAACTCGGTGGGTTCACCAGATCGCTGTGTGTCAGAAAGGCATCCGCCGCTGCAGAGATCTCCCATTGGCCCAGAACTCCATTTATCGCTGCCAAGGCCATAACTCTCTCGCCAGAACAGATCAGCTCGTGAGCCACCACGGGACGCATTAGCTGATCAAAATCGACGTCAGGAGCAGTCCTCAAGCATAGGCACAAATCAATGGCCCAATCGAACTCGCAGCTCAGGCAGTGAAACACAGGTTGGACACACGTGAAGTCGGTGAACCGAAATGACAATCTATAGGCCGTGCTTAATGCTGCAAGCGGCAATGTTCCATAGTAATTGAGCATCCGATTACGACACAGGGTCAGGAGGCGTTGAATGGCGTCTTGCGCAGGATGGGCATCCATGTTTTATGAAGAAAAACACCAACAGAAAGCCTGCGGCCACAGCCAGCAAAACAGGTATTCCACCAAACAAACTCGAAAAAATAGTGTGGAAAAACGTGGGAATGATACCAAAAACTTTTTCAAACGTAGTCACGAGGCCACTGCTTACCAGTTTAAAAAAATGTGCAAAACCAGTCGTTGAAGAAGCATTAAAAATCTGGTGTACCAGCTCGCAGAAATGAAATGGCAAATCAGTGTTTAAGAGCGCCTGCACCTCTGTGCGGGTGTTGGCTATGTGAAGGACATAAGTTTCCCGGGCCGAACTCAGGGTCACTTGTTTTTGAGACAAAAGGGCCCTTATTCTGCTTAAACCATTGAATTTCGCTTCCAAGGTTGGGATTCGTGGCCAGATGGATACATCTGAAGAGCCATGCGTGGGTGGGTATAGAACGTTCTTGCAGCACACTACACGCTCTGATACAGTAACTATATAAGCCACACCAATTAATAAACCACAACATAATTCGTTGTTTAAAAGCAAATAACTACCATTAGCTAATAATGTAAATGTGGGAACTACTGCTGGAACTGGCGTGCCTTTTAAAACACAAGCTAAATTTGGGCGGTCCTGATTACAAGACCCGTGTAACTGAATGTGTCTACATATTAATGAATGGTCAGGTGACTGTGTGCATTCCTCACCATTAAGATTCACTTCTTTCCCATCCTTCAGACATCTGTATGTGTATGGTAACGACCATGCCTCATGTAGGAATGCATTGCCTAGTGGTTCATATCGTCCTATAGCAATATACCGCATACAGTTTGTAAATTTATATAAAGGAAATGGTAATGTAATTAAACCATGAATAAGCCACGTGGCAGTAGTGGTTTCAGCAACAGAAAAAGGCAAGGATTCTAGCTTCTCAATATGTAACATAGAAAATGATGCATCACGCATTGAAAGCATGCGCTGTTTTTCAGTAAGATTAAAAGGGGCGAAAAGGGATGAAACGTTCAATGAGGTCCAGGGAACTCGACCAGCCTTAATTGTCTGTAGAGTCCAGGCAAACTGCATTACAGAACGCAATTGATTTTGACCATGGTATAACGTGGACACTTCATCATGTACAATATCAACAACAGAAGAAACAATATTATCCAATGTGTAAATTCTGGAAGAAAGCATGTTAATACTGTTATCGACCACTGCAAGCACCTTTTCCAAATTTGCTTGATCAATAGCTCTCAGGCGTTTAGCTGCCTCAACTTGTGAAAATTTCCAAATTTCATTGTATACAGCATAAATAAAGCGTTTAGATCTACCCCTAGTCGGGCCTTTTATAAAATCATTTAGCTCTATATTCTCATTCAACTGGGACAGATGTAGTTTAACTGCAGCCAAAGTGGAATGTTGTAACCAGTTCTGACACAATTTACCTACTGAATAAGTGGTAACTGTGTGATCTGTTTCGAACCTGGGATCTGGCCTGATGTGCGTAAAACCTTCAGATAAACCCAAAAACCTACGTTGGCAAGCATCAGTGCTTCTTTGCCATAAAAGCCACCCCTCCGGATCAAAATGGGAAATATTAAAGGAGGAATTCTGCAAAAGCGCTTGTATTCCACTGATGGATATTGTAGTGAAATTACTCCAACCTGAATATTCTTCTAAGTCAGGGATAGTAGGGGTATTTAATTTTTTAGATGTAGCCAATCCAAAACACGTTGTTTGAGAAACAGTTGAATTTAAAAACAACATGTGATTCGGGATGAGACATGCACGATGCAAAGCCTCAGTGCCTTGTACCTGCCAATCTTTGGTACCCCAAACCGATTTAAGATCAATAGCATCCTTCCATAACTCATAGCCATCCACAGATAACCTATCTAAAAAGGACTTTGAATACAGCAATTTTGTATCTGTAAGTCTCACTTTGGGTATGAATTTCTGGTTCACTTTAAAATAAAACGATTCAGGATTTGATTGATTAAAATCTGTAAAATAAGAGTATTTTCCCAGAAATGTACTTGAGCTCCCCTGTAAGGGAGTAGGGCAATGTTCCCACTGAGTGTAATTCACAGGAACCCTCCTGGAACTTGTCTTGTGTAAGAAATGATTCCCATAATGTTGATAACAAAACAAATCACCATAATTGACAGAATCTAAGTACAAATCCTCAGCATCAAAGGCCGCATAATATTTCAAATCAGAGAACAATGCTTCTACAGCCTGAAGATCCCAGTCATCAGAACGAACATTTTGCTTAATCACATCTCCCATGTTTACTCTAAGCACATTAGGAACATTAATAACTTCTGTGGGGCCATGTATCTGAAACCTAACCGCATCCCACACAATCCCATCAAGGACTGGCCAAGCAGTAATCTGTACTGAATGTAAGTCTCTCTTTAGTCTGTGTACTGAATGTGAGGAGGATAGAGGGGCCAATGTTCCATTAAGGTACCGAATTCCTGTTCTTTCTTTCACATAATGGCCATCAATCAGTCGGAAAAAATAAAACACAAAACCAATCGACATAAAAAGATGAAATAAAAATAGTATCAGCCAAATGTATGTCCAAGGTGGAATTAAAAAATGTTTTTTAAACAACGTGGCATATTTTGCAATAGTCGATGGTTTCTTTGAAAGTTCCGAATCAGAGTCAAACGAGAATCTGGACTGGTTAGCCAAACGAGCTTGTAAATCGGACATGGATAAATCTGCAGGATCTGCATAGGTCAGCTCATCAATGTTAGCAAGAGGAATAGTATTTAATAAAGGACTGGATAAAGCAGGCATCTCGAGGGACACCTCCTGATCTGTACCAGATGTAATAGCCAGCACAGAGTTCCTCACCATGGAAGGACAGGATGCAGCCGGTGTCATGCTATGAAGAATCGGCCACCCTGTGTGTCTTGACATTGTCAATAGAAATAAATCTGTTTTCTTTACGACCTGGAAGTGGTGGTAAAATGACTGTTCTTGTGCCCTTCACTCCAAGGACTCGAACCGGCGGTCGATATGAGGGACCAAACTCTTTCTTGTTATCGATCTTCTCTCGAACCAGTTCTCCAACTTGCGGTAGCCAGCCAACTACCGGGATCTGCAACGCATCATCCGATGTGGAGGGCAAGTGTTCCTTTGCAAGACTGTCTCTGGTCTTTTGTAGATCCTGTAAAACATTGCAATGTTCATCTACGTCAAAGGCCGCGGCCTGGGCCTGGCAGTCTGCACCATCAAGGTCAGGGACGTACATCTTGATACCAAAGAGCATTTCGTATGGGGTCCGCCCACCCAGAGACCTTCTAGGGAGATTATTAAGCGCACGCTGCACGCCATAGAGGTGGGTCAGCCAGTTTCTACCAGTGCCTATAACACGGGCTGTCAAAGATTGCTTTAAGTCGCGGTTCATTCTTTCTACTACAGAATTGCCCTCAGGCCTGTAGGGGCTTGAAAACTTCACCTGTACTCCCAACGAAACCATAGCATCCTTATACGCCTTAGAGGCGAAAGCCGGACCCTGGTCCGAATGGAAAGTACCACAAGCAAAGATTCCCACAAAGACACGCAAATCCTTAATGACAGTTCGCGAATCAGCGCTTCGATGCGGCCATACCCATACAAAGCGTGTGCATGAGTCAACTGCTACTAAGATGTATTTATACGCAGTATCAGAAGAAAAAGGACCGCAGTGATCCAAATAAACACATCCAAGTGGTTTATTAGAGATGTACAACTGTGTCTGAGGCGGACGCGCAGCAGTAGAAGGCTTGATCTGCTGACAAATGTCACACATAAGGACATAATCGCGCGTCTGTTTGTACAGTCCCCGCCACCAGAACCTCTGTTGTAGCTGAGATACAGTGGCTGAGACGCCCGCATGCGCAGACGCCACACCTTCATGAGCCGCTGTAATCAGAGAAGCTCTGCGATCCGAGTTGGGAACTAAACGCTCTCCAACTTCAGGAATTTTCACATAAGGAACCTTATCGGGACTTAAGTGGTATGTGTACTTCGAAGGGAACCCCGCAGGATATTTACCTCCCTTCGCCGTGGCAGCAACAGCCGCCAAGATGTCATCATCTATTTTGCTTTTGGACCTCGTGACTGCTGCAACTAAGTATTTTGATACCGCTGACTTCGCTGCTTCATCAGCAAGCGAGTTGCCAACAGCGTGGACCCCCACGCGCTGGTGGCCGAGAGTATGAATCACAAACACGAGCGGCAGTTTCTCTTTAAGTTCCGCCACTCGGACCCAGATCATTTTATGTTTTATTGTGCTACCCTTGGAATCACGAAAATCATTCTGAATCCAAAAGAACAAGTTCTCATTGTAAGACTGGACACAGTAGTAAGAATCACTTACGATTAAAGTTGTCACACAAGGATCAGCGTACTCCAATGCAAGCATAAGAGCACGAAGCTCTGCCAACTGTGCGGTGCAGTCCCCTAGCGTTTGCGTGTGCACAACACTGGACTTGAACTCATCGTTCACCATGGCACCGACCACAATGGCGCAAGCGGAAACGTAGGCGTGTTTAGAGCCATGCGCAACCTGCGCCGAACCATCCGTGTAAATGATACAATGGAAATCCTCCAACGGCCGCATTGCTAAAGGAGCAGGATGAACAAATTCATACTGTAAATACTCCTGCGACCGTAAAGCGGCGTCAAAAATAAACGTGACATCCTGAGATGTCAAGGATGTAGCCCACTGAATCCACCGAGGGTGCAAAGCTTTAGAATTAGGTACACTGGCTTTCGTGACCGCCTCCAAGGCTGGACACGGGGTGACAACCAACATGCGCTTTCCCTGCGACAGGGCACGTTCCTTAAGAATTGCCATCTGCACAGCCGTTAAAACTTTCTCCACAGTGGAAAAACGCATTTCAGCCGAAGTGTACAAGTGTGACTTGTAAGCAATAGGTACAGTATCCCCTTCATTAAAAGTCAGGTACGTGAAACCCACCGTCCCAGGGATAATTCTTATCACCATGTTGGTTTGGTTATCACGAGTCTGTAAGTAGTCAGAAGCTAGCATATCAGCCTGCAAGGACTGCAGAATGGCTGAATGCTCAGGCAGCCAGCATGATTTGGAAAAAGATGGTTGTACCAAGGCATATAAAGGCTTGATACGCTGGGCATATTCCGGAATGTATGTCCTCCCGAAATTTAAAAAACCCAGCAAAGACTGTAATTTTTTCAGCGTTGTCGGAGAGCGCAACTGCGCGCACTTCTCCAGGAACTGAGGAGCCAATCCCTTTCCTTCATGGTTAAGTTCATAACCTAGAAACAACACTGTGTACTCCGCAATGTGCGATTTTGCAAAGTTAAACTTGTAACCCAAGTCTGCAAAGTTACAAATTATGCTGTTTACTCGACACAGATGCACCCAAAGCTCGTCGTCTGTGAGATAAATATCATCCACATATGAACATGCAACTGGATCGAAACTCTCTAAAAAAGAGACTATGCGGGCGGAAAACACTCCAGGACTATTTTTATATCCCATTGGGAGTCGATTAAACTTTTTTTGTACGCCGCCGCACGTAAAACTGGTCCATTGGGAACTTAGACCATCTAATCTATGTGCATAAAAACCATTGGAAATGTCAAGCGTGGTTTTGAACCGTTTACGCTCAAGACTATTCACTAGGGCAGAGCCGTGAGTATTCTGTACTGCACAGTTACGGCAATGCGAGTTCAAATGCCGGTAATCCAAAACCAGACGATACGATCCGTCCGGCTTGTTGACAGTAAAAAGGGGATTATTCATCGGTGACACACACGTTTCAATTACACCTTGATATTCCAATTGTTCAAGGATAGCCGCGACCGAAGCTTTAGCTTCACGCCGTATGGGATATTGGGGTTGTGGCTGCGGCTGTGACCGTAACGGAATCTCATGGCTAGGGGACAATTTATCCCAGCCACACTGATTCCGGTACACAGCCGGCGCAAGCGCCAGAGCCCACTCTTCTGCAAAATGCAGCGCTTCCACTCTCGGCACAGTGTGCGCGAAACTGGGGAGGATTACCTCCTCCCCTCGCGGAGCTGCGAGAACAAAAGGTGGGGGCCAGTCAGCCTCCGAAAGCAAAATGTCATACGTATCCGAAAGATTTTCCCAAAATACCCCTTTTACAGTTCGCTGCATGTCACCTTCAATTAACAGGACAATTTCAAAAAGTCTTTCAGGGGGAGCAACATGTGTATCTGCTGTTTCAATCACAATAAAAGTCTCAGTCGCTGTCACCTTCAACAGTGGACGGAGGGCCTCTCTCACTATGGTAATCTCCGCCGCGCTGTCCAGCAAGGTCAGAGCCCACGTCAGATTCCGAAGCCGCGTTCTCACTATCTGGGGCATATCGATGCGCCGTTAAGGCAGCGACTTTCTTCTTGGCAAACTGCGGTCTCTTTGGCGTAGAGTCGTCCCGCTGATCCCCTTCACTTCGTGTGCGGGGCTGGCCACGTCCTTGCTGGCCACCCCTGCCCCTGCCGCCCCCTCCACCACCGGTTGACGGAGCCGATGAGTCCTGAAAGGAACGAGGAGAGCGTTGGTCAGATGCCTGATATCTCTCAGGCGATTTAATCGTAGCGCGATCGCGCAATTCATAAACTCGCTCTGACTGCGCAGGTTGTGAAGGCGCCGGACTCGAAACCTGTGTCTGTTGTTGTTGTTGCTTACCCTGATTCTGCTTTTTAGGCCAATTTTGTTTTTTGGACCTGGGCTGTCCACCTGTTTCCGAAGACTGTCCCTGGGGCTGCTTCTTTTCTTTTTCAAGAAAAACCTTTGCGCCCTTAGAATTGCGGCCAACCGTTTTATAAGCCGCCACAATAATTTTTGCCAGCTGACGGGGTTTCTCGGCATCGGGAATTAACGCCAGACCATTGGCCACTTGAAAGTTCACAGCATCCCCTTTTACATTGGCAAGGATAATACCGCAAACTGTCTCAAATGAACCGTTCAGGCGCATACCCAACTCAACCGCCGACTCAGGTCCGTGATCATCTTGAACACGTTTGAGGATCGCAGACAGGTTCGACACTGTCGGTGTGCCAAAGCACCTCGAGTAAACCGCTGCAAAAGTCTTACCCCATGTTTCACAGTCAGCAAGTTCAGGGGCTAAATCCTTCGGTAAACTAAGCGTAAGAATCCGGTGTTTTTCACCCGGAGTCGTATTAGGAAACACAGCCTCTAGCTGGTCGAATTTCTCGGCAAGCCAGTAAGGAAAATCATCCTTATTGTCTGGCTTTCTGCCCATTACGGAATTCACCAAGACAGGACTGATTTTCAAACCAGCCTGCTCCGCTCGAAGCTGCGCACCTGCGGGGGCTGCGCCATGTATATTACGACCAATGTAATGAACAAGCGCTCTAATCACGTCAACCGCGACATCATGCAGACGCCGCAAATCACCCACATTACAAGTGGCGCGATTAGGATGAGGAGTAAATCCGCCCAAGGCGGGCCAGGCTGTGCCCGGAATGGACAACGGACCTAACCTCGAAGCCGTTAAAGAGTGGGGTAGGACGCCACCAAACCAAACTCCGTGCTGCCAAGCATCGATAGGTACTTCCAGTGCCCTGTACGGAGCATAAGCCGCCGGTACAGCCGAGGCAGTGTATGAATGGTAGACGCCCGAATTAGCGTTTACTTCCGGAAACGTCACCCAGGAATAAAACAATTCGTACGGGTACGCGTGTTCCGCACTCACCACTAGAACCACAGCCAAACCTTCCGCCGGGACATTATATGCCCGCAAGTGGTCGCGAACCGCGACGCGGCTATGCTGCGCTATGTCCACGGCCATGGTAGCACCGGAAGTGAAAAAAAGACAAAGAACACTTTGTAGCACAACTGGGTAGTAATTCAAAGAAACCGTTTAAAGTAGAATTCAAGCTTGAAAAGACCTATTTCAAAAATAGGTAGGTTTTTCCGACATCACCGTTTACCGGAAACGGGAATGAAGGTGTTAAGGTTTGAATGATATACTACTCGAGTGTCATGAAATACGGCCAACCAATCCGTTGGGCGCCATGTAGCAGGGTTTCCGTTCTCCCACAGAACTGTGCATAGAGATCTAGAACCTCAGTGAGTTAGGATGATCCAAAACTCATCTCAGTGTCAGAAATCTCCTTACCTAGCTAGCTACAGTGTCTCATGGATCATTATGGAATGAACCATGTCTTAGACAAACCAGAACATGATCTTTAGAATACCTCAGGAATCGTGGAACACATGAACACTCTTTCGTTATATAATCATTTCAAACCAAAACTGAGAATCAAAGAACACAAATGCAAGTTTGAAATATTTATTATTCAATGCAAAGTTCTCAAACGCAGTATCTTGTATAATACCAAAATGCAGATTATAATAATCAGAGTCAGCAGCATAGTCACTAATCCATAGTAAGCAAAAGGTGCTAGCATGTTATAATGCAAAAACTATAGAAATCGATAGCACCTATATTTCGCGCACCCTATCTAGCATATTATTTTATATATATGAAGGTCTCATTCGGGCTTTAGCAGGGCGGCCCCATACCTCTCAATGTCAGTAGGAGCAGTTCACATCAACAGCTACCAGCTCTCTTCATGCGCAGCACCAAGTGTCTACGTTCATTCCGTGTAACTCTATCTTAAACCCGCGTAGAGCCCAAGATGTTGGCATCAACATTATTTGTGTTATGTCTAATGTGGTGCGAGGATCAGGCCTCCCAGCAACCTTGTGTTAGGTTAATCTTAGAGTGTGCAGCTCTCAGTGTGCAGACAGTTGTACCAAGTGTACCAGGCAAAGCTGATAGCATGGAAATAACATATTATTCTCAAATAAACCACCTCATCGCTTCTAGGGTGAAAGCTACAACAACAAGTATGTGTCGTGTGCAAAACTGAAGCCGAAGGCAAACCGGCTGTTTAAACATGTAATACACTCATGCTAACTTAACGCAATATATGTAATGAAGTATCCATATGACAGTAACATGCATCATCAACATGCAGGCAAATAGTAGTGAACATGTTAACGTTTCTAGTCCCCTTAGTTGTTTTCTTGCATCTAGAACAAAATGATTCATTAGATGATGGTTTATTTTTGTTGTTTCCCTCCTTCCACAACTGAGACCCACCATTCCCTGCGGCGAGATATCACTTTTTTCTGCTTCTAGTGTAGCTAATCTTTCAATCCAATCTCTTCTCCCTCTGATCCCATCCTGTGTCGCTGGCAACCAGTTCCCACATTTGTCTGCCTGATGCTGCTTTAACATACCACCTTTCTTCCTTATGTGGCAGTTCCCTTTGCAAGCCCACCGTATACGCTAAGGGGCAGATTTACAAGCCCCCTGCACCACCAGTATGTCACTTTTTGTGACGAAGTGGTGGTGTATTCCACTGCCCCATATTTACAAGGACAGGCGTGGCTTTTCCTGTCCTTGTAAATATGGCCCCTTTACACTCAGCACTTTGCGTGAAAGGTACGTTCCATGTGTGTTGCTGTGGGTGTTCCCTCGCAACACCCATGGAACAAGACACATTTCCAGATTAACGAGGAATGTGTGTAAACGCTACGCCTCCCCAGGGGAGGCGTAGAGAGGAGCAACTAGGAGAAATTATTTCATTTCTCCTCGTTTTTTCCTCTTTCAATGCGTGCTGTATTCTTTAGCACGCATTGTGTAGTAAAGAACATCTGGAGACAACAGTTGACTTTAGTAGGTTTCTTTATTGTAGATAGGAGGTAGAGTGAGAGCAGACCATCCACCGCAGCAGCAACCGGTAAACTGCCACAATGTGGAACATACAGAGAGAACATAGAGTAGAACATGGAATATGGAATATGAGGAATAAGTATTCTTAAAAAGACTAGAAAGGCAACCAACAAAGTACTAGCAATGTACTACACATCTTCTCCCTTTCTGTTGTTTGAGAAAAAAAAAAATAAATAAATAAATAAATGAAACTTAACAAATAAAATCTTGCAGGTAAGCAGGAGGCCGCTGAGGCCTAAGAGGACGTGCAGAACCAGAAGCACTTTGAACAGGGGCAAGACTCTGCAACAGAGCAGGAGCATCACCCCCACCAGAAACATTGACTTCATGTTGAACATGAGAATTAGGGGACACACCATTGGAAACCAAATGACCACTAGTGTCATTAGCCAACAAGTAACCACTAGTAACAGAGTCATCAGCACAAGGAGTGGGAGAAATGGAACCATCACTAGGCAAAGGAGACAAAGAAACAGGAGGCTTTTGCCTCTTGTAAAGAGCAACTCTCCTGAAGTTCCAGCATTCGCCATTATTGAGAATGACGCAATGGTTGAGCACCTTCTTGACCTTAAATGGACCCTTACACTTTGACAAACCTTTCTGTAACCTCCCCAGCTTGATCTTGACCAAATCACCTACGAGAAAAGGAGGAGAAGAAATGGTCCTTGAAGAAAATTCAGCAACACTGGTTTGGACATTATCCGGAACATTACCCTGAGCCTGTAGAGTGACAACATCCCTCATCCAGGTGGGAAACAACTTCAAACCAGGATCACGTCCTCTCATCAACTGAAATGGAGACAAATCTCCACAAGCCATAGGGGTGGTACGATAGGCCCAAAACATTTCATTCACCATCTTCCTAACAATATGACCACCACTGGATGCCATCTGTATAATGCCCTTGACAACTTTGTTGGCCCTTTCGCAAACAGCATTGCCCTGAGGGTTGTATAAGGACGTACGGTGATGGGAGACACCACACTCTTTCAAGAAAATTTGCATATCCTTGGACGTGAGTTGTGGACCATTATCTGTAATTAGGACAGAAGGCAAGCCCTCATCCTTAAAAAGATTTCCCAAAAACCTGATGGTATTGGGAGCAGTGATATCATTGGTGAAATGAACAACCAACCACTTGGTGAAGACCTCAACAACAACAATGGCAAATCTGTCACTTTCACCTAACTCACCCATTGGACCAATGAAGTCAAGAGATATAGTATGCCAGGGCAAATTTGGAGAAAGGATGTGCGCACCAGCAACCACCTTAGGACCAGTTTTTAACCGCTTCTCCCCTTTCCTGCAAAGAGAACAATTTTCAATCCAATCAACAACTTGGGAGTCAACCCCAGGCCACCAAAAGTGATCCTTGATGCGTCTTTGGGTGAGGGTCTGGCCCATGTGCCCCTCATGTGCCAAAGCCAATAACTTGGTCCTCAACCCAAAGGGGGGTATACATTTCTCACCTATAAAGAGAATATCCCCAACAATGGAAAGTTCATCTAGGACCTTAATGTAAGGCCGAACAGAAACAGAGACAGAGCTCTCACGTCTAGACCCCAATCTGATAAGTTTGATGACCTCTTGAAGAGTGACATCAACGGACATTTCCCTGGACCAATCACCAGAGGAAAAAACACCTTCACCCACAAAAACAGCATCTTCAACTGAAGCTACAGCAACATCATCCAAGTCTAAAGGCACAACAGAATTGTGAGGAGAACGCCAGTCCATAGACAGTCTCGAAAGACAATCGGCCTGAACATTTCTCCAACCTGGGATGTATTCCATGGAGTACTGAAATTCCTGTAACCTGGCCGCCAGCTTCATAAGTCGGGCTGAATCCTTTCCCGCCCCACCAGGAGAAAGGACTTTGATAAGGGGCTTGTGGTCAGACCGCAGAGTGAACTTCATGCCCCACAAATATGTGCGGAAGTATTCAACCGCCCAAGAGGCAGCTAGTGCCTCCCTTTCGATAACAGAATAATTCTTCTCTGTATCAGTAAGGGTCCTGGAGGCAAAAGCAATGGTGACTTCTGACCCCCCTTTCAATTGAGACAGCATAGCCCCCAGACCATGCGCGCTAGCATCAACAGTGACAATTGACTTATTATGTACATCAAAGGGAGATAACATCTTTGCATCACAAATCTCATTTTTGATATTTACAAAACACTCTTGCTGTTCAGGTCCCCAAGAGAAACCCACACCCCGTTTAAGCAAAGATCTTATGCAAATAGTCTTATCAGAAAAATTCTTAACGAACTTAGAATAATACTCTATTAATCCCATGAAGGAACGTAGCTGATCTTTGTCAGAAGGTGGAGGCGCAGAACGAATAGCTTCACACAAGTCTTTTTTTGGCTTGATGCCAGAGGAAGTGATAGTGTAGCCCAAATAGTCCACTTCATCCACCCCAAACAAACATTTGTCCTTGCGTAGAGTAAGACCTGCATCAGATAACTTTTCATGGACAACACTGAGAGTGGAATTGTGCTGGCATTCAGTAAGGCCATAAATCAGGATGTCGTCCTGAAATAGACCACCTTGGGCACACCTTCGAAGATACCAGATACCATGCGTTGAAAAACGCTAGCCGCTGACTTGAGGCCAAAAGGCAGACGAGTAAACTGATAGGTACCCCAAGGAGTGATGAAAGCTGTTAAACATTTAGAGTCCTTATGTAAGTCAATTTGATAGTATGCACTCCTGAGGTCCAATTTTGAGAAAAATTTTGCCCCATTGAGAGTGGTAACTAACTCAGATATGTTAGGTAGCGGGAAAGTGTCAGCAACGACGCAGTGGTTAAGGGACCTGAGGTCGACACAGAAACGGAGCTTGCCGCCGGATTTCTTGGTGACGACAATGGGCGAAACCCAAGGGGAGGCCTCTACAGGTTCAATGACCCCAGAACCTAACATGTCATCAAGGAGACCCTTGACCTCGTCCCTAATGATAATAGGAATACGTCTCACCTTGTGTTGGACGGGGATTGAATTTGGTTTGATTATTATCTTATGTGAATATCCCTTGAGCCAACCCAGACTCTCACCAAAAACATTCTTATACTTGGTGAGTAAAGAAAACAACTCAGTGTCCTCCACAACCATGACCTGAGGATAAGCTCGGGGATTCACAACAATAGAGAGGTCGTATTGGTGTATCCAACCAAGGATAGCTGGACCAGATTCTGAGACATACACTTTCCCAAAAATTTGTCTTGTAGAAAACACAATGTTAGCCTCAAAGTACCCAAGTATGTTTAAAGGTTCACCCTGATACCCACCAGGAGAAATGTCCTTAGGAAAGAGAGGACCCATACCCCACAAGTCGACAAAGAGCGAGTTGGGAACGCGAACCAGTGTCCACCATCAAGTAAACATTTTTATCATTTATAATGAAAAGAGCCTTAGGTCTGTTTTTGCGTTTGTGGTCTTCACGTTGAAGGCCACAGTCATTACCAACCACCAAAATCTTATCTGTGTCATCCTTAACTTCTGAAATGTCACCAACACATGAGACAGAGGAACGAGCTTTACCTCTGCAGACACGAGCATAATGCCCCAACTTACTACATTTCATGCATTCCTGCTTAGCTGCAAAGCAAAATTTAGAATCGGAAGCATGAGCAAAACTGCCACATCTCAAACATTGCCTAGAAGGAAGAGGTTTAACATAGCTATTACTCTTCACATTAACTGTTTTTTTGTTGAAAAACTTCCTCTGCTTAAGAAGAGCAACATCGTCTTGGTAATCATCTTCCTGATTTGGAAACATGTTCGAATGACAAGACACCTCACCAACGTCACTTGAAGTAGCTCTCTTTTCTAGTTCTTTCATGCACCCCTCAGATTGTTCAACAACCTTTGCCAAATCAATTGCCGTTTGAAGATTGGGATTCTTTGCTGCCCAAAGACGTTCCTGGATTTTTTTGTTGTTACATTGTACAATAAGCTGATCTCTGATCAGTTCATCAGTCATGTTGCCAAATTTGCACTTCACAGACATCTCGCGCAATCTAGAAACAAAATCATCTATGCTCTCACCAGTTTTCTGACTTTTTGTGTAAAATTTATATCTGTTCATGACAAGATTTTCCTCCTTGGCATATCTGACCTCAAGACGAGAAACAGCCTCTTTATACTCGTCCAAAGGAGCTTGATCACCAGCTAAAAGAACTTGCGGCAAGAACCTGAAAACACGCTGTCCTTCCTTACCAAGAGAACCCAAAAGAAGTGCCTTCTTACGCTTAGCGGAGAACTCCTGGGCATCCAATGCATCCAGATAGTTTTCAAACATGGGAAACCAGTCTTCCCATGATATGCTGGGCTGACCAGGGGAGGAAAGAAAACTAGGGGGTAGAACAACAGAGCCAGTATGCAAGGTTAGAGCAAGTGAATGAATGAATGAATGAATTCTTTTTATTGTTTGGTTACTCAAAACCATTACATTAAAAACAAAATACAAGGTTACAAAGTTACAAAAATTAAAACCAGGGGAGTTTGTAGCACCCTGGGGGCTGGGGTTACTATGAGTAAGGTTCATATTGAGGCATGGGTCTGCAAAGTCACAATAAGGGCGGGCCCTCCGGGGCCATCAGCAAGGATCGTGTCTAGTGAATGAACTTTCCGAAGGAGGCCATGTGCTTTACCGTTGTCAAGGTGTAAATATGGATGGTCGCCTCCTTTGCGGTGCGTATTCCTGATTGTCTTAGAATTGGTCTGAGATAGAGACTGCGGGCCATGCGCAGGGCCGGGCAGCAGAATAGTAGGTGAGCCAGTGACTCACGTTTGTACCTACAGAGCCTGCATTCCCGGACTCCTGAGCCGACCGTGCCGAAGGCATATAGTTCTTTTAGAGGCAGCGGATGTAGTCTTTAGGCTAAGATCTTATGAAGGGCTGCGCGGCCCACTGCCTGCTTAAGATGATGTTTGGGATTCTGCAGGATGTGCGGTAGGCACAAGGACTCATGAAGGTTTTTTTTTGCTAGCGACTCCAGGTCCAGTTCTCGTGACCGCGCACGCACTTGTTTTTGATGGAGTGTTTGATGGCGGTGTAGCTGACATATTCGGGATTCCAGGACTCAATGGTGAGATGGAGATGGTCCTTCGCCGCCTTGAGAGTGGCCGACCAGGGATTCCCTGGTTCTCTGAAGATACAATTCAGCGATGCCTTAAGTGTGTTCTCCTTAGCCGTCGTTGTTAGAAAGTAGTATTTGCTTAGGGCGGCCATCTCTTCCAAGTATTGCTGGTTAAGTGAGAACTCCAAGCGGACGAGAGTGTTTCTAGTACACCTCGGGAGATGAAATAGTCTCCTGTAGGCTCTGCAGTGAATTTTTTCTAGATCTTTATGCAGTTTGCCTGGAAATGCCTGGAGAGCGTAATTTAGGGCCGGCATTAATTTTGCTTTGAGTACTCGTTGGATGGCCATTGTGGACGGGCTATATAAGGAGGCGTGCAGCTTGCAAATAGCGTAGGTTATGGTTTTGCCTTTGCCTTGGATGATATTTAGATGCGCGCTTGAGAGCCCCGACTCCTGGAAGCAAATGCCCAAGTAAGTATACCGCTGAGTGCTTTCCAGCAAAAGGTGGCCAAGCCTCCATTTTAATGATTTTTTCTTTGGGTATTTTCCAAAGATGATGACTTTGGATTTGGATGGGTTTGCCACAAGCTTATTTTTATCGTTGTATGCGGCAAGTGCCGTCAGTGCCTTTTGTAGCCCAATTCTCGTATGGTCCAAGAGCACCAGGTCGTCGGCGTATTGCATGAAGTGAATTTTTGTCCCGCCGATCTTTGGGATAAGCAATGCTGCCCCAGTCAAGGCTCTCTCCATGTGCGCTGTGTATAAATTGAATAGCAGTGGGGCTAGCACGCACCCTTGTTTTAGACCTTGGTCCGTATTGATCTTTGCGGATGCATGGTCCCTCGAGAGTTTGATTCTTACCCACGTTTTGTGGTACAAGGATTGGATCGCCCTCAACAAAGATGGATTGATGTTCCATTGGGCCAGCTTTCTCCACAGGATTGCACGATCTACCCCGTCGAACGCCGCCGAGTAGTCAATAAAGCAGGCGAATAAGGGGGGGCTTTTGCGTGTCCGAGCGTGGTGGACCAGATAAGAAAGTGCAGTGATGTTGTCGACTGTGGCGGACCCTGGTCTAAAGCCGGTTTGGCAGAATGGGAGGAGACCTTCAGCATTCGTCCAGTCTGTGAGGTCCCTCAAAATGGCTCTGGCGTAAGCTTTTCCCTCGATGTCCAGAAGGGCCATCAGGCGATAGTTTGATGGTTCAGATTTGGGGCCCTTTTTGTGAATTGGCTGTAGGAGCGAGCCTCTCCATGAGTCTGGAACATCCCCCAGGAGACAGCATTCAGTGTACAGGTGGATCAGGGTTTTTGACCAAAAGTCGATGTTTGCCTTGAATAAATGTCCAGGAAGGCCGTTTTGCCCCGAGGCGCCATTTTGTCTGATGTTTTTTAGAATTTTGGACACCAACAGTTTTCCCGGCGGGGCAGTCATCTCGGTGGTTGGGTCTAAATCAGCTCCAATGTTAGATGTTTCATTTTGGTTGGTGGCGGGGCCGGTTTCGATGTAAAGGGCTTTTACATGGGCGGCCCAGATGGGAGCCTCGAGGGAGTTTTCTCTGTGGTTTGTGCCTCGTCAAAGGGTGCTTAAGTAGTGCCAAAACTCCTGCGATTTTCCTGGGCTCAGCAAATCGAAGATTTTCAGCCATTGTGCTTCGCAGTGGTCTCGTTTTGCCTCCCAGACCTTCTTGGAGTGACTTTTGCTGGCCTCTTGAAGTTGTTTCTTCATTGAGCTTGTGCTGTGTTTGCGGAAAAGTTTGCGTTTCTTGCTCAGTTGTTTAGCGCTGATTTTGATTTCCGCCTTGTGTCCATATGTAGGTGGAGAGTCCCTGTTAAATGGGCTGTTTGAGGTTCCACGAAGGATCCGAGCAAGGGTCCCAGTGATGGCATTCCAAGTGGCTATTGCGCCCTTTCTCTGTTCATTCAGTGGCCAGCCTGGTCACTGGTTTGCCCAATTGTTAAAAATTGTGATTGAGGTCTGTACCCATTTGATTCTTCTAGGCAACTTTATCAGTTCTTCGCCGTTAGATGCTCCAATGTATTCAAGCCTGTGGCGAGTATCCGCTATGAGATTCCATGTGATGGTTAAGGCAGCGTGGTCGCTATCGCTGCACGGATGAACTGTGAAGTTTGACATGAGAGGTTGTAGTTTTTCACTTAGGATGATGTAGTCAATCGTTGTTTGGGTGTTATATGTAGGACCGACGAAGGACCCTGGGCTGATATTTAGGAGGACCGAGTGCGCTGTCGCCAGCTTATAAGTTTTAAATAGATCATTCAAAGCAATGGTGGCCCCAGGCTGATGTCGTCGTGTGGTTAATATCCCTATGTTATGGATATTGAAGTCACCAAGAATGATGCATTCCAAGGCCGGGTGTTGGAGTATTAAGGACTCAAGGAGGGTTATCAGCGTGGCCAAGTTGGATGTGGGCCCATGTGGGTTGTAGTAGAGGTTGATTAATAAAAACGCAAAGTTTCCATTTGTCAGGCGGCAGCCTTTCAGGATGCCGGGAGATTGGGAATTGCCGCGAATTCCAGGTCGAGTGAATGCTTTATGTAGACACATATCCCCCCCGATGGTCTTCCGAATATGTTAGGCTTTTTTGCAGGTTTTCCATATTCTGCGTATCCTCTTAATGAGAGCGGGTGGAACTGCCAGGATTCTTGTTTGCAGATGATATCTGCCTCTTCCATGAATGTCACTGCGTTTATATTAAGAAGCAGCCTCCTGAGCCCTGCGACATTCCAAGTCATGATTTTCAGGCGATCCGGGGGCGGTCCCTGTCTGGAGGCTTCTGTTGAGCGATGGTCGTATTGCAGAGGGGTTGGCCCGAAGCGTCGTGGCTGTGTTAGGATCTTGAGTTTAGTGCTAGCGGCAGCCAGGACCAGTCTTTGTTCGCGCGTCCCAAGGTTGCGCATGTGCGTGTACCCTGATTCGGGTTAGTTCTTATTTTAATTGGGGTGCTGATGGTTGGACCAGTATTTGTGGCACTATTGGACCCCTGGAGGATGGGCGCCACGTATGGCGTGTCAATGGTGTGGGCGTGCAGGCGTGAGTTCCCTCCGATTCACTGATCTGTGTTTCCCATCTGGGAGTGTGCAGAGTGAGTTTTTAAGATGAGGGTGTATTTTTGTGCATGCATAGGTTTTATTTTTATGCCCCAACTTTCCAATAACTTGTACTGGGTTTTCAGAGCCTCGGCCATGTGCGGGCTCACGAAGGTTAACTCCGTGGGTTCGTTTTTCTCCTCCGCATCTGGCGGGAGGAAGGAGATGGTTTCAATGTCTGTGGTTTTTGTTCCCTCCAACCCTCGGATGTTTGAAAAGAGTTTTAGTAGATTACTACGGTTGAGAATATCCCACGTCCCCTGGGAGACATAGTCGGGGTACAGCATTATTTTCCGATCCTGGGGATGGGTTATTCGGCGGACTGAATCCGCCCCATGGCCGCCTGTTTGTGGTATGTGTGCTGTGTCTGGTGGGCTGACATTTGCATGCCTGTTTAACCCCAATGGCCCCAATGGCCGCGGGTGGGCCTCCATCTGTGACAAGCTGGGGGCCCTTATGGTGAGTGGCGGGTGTTCAATTTCCCTGAGGTCTGTAGCAATCAAATGCGCTTGCGATGCGCGGCCCATCGTGAACATTGATAAAGCGGCGACCTGAGGGTCGTATCTGTTTGGGTTTGCTTGAGTTGCTTCCGTGGAACTTTGTCCGTGTGAGTCCATTACTTGTTTTGTGTGTGCTGGTTAGAGCGGCAGACTCTGAAGCAGAGATCAGGCCCGGGACCAGAGTTCAAGTCCCGACGCAGCAGGGTCTTGGGCTCAATGTCCGTGGACTCGATAATTCTCGCCTCGGCGCCTTCTCTAATCATGGGTCCCACGCTGCAACTCTGGGCAATAGCTTGCTTAATCTCCACAATGGCCCCTACAGCAGTGGGATGCCTGGCTTCACCTTGGGGGTGCCCAGGAGGGGCATCTCACAGGGAGAGCCAGGAAGGGTTCCACAGCGTTATACAGTGCCGAGACGCCCCGTTGGGGCAGCTGTGCGCTTTACAAAATACACTACATTTACATTACCTTTCAGGAATAAGATCTCACCTTGGGGCTCCACCTGGTGGCCAGCCGAACTTGGACCCACACCCACCCCAACAACCAGGCTAAGAAACTAGGCCTCATCATGGACAACAACTTCCATGTCAATGCTGTAACCTCCTCATGCTTCACATCCTCCGCATGTGATGTAAAATCATCAAATTTCTCCCACTGGACACTAAATGTACCATCGATCAGGTCCTAATCACAAGCAGATTGGACTAACACAATGCACTCTATGCTGGCATCCCAACCCTTCTTCTTCTCAGACTTCAAACTATCCAAAACACCACTGGCAGCTCGTCCTTGACCTCCTGCGACAAACCCACACCACTCCTCAGAGAGCCCCACTGGCTCCCAATCCAGAAGCGCTGACAGTTCATACTTCTCACAAATGCATTCAAGTCACTTCAAAACACGGGTGCCACATACATCAATCACCAACTTCACATCCACTAACCCACCAGACAACTTCACTCAACATCCCTCTCACTTGCACACACACCCCACATTCACAGAAGCAGAACTAGAGGTTGGTCATTAACCTACCAAGCAGCCAATTCCTGGAACGACCTCCCTCAGCACATCAGGGCCTTCTCTTCACTTCTTGAATTACGCAAGAAGCTGAAGACCTGGCTTTTCAATGAGTCTTCTTGCAAGACCATTGAGACTGCCTGTACTCAGCCCCAGCTTTTTCATGCAAAAGTCTTGACGTTGTTCACATGGGAACCACTCAGAGACTAGAAAATTGCCTCACAGTAAAGGTAGTGTGAGGTGGATTTGTACAGCGCAGCTTGTCACCCGTGAGGGTATCCAGGAGCTGAGTAGGTAAGTCTAGACACTTACACTTGCCTACTCCTGGAGTAGGCAAGTGTAAGCATCACTGTGTCCATCTGCAATCAGACATGAGTCTGAGAGACTAGGTGTAGGAAGTCACTCTTCTCTGTTTGGTCAACCCCAGATTTTTAAAACTTTTGCTGAACCCTATATTTTTGCTGATTTTATAACTTTGTACACTTTACTCCTGCCAACCAATGATAAAGAGCCAGTGCTCATCCTTTCAAAATGGTAAAATAGGTAACCTCCTAAATGACATATTTAGCTTACTGCAAGTCTCTAGTACTCACGGTCTGTAAGTTAAATGTCACCCAAAGGCTGCACTACCTTTTGTGCCACTCACTGCAGTGGCAGTGCAAATATGGCTCCAGGCCTACCAAT
The DNA here is from genome assembly GCF_964263255.1 of Lissotriton vulgaris. Taxonomy (NCBI): domain Eukaryota; kingdom Metazoa; phylum Chordata; class Amphibia; order Caudata; family Salamandridae; genus Lissotriton; species Lissotriton vulgaris. Next base: position 936,188,073 of record NC_141695.1, read on the forward strand.
GTAGCCTGATTGTAGGAGTTTAAAACTGCAGTTCGACCTGTCAGTATAAACCCTTTTAACAGAAGAGACCTTTGTTTGTAAAATAAAGAAGTCACCACAATGTAGGCCTTTTACAGCCTATACGGCAGGGTGCATGGTATTTAAAAGTAGAAAATGAAGAAAGTTAATGTTAAACGGGTCCTTTCAGAGGGTTGTCTTCAAAGGATATTTTCACTGTAGCAAGGCTGACTGTTATATAGAAAAACACTGGGATGCAATATTACATTTAATAATATTATATTTGGCTAAGAAATATCTACAAAAATAATCCAATGACTCCTTAAATAATTATTGAAAGCCTGATTTAATGCTAAAGTCAAATTATTACGAAAGATTTACTTTTTGGAATTTATCTTTTTCCTGCCAGGGTCTTTGGAGCTAATTTGCATTAGCCTCCTGCTGCAGCCCTCTGAGTGTTCCAGCCCTGACGAGGTATGAAAACTGCTCCTAGAGTAGAGAACAATGGACTGGGTGTGGGGAGGTGTTGTTGGTCACTTGACAGGATGACTAGTGGGATTGGGCCTGGGAACTGAATTAACTTTAAAGAGGCCTCCCCTATCACAGGCAAATGTTAAGGGACACCTGGAAAGGGCACTTGCTTTGTCTCCGCCAGGTAGGCATGCTCCTATCACAGCGGGCGTCTTTTTGACAGTACAGTGTCAAGTCCTGCTTGACAGATCTTCTGAACCACATGAACCACTTGAACAGAGAGAACAGGGTGCCAAAACTATTCTTGTGTTCCAGCTGACTGGTTGCCAAAGAACCCTGCTTTTATCCTATTAGACATCAGTCTCCGGGTTTATTGTGGATATATGGGTGACACAATATTCTTTACAACTGAAATCTGTTGAAACTCTTCAAGACTTGTGAAAACCTGGAAACACTGTGGCCTTTTCGAAACTAAGAGGAGCCCCAAGTGTCTGAACCATCCTTGATATCTTTCGTGACCCCTGGCTTGGCTCAAAAGTAGGGGTGGGCGTAGCAGTCCCAGTTGCTCTATGTGGAGCACCACGGAGTTGGCCAAAAACACCATAGAGCTCCTCTCGGATCTGCTCCGCTCCCACCCCCCACAATAAATATTTTCTAAATGCAATCTACAATTAATGTAAAATAAAGCCGCACTTACCTTATCGCGGCTTCCCGGGCTGCCCTCCTCCTCCTCGCCTTAATCCATGGTAGGATGTATGTCTAATATAGGAGATTATGGCGAGGAGGTAGAGGGCAGCCTGGGATGCCACAATAAGGTAAGTGCAGTTTTATTTAATATTAATTGTAGATTGCATTTAAAAAATATTTATTGCAGGGGGGTGGGAGGCGGGAGGGTCCGGGGCTGCACTCTGCTCCGCTGCGGAGTCGGAAGTTTTGCAGGAGCCTTGCGCTCTCCGCAGAATGCGGAGTATGCAAAATTCTACAAACTCCGCCAGCAGAGCAGAGCTCAGTGCCCAGGGTTACTCAAAAGGTGCTGGACAATAAATAAACCTTTTGGAATTGGGGCATTAAAATCTCAACTTATCAGGATAAGGACTACCAATCCTTACTTGCAAGCCCTGTTCCTGATGTAACGACTCGAAACACCTATGAAAGGTCCCCGCAATTCCAACCATTGTGTACTGAATGTCCCCGCTCAGGAAAAACAGGAAATGTAAAAATAACTAAAACAATCATACAAGGCCACCAGATAGAAAAGAGGTCACCAACCCATTCAGCATATTCTATCTTAAGGAATGCTGTTGAATCTAAAATCATGAGCCAACTGAAATGTACAAGGACAGATACAGGAATCAGCCATTCAACAATGCAATGCAGCACGTTTGTCCATTCTAAAGTCGACTGGTGTTGGCTCCCTATGGCATTGACAAGTGGGACTGATGCATGATTAGGGTTTGTGGGACGCCAACCCGACACACAGATCCCTACACAACCAGCATAAAAAGATCACTGCCAAGCACAATGGAAATCTGCTCACGAAACAGTGCAGGTATCTAAAATATCATTTTTAATATAGAAACTGCCAAATACTTGAGGAAGTACTACATCATTGCTATGCAGGAGACTTGGGCCAATAAAGCTGTGCCCTTAATGGGATATTTGGAATACTTTAATCCCACTACCTGAACCAACCTCAGGGGCAGCCCAAAAGGAGAGCTCGCGATTTATATCTCAGCACACCTGGATGCAAAGGTAGAACAGCTACCCTCCCAGGAACCCTGGCTGCAGGTCGTCAAAATATTTAATTGCACATGTGGTGGTATATGGTCGCTTATCTTGATCAACATATAGATGAACCCAGCATTCAGCGAAAAATCAGCTATCATTTCAGACCTTGAAATAGTCACTAACAATGATGAAGAACTACAACACACACCATATGAAAATCACTTGAGACATTAACATAAACATTTTCCATATGTGCTCTATAGAAGAGACTGATATAGCACAAAGTGAAGTATGGCACATCCCAGATCAGGTAGCCCCTGTTATAAGGCGAACCAACTCCCAAGGCTCCTGCCTCGTCTCCCTATTAACAGCATTTGGATTGCAGGTATTAAAGGGAAGATTTCCATGGGATTGGCCCCCAGCCTGGACCTACATCTCACAAAAGTCTGCCAATATCATAGACTACACCATAGCTTCACTCTCCATGTTCACATTTATTAGCGACTGTAGGATTGAAGATCAGGAGGAGAGTGACCACAATCCATAATCATGACCTGTGAGTAAAACATTCATGACTAGGCCACTATATTTATCTCCGATTTAAAATGTGTAATGACTGAGCTGGCAAACTAGGTCACAGGGAGACATCCTGGACAAATGCATAACCATGGTGGAGGAGCACCCACTTACCAGCGCAAATGCAATCTAAAACTGGGAGCAATAGTGTAGGGCGCTTTAGGGCCGGTATGATAGATATAAGATTGCTACTTATGACATCATGGCTAAGGGGAAAGACCCCCACTTGGGTGACAAAACAACTTTGAAGAAATAGTTAAATAGAGAGTATCGTCATCCAAAAAACAGCAACTTTGATAAATCACAACTAGCCAAGGTGTGGAAGCTAAGAACATTCTATCAAAAGCCAAAAGCACACACACTGGCAGGGTTTGCATAAAATTGCTCCACTTCAGTAAAATGGGCAACAGTAGAGCTTTCCGTAAACACATCAACTGTATTGACAAGGAGTGTTTTGTTGCCTTGAACGTGAACATACCCGAGGAGGCCTGGGTATAGTACCTAAGGTTGCATTGCCAAATTACCCCAAACTCACCAGCTTGAGAAGATGGATGTAACAACAAGCAAGCAAGAACAGCTGCTGGAGCCACTGACCTCCTCTGAGCCCTCGGAATAGGCCTGGAAGAGCAAAATGCACGTCCTTTTTAGGGCTCGGGCCTAAGCCACCACGAAGTGGAGGCGGAGCTTCAGAGCTCTTTTGTGTTAAAAAAAAAATGCAGAAAGGGCTCCGGCTGGCACATTCCTTATTTTTTTATGGCATCTGCCTAGTGATTCGTCTTCGCTGTGGTGTGTATTTAGTAGCGTTGACGTGATAGGCTGTAAGTAATTTACGCGTGCCCGATGTGGCATATTCTGTGAGCGAACGAGCATGGCAGAGTGATTAATCTTAATTAGGAGCTGTCAGAGTGCCCGTGTAATGCAATCCAGATGGTTAAGAGAGGTGTCCTGCTTGAACTTTTCACACATCACGAGCGCTGACTCCTTCTCAGTTCTTATCTCTCGCTGTGTGATTCACTGCCGTGTGAAGTGGAGGGGGCAGCCGGGCAGAGCGTGTGCCTAAGGCTCGGAGATTTCTGGACTCGATGTCTGGTGCTTATCTTATCTATGCCCCTGCGGAATGTGCTCGACCAGCCAACCACGGAGGGCCGGCGTGGCGGAGGCCTGGCCTAGGGCAATGTGTTAGTTCTGCAGAAGCTGTACCTGTGATTACCCGAGTAGGACCGGAGCCTCGTCAGCCGCATGTCATTCGGCCTACTACAGGGAATTTATAAGTGTGGGGAACAGTCGACCGCATATTAGGCGATTTCGAGAGCACAATATGCGTCAGAGCACTTGAAATGGTATTAGGGCTGGGTCAGAGTCAGTCTTAAGGGAGATAATAGTTTCAGAATCAGCACTGTCAAGGGCTAGTCTGCAAAACCCCTCCCTGTTTTTCCGAAAATGTGCCCCGATTCTGAATGGCTTCGTCGGTCTCTGTCCAGAGGAACGTGTTCCTGCTAACCAGGAAAAACGTTCATCCTGTCCCACTCTGCTACCGGCCCATTAGGCGCAGTGCTCAGAAAGAGCCGTTCGCAGCAATCTCAGGGGTCGGCATTACTTGGCTGAGCACGCTTGTTTGGAGGGCAGAGGAGAAGCGGAAGCAATTAGGACATTCTGCAAAGAAAAAACACACACAAATTCATAGCAGGAAACAATCACCATCAACGCATCAGCCTCCCACCTCGATAACACACACAAAATATTCTAGAACTTGTATAGCCAGTAACTAACTTTTTAGGACTGCCATTATCCAAGACCTACTGATTTGAACAAACATTTTATGTTTAATACACTTACTAACAGGAGTTTTTAAAGAGCCCTCTTCATGCATTGCCCCGTTATTGTGTCATTCACGTTTCTTCCCGCCCACTACATATGACTTTGCAGAAATTGACCCACTAAAGCTGATGATAATGCATATCTACAGGCTATCGATGACAGCGCATATCTACAGGATAGCAATGACAGTGCATATCTACAGGCTAGCGATGACAGTGCATATCTACAGGCTAGTGAAGCCAATGCATATCTACAGGCTAGTGAAGCCATAGCAATGACAGTGCATATCTACAGGCTAGCGATGACAGTGCATATCTACAGGCTAGCGATGACGGTGCATATCTACAGGCTAGTGAAGCCAATGCATATCTACAGGCTAGTGAAGCCAATGCATATCTACAGGCTAGCGATGACAGTGCATATCTACAGGCTAGCGATGACAGTGAATATCTACAGGCTAGCGATGATAATGCATATCTACAGGCTAGCGACGACAGCGCATATCTACAGGATAGCAATGACAGCGCATATCTACAGGCTAGCGATGACAGAGCATTTCTACAGGCTAGCGATGACAGTGCATATCTACAGGCTAGTGAAGCCAATGTATATCTACAGGCTAGCGATGACAGTGCATATCTACAGGCTAGTGATGACAGAGCATATCTACAGGCTAGCGATGACAGTGCATATCTACAGGCTAGCGATGACAGTGCTTATCTACAGGCTTGCGATGACAATGCATATCTACAGGCTAGCAATGACAGTGCATATCTACAGGCTAGTGAAGCCAATTCATATCTACAGGCTAGCAATGACAGTGCATATCTACAGGCTAGTGATGACAGAGCATATCTACAGGCTAGCGATGACAGTGCATATCTACAGGCTAGCGATGATAATACATATCTACAGGCTAGCGACGACAGCGCATATCTACAGGATAAAAATGACAGCACATATCTACAGGCTAGCGATGACAGAGCATATCTACAGGCTAGCGATGACAGTGCATATCTACAGGCTAGTGAAGCCAATTCATATCTACAGTCTAGCGATGACAGTGCATATCTACAGGCTAGCGATGACAGAGCATATCTACAGGCTAGCGATGACAGTGCATATCTACAGGCTAGCGATGACAGAGCATATCTACAGGCTAGCGGTGACAGTGCATATCTACAGGCTTGTGAAGCCAATGCATATCTACAGGCTAGCGATGACAGCGATGACAGTGCATATCTACAGGCTAGTGAAGCCAATGCATATCTACAGGCTAGCAATGACAGTGCATATCTACAGGCTAGCGATGACAGAGCATATCTACAGGCTAGCGATGACAGTGCATATCTACAGGCTAGCGATGACAGTGCATATCTACAGGCTAGCGATGATAATGCATATCTACAGGCTAGCGATGACAGTGCATATCTACAGGCTAGTGAAGCCAATGCATATCTACAGGCTAGTGAAGCCATAGCAATGACAGTGCATATCTACAGGCTAGCGATGACAGTGCATATCTACAGGCTAGCGATGACGGTGCATATCTACAGGCTAGTGAAGCCAATGCATATTTACAGGCTAGAATCAGCACTGTCAAGGGCTAGTCTGCAAAACCCCTCCCTGTTTTTCCGAAAATGTGCCCCGATTCTGAATGGCTTCGTCGGTCTCTGTCCAGAGGAACGTGTTCCTGCTAACCAGGAAAAACGTTCATCCTGTCCCACTCTGCTACCGGCCCATTAGGCGCAGTGCTCAGAAAGAGCCGTTTGCAGCAATCTCAGGGGTCGGCATTACTTGGCTGAGCACGCTTGTTTGGAGGGCAGAGGAGAAGCGGAAGCAATTAGGACATTCTGCAAAGAAAAAACACACACAAATTCATAGCAGGAAACAATCACCATCAACGCATCAGCCTCCCACCTCGATAACACACACAAAATATTCTAGAACTTGTATAGCCAGTAACTAACTTTTTAGGACTGCCATTATCCAAGACCTACTGATTTGAACAAACATTTTATGTTTAATACACTTACTAACAGGAGTTTTTAAAGAGCCCTCTTCATGCATTGCCCCGTTATTGTGTCATTCACGTTTCTTCCCGCCCACTACACATGACTTTGCAGAAATTGACCCACTAAAGCTGATGATAATGCATATCTACAGGCTATCGATGACAGCGCATATCTACAGGATAGCAATGACAGTGCATATCTACAGGCTAGCGATGACAGTGCATATCTACAGGCTAGCAAAGCCAATGCATATCTACAGGCTAGTGAAGCCATAGCAATGACAGTGCATATCTACAGGCTAGCGATGACAGTGCATATCTACAGGCTAGCGATGACGGTGCATATCTACAGGCTAGTGAAGCCAATGCATATCTACAGGCTAGTGAAGCCAATGCATATCTACAGGCTAGCGATGACAGTGCATATCTACAGGCTAGCGATGACAGTGAATATCTACAGGCTAGCGATGATAATGCATATCTACAGGCTAGCCACGACAGCGCATATCTACAGGATAGCAATGACAGCGCATATCTACAGGCTAGCGATGACAGAGCATATCTACAGGCTAGCAATGACAGTGCATATCTACAGGCTAGTGAAGCCAATGCATATCTACAGGCTAGCGATGACAGTGCATATCTACAGGCTAGTGATGACAGAGCATATCTACAGGCTAGCGATGACAGTGCATATCTACAGGCTAGCGATGACAGTGCTTATCTACAGGCTTGCGATGACAATGCATATCTACAGGCTAGCAATGACAGTGCATATCTACAGGCTAGTGAAGCCAATTCATATCTACAGGCTAGCAATGACAGTGCATATCTACAGGCTAGTGATGACAGAGCATATCTACAGGCTAGCGATGACAGTGCATATCTACAGGCTAGCGATGATAATGCATATCTACAGGCTAGCGACGACAGCGCATATCTACAGGATAAAAATGACAGCGCATATCTACAGGCTAGCGATGACAGAGCATATCTACAGGCTAGCGATGACAGTGCATATCTACAGGCTAGTGAAGCCAATTCATATCTACAGTCTAGCGATGACAGTGCATATCTACAGGCTAGCGATGACAGAGCATATCTACAGGCTAGCGATGACAGTGCATATCTACAGGCTAGCGATGACAGAGCATATCTACAGGCTAGCGGTGACAGTGCATATCTACAGGCTTGTGAAGCCAATGCATATCTACAGGCTAGCGATGACAGCGATGACAGTGCATATCTACAGGCTAGTGAAGCCAATGCATATCTACAGGCTAGCGATGACAGAGCATATCTACAGGCTAGCGATGACAGTGCATATCTACAGGCTAGCGATGACAGTGCATATCTACAGGCTAGCGATGATAATGCATATCTACAGGCTAGCGATGACAGTGCATATCTACAGGATAGCAATGACAGCGCATATCTACAGGCTAGTGAAGCCAATGCATATCTACAGGCTAGCGATGACAGTGCATATCTACAGGCTAGAGAATCCAATGCATAACTACAGGCTTGCGATGACAGTGCATATCTACAGGCTAGCGATGACAGAGCATATCTACAGGCTAGCAATGACAGTGCATATCTACAGGCTTGTGAAGCCAATGCATATCTACAGGCTAGCGATGACAGAGCATATCTACAGGCTAGCGATGACAGCGCATATCTACAGGATAGTGATGACAGTGCATATTTACAGGCTAGCGATGACAGTGCATATCTACAGGCTAGCGATGTTAATGCATATCTACAGGCTAGCGATGACAGCACATATCTACAGGATAGCAATGACAGCGCATATCTACAGGCTAGTGAAGCCAATGCATATCTACAGGCTAGCGATGACAGTGCATATCTACAGGCTAGTGAAGCCAATGCATATCTACAGGCTTGCGATGACAGTGCATATCTACAGGCTAGCGATGACAGTGCATATCTACAGGCTAGTGATGACAGAGCTTATATACAGGCTAGCGATGACAGTGCATATCTACAGGCTAGCGATGACAGTGCATATCTACAGGCTAGCGATGATAATGCATATCTACAGGCTAGCGACGACAGCGCATATCTACAGGATAGCAATGACAGCGCATATCTACAGGCTAGCAATGACAGAGCATATCTACAGGCTAGCGATGACAGTGCATATCTACAGGCTAGTGAAGCCAATGCATATCTACAGGCTAGCGATGACAGTGCATATCTACAGGCTAGCGATGACAGAGCATATCTACAGGCCGGCGATGACAGTGCATATCTACAGGATAGCAATGACAGCGCATATCTACAGGCTAGTGAAGCCAATGCATATCTACAGGCTAGCGATGACAGTGCATATCTACAGGCTAGTGAAGCCAATGCATATCTACAGGCTAGCGATGACAGTGCATATCTACAGGCTAGCGATGACAGAGCATATCTACAGGCTAGCGATGACAGTGCATATCTACAGGCTAGTGAAGCCAATGCATATCTATAGGCTAGTGAAGCCATAGCAATGACAGTGCATATCTACAGGCTAGCGATGACAGTGCATATCTACAGGCTAGCGATGACGGTGCATATCTACAGGCTAGTGAAGCCAATGCATATTTACAGGCTAGTGAAGCCAATGCATATCTACAGGCTAGCGATGACAGTGCATATCTACAGGCTAGCGATGACAGTGCATATCTACAGGCTAGCGATGATAATTCATATCTACAGGCTAGCAACGACAGCGCATATCTACAGGATAGCAATGACAGCGCATATCTACAGGCTAGTGATGACAGTGCATATCTACAGGCTAGCGATGATAATGCATATCTACAGGCTAGCGACGACAGCACATATCTACAGGATAGCAATGACAGAGCATATGTACAGGCTAGCGATGACAGTGCATATCTACAGGCTAGTAAGCCAATGCATATCTACAGGCTAGGGATGACAGTGCATATCTACAGGCTAGCGATGACAGTGCATATCTACAGGCTTGCGATGACAATGCATATCTACAGGCTAGCGATGACAGTGTATATCTACAGGCTAGTGAAGCCAATGCATATCTACAGGCTAGCGATGACAGTGCATATCTACAGGCTAGCGATGACAGTGCATATCTACAGGCTAGCGATGACAGTGCATATCTACAGGCTAGCGATGATAATGCATATCTACAGGCTAGCGACGACAGCACATATCTACAGGATAGCAATGACAGCGCATATCTACAGGCTAGCGATGACAGAGCATATCTACAGGCTAGCGATGACAGTGCATATCTACAGGCTAGTGAAGCCAATGCATATCTACATGCTAGCGATGACAGAGCATATCTACAGGCTAGCGATGACAGTGCATATCTACAGGCTAGCAATGATAATGCATATCTACAGGCTAGCGACGACAGCGCATATCTACAGGATAGCAATGACAGCGCATATCTACAGGCTAGCGATGACAGTGCATATCTACAGGCTAGCGATGACGGTGCATATCTTCAGGCTAGTGAAGCCAATGCATATCTACAGGCTAGCAATGACAGTGCATATCTACAGGCTAGCGATGACAGTGCATACACTCACAAGGAGACCACAGCCAGCTGAGGTGCAATCTTCTCCCACTCACAAGAATGACATCACAGGCAGCAGCAGTGCAAGCTTCTTACACTCACAAGGAGACCACAGGCAGCAGAGGTGCAAGCTTCTCACACTCACAAGAAGGACATCACAGGCAAGTGGTGCAATATTCGCACACTCACAAGGAGATCACTGGCAGTACACACCACATGAACACACTCCATAACACATAGCAACAATACATTGGCATTTACAATGCCATTAGCTCAAACTCAAATAAATCTGAGCCCGATTGCATTTCAAATGCTTGTTGAAATTGCAATAAAGAAGAGTAGAGCTGATGGCACGCCTGGTCTCAGTGGGCCCTGCCAGCCCTTTTCTGGTTCAACATCGAGTTTTGGGCAACAAAAACTCCTAACCCTTTACAGTGCGGTGACTCTGCAGCAGACTGTACCTGACTCCTGGCAGGAAGCATGATCCATCCAATCTTTAAAGGAAGGGACAGGAGCGACGCTTCAGACTACCTATTGATTGTACTGCTTGACGTGGAATTGAAATGCTTTGCCAGCTACCTATTGATTGTACTGCTTGAAATGCTTTGCCAGCCTGGTACTACAAGATCTGTCTGCTGGGCAGACAACCAGAAGCTTATCCTCTGCAATCAAACTGGCTTCCATGTGGGGCAGAACCCTTCTACCAATTTATCTGCCCTTGCAATCTGCACGGACAAAGGGGTAGATGGATCAACATACCCTTTTGCGATTCCTTAAAAATCGCTATTTAGAAATCGCAAAAATGGGATGTATGTAGAAAACCGCTATTTTTTAGCGATTTCTTAATCTTCCTTATTTGCGAATTCGCAAATAAGGAAAAATTCCCATTCATTCCTATGGGCCAGGAGTCCCATAGGAATGATTCTGAAATAATTCTCAATTTGCGATTCGCAATTTGCTAATCGCAAATTGAGAATAATTTCAAGGGTGCAGGGGTGTCTCAAGGACACCCTGCTGCACCCCTGAAATTTACATGTTTGTGCATATGGCGCACATACATGCCATATGGGCATGTATGTGCGTCACATGCCACCTTCACAAATGCCAAATTGTGCATTTTTAAAAGAATTTGCAAAATACAACAAACTACAAGTTGGTGGTAATTTGCGATTTCTTAACCTAAATTCGCAATTCCAAAATGCTACATACATAGCATTTAAGGAATCGCATAATTGCGATTCCTTAAATGCTTAAGCAAAATAAGAAATCACAAATTTTTGCGATTCCTTATTTTGCGATTTTTTGTTACATGCCAAAACATGCAAAAAGACCGTTTGCAATTCGCAAACGTCGGAATTCTGCGAATTCCGGCCTTTGCGAATCGCAAACGGCTTGAAACATCTAGCCCATAGTGATTAGCAGCAAATTCATCTTACAGACCTGCTTCATCGACTTTATAGCTGTATTTGAAAGTGTCATTTTCAGGAAACAATTAATGACAGATGGTATTCCGCCACCACTACTTAAGGCCCTTCTACTCGTGCATACTAATACCTGTTTGCGTGTGAAGATCGGGAATGGTACGAGGTCATTCTCGCAATGACTACACCACAGTTGCGTTGAGGCAGGGGCGTGTTCTTGTGCCCCTGCTGTTTAGCATCTACATTTCGTGCCTCTCCAGAGATCTTGATTCAATAAATGCCCAGCCACCGAAACTTGAGGGCTATGCACTCACCCATATTTTATATGCTGGCGACCCGCTATTAATGAGCCAGACCCCTGTGGGTTTGCAGCATCTTTTAGATTAACTTTTTGCCTTTACGTCACAGAACAATTTGGAAAATCAATCCTAAAAAAATTGAAATTGTGAATTTCTCAAAGAAATCAGCGGCACACGGGTCTCCTGCAAGACTCAGTACAAATATCTAGGGGTAATATTTATTAAATTATATTTGAAAGGGTTCCTTTAAGCCGCACCTGGAATCTATTCAACACAAGGCTGTTGCCCTGACGGAAGGGTTCATTTCCCTTGGAAGGTCACCCAATAGCCCAATTATGGGGCCACTAAAAAAGGTGATGTCTGCCAAACTCCTCCCTTCGGTCACACATGGATGCAAAATGATTTGGGATAAAGCCGCAAGGCAGCTAGACCATTTACTTGCTAAAACATACAGTACTGTGTACTGAATCCTACTTCACAGGATCAGCTCCATTTGGAATTTGAACTGATCACGCAATCCTGGGCTATCAGATGCTCTTAACTCAAGATGTGCTACAAATTTAGACTTGCAGATAAAAACTTGTTAGCAGCATATGTTTGGCAGGAAATTAACAATCTGAATCTCAGGTCCTTATATAGCCTGGCCCCACACGAAGCAGTTCAATCATTGCAAATTTCTAATCTTTGTGACAAAACCAGATGTCACGCTCCGTATTCGAGAAGAAACTTAATTTCATAACAAAAACCTGCTCGCTGCAAGAGGATGAAGCAACTTTAGCAAAGAGAACCTATGCGTGGCAGGTTATTAATATCTACGGACGACTGAAGCCACATCCCTATTTTGATCAAGAGTATTCGTATTACAAAAAGCTCCAGTTCATGCTACTCAGGTTTGGCATCCACCCAACCCTGGATGCAACACCCCCTTGGTCAAAAATTGCAGATTGTGCGACTCTGAGAAAGAAACCATGATCCACATCCTTTGCATCTGCCTCTTCTTGCTACTTGAGCACAAAGAGCTGTTAAGAGGGATCTTTAATCCAAAAAAGATACGATCATGCAGACAAACCCTCATCACAGCACTTAATCCCGAGCACACATAACTAAATGTGTGACTTGTCAATTTCCTGGCAATTTTCAGTGCAAAGGTAAAACTATTGGTATGAAGACATCATCGCTCTGATGATCACTCGTCTGAAAAGAGCCTAAATAGATAAGCACTGTCACTTGAGCTCCTGCAAGTTGGACAGCAAAGAGATAGCACAATATGTTGACTAGTTATTAGTTATTAGTTTGCGTTTTGATTGACTGCTGAAAATTGTCTACATAGATATGCATTGCCACTTTGTGCTTATTAACCCTTTCCATGCTCATGACGAGCTCAGCTCGTCATGATGCACGGTTGAGCTGTGCTGATGACGAGCTGAGCTTGTCATGAAACACTGACATCCTGCATTCTTCAGCACAGGAGGGGAAAACACCTAGCAGCGAAGGTGTTAACACTTTAGTATCTATTAGTAGGTGAGCAAAGCGTCCTCATTGCTATGTTCAGCCATTTTAGTCTTCCTAATTGTGCTTTGAACATTGCCATATTGATACACACTGTCAACTTAGCATCTATTAGTTGCTCAGTGAAGAGATTATATAGATGTGCACAGTTACTTTTAGCTTTATTACTTTGTACCGTTTATATTACTTGCCACTGTCATAAACCAGTATCTGGTTTTATTGTTTGTTTTTAAAATGTGTGCTATGTTTTACTAGACAAATCATGGGAATCTGTAATGGTTTTATGAACTTTTAAAAATAAATTTAAATTGAAAATTGTGGATATAGTGGTTGCATAAAACTAGATTTTAGTGTTAGATATGGGAATATACTGGGCTTGCCATGGTACAGTGCCCCCCCCCCCCCCACATACACACAACCAGCGCTAAGAGTGAAACAAAGACTTTCACCATCTTGAAAATGGCCAAAGTGGGTAGTTTGGACTTGTGGAACTTTTACCCCAATGGTAAAGCATGCCCAGGAATCATTCCCACCCACTAGCTCATGCCAGGCATAAATGTGGCAGCTCTAGTGAGAGGAAAGTGGTTTATTATAGGATGTGGGTGTGGTAGCTGTGGCTCAGTGCAGTCAGGCTTTACCAAAGGATCAAGGGTAAAGCTTTTAGGAGTACCAAAAGAGTTGAATAGGAAGAAAATGCAACACAACAAAAATCTGGCACCAATTGATAAAAATAGGTTGTATTTTTAATCTTTAAATAGACACCTCAATGACAAAAAATCCACCACAGGGTTTTGGAGTTATGAATTTTGAAAGAGACAATAAAACAAAAGTTTTCACTTAGTGCAATAAATCATTGTAATCTATCATGATGAATGGTTTAGGGTTAGCCACGACAAGTAACTTGAAAAGGCTCTCTTGTGGTAACCAACTCTGGCAGGAGCAACGCACTGGGAAAAATAAGGCTGAGTAAAGCAATGACTTTACAGTCAAAGCAGACTCCAGTCCATTTCCAGGCTCTATGGGTGAACTTCCATAGTCTTCAATGGTGTGGTCCTCATGCAAGGGACAGTGAGGATACTGAGCCGGTGACAGGTGTCTTCTGGGGAGCCACCTTCAGTCCACGAACACAGTGGGTGACTTTGGCCACAGGGGTCGATGGCCTGCGAAGTCCAGGTGTGGTCGTCTGAAACCAGTTGCCTCTAGTCTACTGGTCTCTGGTTACAGCAAAACCAGCGGTTCCACTTAACTGGTGATAACGTCCTTACTGGCAACCAAACTGCTGTCTGTCTAGAAACTTGGGTGCAACTTTTAAGGATTGGGACAAAGACTCCCAGGCTGCACTGCGGAGGACAGTGGCTGTCAGACTTTCTTGGCTACTAACTCACCAAGGCAGACTTCTTCAGCTTTTATGACCCTGTAGCTGTAACAGGGAGTCACCCAACTGACCCTTGAAGTCACCTTCTCCTTGTGGGGCTCGGGATGTCCTTTCCTTGAGCAGGACACCCCAGAAACATTGCTGTCTTCGCTAGCCCAAAGTGCAGCAGGTGCAGTACAATCTTTGGTGCAGCCACTCTTCGGTGGAGCAAGTGGACAGCAGGGCCGTTCTTTGATCCTTTCTCCAATACAGACGTGATCGGAGGTCTGAGTGCCAGAAGTGCGACTTTTATGCCCAGTTTTGGCCTTTCAAGGATGCAGCAACTACTAGACAGTGGGCTATCGGGGGCCCTTGCATCTCTTGATGACTTCCTGTGAAGTGTGGTAGCTAACTAATGCAAAATTCAACATTATGCCAACTCCCAACATGACAGAACCAATCTCTTGGCATATGGAGTTCCCTAGCCTGTCCCAGAGATGTGGCTATCTGCACTACACTTCAACAGAAAAAAGTATTTTGCAACGGCTTACTCCACTCTGTCTTTGAAGCCACACTGTCTGCAAAACCAAAAGGGCAGCCCCTCATATGTCACTATCATTTGCCCATCAAAAGCAACTTGCCCTTTGCAGCTCACCTTTTGGGCTCACACTAGGAGGAGCTCACGTTTCTTTAAATAGCAGACCTTTTATGTGACTTACTGAGAGTCGTTTACACCTCCCTCCAGGAGGGTAGAAGGCTGTCTTGAGGTCAGCAACTGTAAACTGTAAATGGTCACTGGAAAACTTTGGGCAGTGGAGATATGTTCTGTAGAGTGTATTTTATTTAATTTATTTGGTGTTTTGCAATTGAGGTAGTTGCATTTGAGCACACACAAACGTTTTGGAAAGAATGGTATGCATACTGAGTGGAGGTACGTTTCAGGGAGTGGGTTTATTTCATTTGGTGTTTTTTGTTTTTCATGGAGTTGAGATTCACAGCACATTTGAGTTGCATGTTGACTGAATCACGCTTGGGTAATTTAGGAGTTATGAGGCACACGGAGCACAGAACAAAGCTTTTGAGCACTGGTTGTAAGTATGGAGGTAGTGTTTTTTTAGTTCAGCTACATGTCTCCTTATGGGAGAGTGTGATTAGCAGAATGGTTGGCATTGATTACAGTATGGCGTATTCACAACTGTTTGAAGTATTTGTATATAGCTGTAGGTCCACATATAGATAAAGCATCTTTTAAAGTTGAGATGGTAAAACGTGGTTCTAATGTTGGTTTTCTCAACACAGTTACCCCTGAAGAAGGGCAGTACTTGCCCAAAAGGCATTTGGATCACAATTTCTACGTTGGATCATGAGGATTCCTGAACCTCCATTTGTCTAAAAGTAAAGCACTTGTTGGAATTTGGGAAGTTTGGAGCTTAAAACTGTTTAGATTAAGTATGGGTGAATTTTGCGAATCTCGCATTCGCGAATTTTGCGGATTTGCGAACTCGCAATCCGCAAAATCCGCGAAATCTCGCGAATTTACTGATTTTTTTTGTGTGTGTTCGCAAGGATTTCTGCCAGTTCGCGAGGGTTTTGTACCAGTTCGCAATTGCGAATTTACATTTCAGCTCGCAACGGTCGCGAATATGTTGTTTCTACGTCTGGTTCATCATCACAGGTTCCCAGCACCCTCTGTTTCACCACTGCCACCCTCTGTTACATCAATGCCACCCTCTGGTTCATCATCACTGTAGATTATGGGGGGGAAAAGCAAGCACACTAGGCATGGGTGGATTTTGCGGATTGGCAATCCGTGAATTTGCGGATTTGCGAATTTGCGGATTGCCAAAATCTGCAAAATCCGCGAATCCTCGCGGATTTTTTTTTTTGTGTTCGCACGGGTTTCTGCAAGTTCGCAAGGGTTTTGTACAATTTCGCAAATTGCGAAATTGTACAAAACGCTCGCGAACTTACAGAAACCCGTGCGAACACTGCCTCTTGTGTGTATAAAAGGTCAGAGAAAGATCAGTTCAGCAGATGAAGAGAAAGAAACTCCTGGTCACAGGAACAGCACGGGTATTGCGCTCGTGAAAGTCAAGGATGCAAAGGCCTCTATCCAGCATCACAGCTGATTTTCCACGGTAGATTTGGGAAGAAGGCACCCCTGCCCAGCCTCGACGACACTCACGATTGTTTTTGGGCTAATGAATGAGTCACTGAATTTGAGCATCAACTAGTTCGAGCGACCATGTGTGTGTTACTATGCAATCGCCCCGAAGGGCGCAGGGGTCCCTTGAGTGAGCTGTAGCCAGGCTGTAACTATTTTACAATGGCGCCAGCAAGCTGCCAGCGCCGTTGTAAAATAGTTACAAAGTTAGCTTGCACAGGAACCACTTAGATAAAATAAAGCAGCACCTGCTTCGTTTTATCTAGTGGTTCCTGTGCAAGCTAACTTTGTAACTATTTTACAACGGCGCTGGCAGCTTGCTGGCGCCATTGTAAAATAGTTACTGGAGTGGGGGTTCAACTTTTGAACCCGTTACGTCCGCGGATTTTTTTTTGCGGATTTTGCGGGAAATCCGCAAAATTCGTGGATTGCGGATTTCCCCAAAATCCGCAAAATCCGCGGGCGTAACGGATTTACCGCTCACCCCTAAAGCACACCAGCCCTGCTTCAACTGACATGAATTAATTTGGGGTTAGTTTATTAATGTGTCACTGTTTTAAAATTCCAGTCTGGCACCTGCTTCCTTATCTGTAATTTGCTTTCTGTTGCAGTGCATTTTTTTTTCCAGGACCTTTGTGGCATACTTGTAGCTATTCTATGAGCCTGCTGTGAGGGTCAGAGCAGGGTCATACAATTGTTGCAACTAGCAACTGAACTCTGGAGGGGCCCCAGTCAGGAAGCACTACAGGGAATTGTTACTAATGATGAGTTTGAACTCTTGCACCTGCCGAGTGCTTTCAGTTTTGCAAAACTCGTTTTACTGCAATTTTGCGGGATTTGCGGGGCGCGAACACTCGCGAGATCGGATTCGGAAGCCGCGAATTCGTGCGAATATGCAATTTGTTTTTTTGCGGCGTGTTAGTTCGCAAGGTTTTGTGCGTTTTCGCGAGCCGCTCGTAGCGCAAGGCGCGAAGTTACCCTCGCGGTCGTTCAAGGACGCGGCCATCTTGTTTGCCTGACGTATCTCCGTTTCCGGGCGCGAAGTGTAATCTCGCAAAGTGTGCGGCTTGCCAGTACAGTTTCGCGAGTGTTCGCGAGGAAAATCTTGCGCGAACTTACCCGCGCAGTCGTGAACGGGCGCGGCCATCTTGTTTCTCATTCATTGCTATGGTTCTGGGCATGGTCTTTGTATCCTCTCTAAATCTCTGCCATCCTTTGCTTGTTTGAAGTTTTTTTGATCTATTTTACTTATTATCTATCCCTCTATTTTTCTAGCCCTATATTTTTGTGTTTACTGCTACTTTTGGTTAATTTTAAACTACTTTTTTAAACTCTTTTCTTTTCTTCTCTTCCCTATTCTATTTTCTTTATTCCTTCCCGCCCAGACCGTGGTGAAGGGAGCCGGGAAGCATCCCGAGAAGGGGGAGGGTCCCGCACCCCGTGTCCGGGTCCCGTGCGGGCGTTTGAGGGGGGAGGAGGTCGTGCCCAGGGAGATCTTTAGCCCGGAGGAGGTGGGCCAACTCATTTTTTATGTTCAGCGCCGCCTCCCCAGGACCATCATGGGAGGCGGCAAGATCAGTGCCGGGTACGGGATCCGGGAGTGCCGGGAGTGGTGGGAGAAGGTGTGCCAGGCCATTTACCACCACTCTCGGGTCTGGCGCACCTACAACCAGGCCACCCACCGCTGGACGGATGTCCTGACCCGTGAGCGAGATCTGCTCGACCTCCTTGGCCTTGAGATCCCCGGGCTTGGTGAGTAGTAGTAGCTATTTCTTTACTACTCTGTTTTCTCCTGCTGTGTTATTATATTGCAAATTTTTGTTTTTTACCAAGAGCAATAATAATGCTCATTACATTGTAGGTAAATTATATTTCAAAATCTTCTGTGCATTTCAGGTACACTGCTCTCCTTCTTCTCAGTAGTGTTGCTACTATGCTTATTTGTTTTAGATTTTGTGTTCATTTCATTGGCCTGTGAAATTATGTATGAGTGTAGTTTAAAGAACTGCGTAATGCTACACACTAAGGTTCAGATTTTTAATTACCGGCGCATCCCTGCAAAGTAGCAGGGATGCGCCAGTAATTGTGCGTCACGCCACCATCACCCATGGTGCTCCGTATTTACAATGAGGCGCACCATGGGCCCAAAACGTCACCAAAGCGTTACGCATCTGTGCCGTAAAGGCGGCGCATTGCTGGAGTTGCGTCGCAACGATGGTGCAGCTCCATCAATGCTCTGGGGTGCCCTATCTCCCCAATGCTGCGTCAAGCCGTACGTCTGCTTCAAGCAGGCGCAGGGTTTGAGTCACGCATCATTGTCCTCAAAGTGACTGATTGAAATCTTGTAGATTTCCCTCAGCCACTTTTAGGATGCGTTCCTGCGCAGGAACGCCCTCCCTTGCGCCGGAACACCCCCTATTGGCGCAGGGCTTTACAACGTGATGCATCTACCCATATGCGTCACGTTGTTAATATACGCCGCACTATTGCGCCTCTTTTGTGCTGCCGCTGCGTCACAAAAGTCACGCAACAATGGAGCAAAAGAGCCGCAAGGGGCTTCTAAATCAGCCCCTACAGACTCAAGTCCAGTCCTTCCTTTGTACACATGGCGATAAGAAGAAATAGTGGTGGATTGATAGTTTGAGTATTTTAAGGACTGGTTAATGTAGTAGGAAACTTTAGTGTTGTCGCTGATCTTCAATCACGATGGACTTTGGCTGTCACTTCGCGTGCTGCGGACTGCTGCCTGCCAATCCTAGGCAAACCTTTTTAGTACTTTGTTTAGTGAGTTACATAAGGTAATTTCCAATTCGATGGTCCGCAAATCAAGCAATACTAAAGTAATAACGTAGTCGACCACATGAGATTGGTCAATAATATATCCCGTGGAGTAGTTGTCTATTTGCTATTTCGCAAAAATATTTTGTTAGTTCTTTTGAAATGTTTGATTTGGTTGACAAATATCATCCATGTTTTCTGTTTTTCTTTCTTTCATGTTATACATCAGCTTCCCCCAGGGGCAAGAGGAGGACACAGGAGGAGGAGGAGGAGGGTGCTGTTGACGATGCAGGCCAGGACCGGGCAGGCAAGGGCTCCTTTGCTGGCCCCAGTAAGTTTTAATTTTAATATAGAGT
Source organism: Lissotriton vulgaris (assembly GCF_964263255.1). Classification (NCBI taxonomy): domain Eukaryota; kingdom Metazoa; phylum Chordata; class Amphibia; order Caudata; family Salamandridae; genus Lissotriton; species Lissotriton vulgaris. Next base: position 936,208,129 of record NC_141695.1, read on the forward strand.
ACTTATTTTTTCCTAGCGTTCCTCATTCGATTTTTTCCAAATCATCTTTGATCTTCTTGTAGACAGGATCTAAATTCTTATCCTGCCTCGACTATGACTTCGTGTGGTATTACTAGATTATTCTTATTAGTCTGTCTGTGTAGCTAACTAAGATTGCACATTTGGCATTTCCATTGGACTCCCATTCTAGTCAGCAATAGCTATATGCACTGAGTGCAGTCCTCTGGGATTGTCCATAATGTCTTTTCAAGTATTCTAAATGTTTATGCTTTGACAATTGCCAACAATAAAAAGGTGAATGACCACCAAGAAAGAATAAGATACTACTTTACTTTTGGTTTGGATAGGAGGACAATCCATTCTACTACTGTTGCAGGGACAAATCTGCACAAACAGAACTATGGACACTAAATAATGCATTGCTTAGCTTATCAATTATAATAGGTGCAGTTAGACTTTCCACATACCTCAGTGATAACAGACTTTGTAGTTGAACCCCCAATCTCCTTACTGACTAGATAGTGTGGCAGAGTCATTTAGCTCCCAAAGTCACCTATGGCATAGACACGGACTTATGCTTGCAAAAATTCCAAAACCTTTAGCTCATCCACTCTAGTCTGGAGGACCAAAAACCACAGAGTCTATTTAAGTTTAAAAGCTTTATTAAAAGTAAACACATTTATTAAAATCAAGTTTGTCATAAAAGTAAACGTTTAACTGGAAATGGAAAAGTGCTTAGTGCTGACGATTAATTGGACACATTTCTTGTGGTCGAGCCGAGCTCTCACCTGGTTTGAACTTGATCCTGCTCGTGTTCTTAGAAGTCAAGCTTCTGTCTGTTAGGAGAAAAAGTGGTGCGTGTTAAAAATAAAAAGCAAGCATTCATCAGTTGTGCCAAAAAGTGCAGCAAGACAACAGCCTTCCCTGGAAAAAGGGACATTTTTACTTTAGAGTAGACAGTCACAAATTATTAAATTGTATACTGTTTTTTTCACATTTCTTTCTTCCTCCTAGACCAAATATTATATAGTAGTGAGTGGTGTATTCTAACATTATTAAATGTACTTTGTAGGTGGAACATCTGGAGGCGGGGCCAGCGTCGAGGTGGTGGTGGCATTGGACGAGGACAACTCTGGGGAGGAGGCGGTGGAAGTGCCGGACAAATCTGTGGGGGATGACACGGTGGTGGCGGGCAGAGGTAAGCTATACATTCCTTTCTCATTTGAGATTGAAGACTGCAGAGTGTGCTTTCTGCACGGGTGTATTATAAATAAACCAGGTAGTAGCCTCCTCTAAATGTACTTCGACTTAGCTGTGAAGTTTTTGGCGAAAAGAATCCCAATCAGATCTGAGGTGAACTTGATGGAAGGGATGAACGAAAAGCGAAAGAAGGGTGTAAGTAAGTGTGGAAGGACGAGAAATGTAATGATGACTGGCAAAGAAGAATGATATGTGTTTGCTTGGTCCCCGAGGTGGCTGGGAAGGAAAGAATATGGTATGGTGCATGGCTGGGTGAATGGTGAAGCAAGGATGGGTGGAAGGAGAACAGCCTGGGTGGGTGAAACAGAAACTGTATGTGTGCATATACTTTGAATGGATGGATGCCTGGATCATTCATGGTACTATCTGACTCTTAGATAGCATATGTGTATCTAGAGAGAGTAGACGGTCACTGGATGAACTAAGTGTTACTTTGAAGAGCATGTAACACCGCACCCGCACGTCCGTTCCAGTGTAGGAAAGGCAAGGAAAAGAAGTTGTAATTTTGTCCAAATACTACCATGAATAGTAGCAGTAGTTTGTATTGCAACTGCAAGCACAGCATATATCCGGTTATTACGGTGGACACTCCCTACCTCTCTTAATAACTTTAGTTTAGTAGTAGTACGTCATTCATGTGTGGGGGTATCACTGTTCACTCAATAATAAGCAAAGCACCTAAAGTCATCCCATATGTCATCAAATACATCCCATGTGAAGTGATAGATAATCAGATTATTTAGCTTCTTTATTTTCCTTTTCTAATACTCATTTGCACTGTAGGGTGAAAGCTAAATTAATTAAGCAGTAGCCCTTTTAACAGAGTATTCTCAGTGCCACCCGTAATAGAAAAGTAAGAGCTTCACCACCTGCATGTACTGGACCTGTACAGTAACGCAAGTCTGTCTCACTCACCATGGTGTGCGTCTGTTTTTCTCGGGTGCAAGTTCACTGCGCTGGCATTATGCCGGCTTGCATAAGATAACGTACCAATTTTCCTAAACAAGAGAGAAGAAGAAGAATAAGACTGGTGTACTGTCATAGTCGACTGTAATGGAAGTCCATAGTGCTTGTAGAATTTGTTCCTTAAACTCCCACTAATGTTAGAGCAAGGATGAAGAAGACGGAGGTTACATAGATACTGTCCTCAATAGTTATGTACTGTGCTTTCAATTTGCTACTTGTACTGTGACAACTTTCTGCTCAATCATTTTGTGTTCATCTTAAGGAGCATTGGTTACAGACTATGTCTTTCTTTCTTCATGTAGTTGCTCCTTCCAAATCCAAGAGACCATCAAGGAGGAAGGAGCTGGCTCGAATGGCCCGGTAACGGAGGCTGGATGCCACTGTCGCTGAATATCGGCGGCTGGTGGCCCTGGAGGAGGAGGAGACGCAGTCTGGTACAACAACAACGTCCACGGGGACAGCTGCATCCTCCTCCGTGCGGGCTGCCAGCCAGCGCAGTGCTCCAGCGGTACGGAGCCGGGCTACCAAAGCCAAACACCACCGCCGAGCAGCAAAGACAGCAGCTGCCCCCCACAGGATTTGCAAGGCACACCGGCGCCGCTTATCCCTCAGACTGTCCTACCTGGAGCAGGAGGTCCTGAACTATAAGAACTTGGTGGAGGGCCTCCGCTTCGAACATGCCACCCTCCGCAAGGAGCATGATGCCCTGGCTGCTAAAGCCAACAGCACCCTGCCATAGTGTCCCTTGCCCCTTTTTTAGAGATTTTTGGGGGGTGGGAATTGGGAGTTGGGTTTTTTGGGGACTTTTGAAGGACAATCGTTGGGGTTAGGGAGGGTCTTGCGGGAGATTATTTTGTTAGGGCTATAAAAATATACTTTTTGAAACTTTATCTGACCATACCTGTTTTTTACTGCTTTTGAGTCTGGTGGGTGGGGGTTTAACAGTAAGTTTGTTTTCCTGAATAGTCCTAGGACTTTGGTAGTACTACCGTCAATCTCTCGTCTCTCCTAATACTCCATTATACTACCTCCAACCAAACGCCTATCTTACCTGTAATTTCTGTTTGCAAGTAGGGCTAGGCCCAGGGCTGGCTCCACGGGAAACAGCGAATAAGGTTGGCAATCCTGGGCGGATAAAATTTCCTCATAGCGGTGGTACTAGTGGTGTGACACAGTGGCAGTTGCATGCCTATGAAAAAAAAGAAAATTAAATCTGGTTTGTCCTCCTGAGCAATACAATGGTACAATAGAGAATATAGCAGGTGACAGTACACTAGAACAGTGCCACATTGTAGCCTAACAAATGGTAAAGTATAACTACTAATTCGGTTGAAGTTCTTTGACATTAGCCATGGGTCCTTGTCAAGCAGAGTAAGAATATATCCTCGGATTTCTTCACCAGCCTGTTGGTATCACCTTATCCTCCCCAGCAAGTGTGTGGATTTATTGCTGTAATTTAGTCACACATCAATCAAAACCACACAGCCCAGGGGAAGAGGGTTAGGGTTTGAAAAATGGATGGGTACGGGGGTTTTTGGGAAAGGTTTTGGGAGACAAGAAAAAATAGCACAGCATGGACAAACAATTGTGAACATAAACAAATCTTTGGGTACAAACCTATCCATCAATCTTTGAAAGTGCATGCACTACTGCATGCATGTCAGTGAAAAGTAAGTAGTACTTTCGACAACTGTGGAAGAAAGAATGCGACAGTACAGGGCGTGTGTGGAAATATTGATAACTATATTCAAGATAAGGTCTCTGTTGCCAGATACCTGAGAGCCTTGCTGGTCACTATAAATCCATTCACAACACTCAATGGGGTTGGTCTGGAAGGTATAGTAGATAGAAAAGGAGAAATTGCTCTTTTTCTAGGTGTCCCTTCACTCACCAGGGTTGCCCCTTGGTGACATGCTTCATCATTGGGGCCATCCCAGTCCTCTACGGGCTGGGGCGTGCTGCGACTTGCGAATTACGTAGGAGCACTTACAAATGACTATGTGTGGTGCAGATGTGATAGTGGAGTGGACTAAGTGATGTGTTAAAGGATCAATTTAGAAGCAGAGAGAGATCCAAGAAATGCAGTCACAGTCATAGAAAGAAACAATGGATACTGTATCTGTATGTTGTTGTAGTTGTCCTGTTGAGGAAATATGAATTTTTATGGTCAATTATGTCCCCTATCGAAGACCCCAACGGCTCCATGTACGTGCTTCAAGTACATGTATGTTCCCTCCACTTTTAGCTATGAAGACGCAAATACATTTGCGTCCAACGTTAACATGTCCTCTTTCAGATCCATCATGAATGGGTCGAATATTCCGTTCCTAAGTGTGCCTTGCCAACGTCTTTACTTGGTGCACTTTTCACGTTTTTCCTGGCTCAGGCGAGTTAGGCCCTGATTTCTGTCTCGAGTCTTTTCCTGCCTTCTGTCTCCAGATGCTGCAGCCTGGACCTGCATCTGTATCCCTGACCTTTGTCTTACTCCCTGCGCGGCTAGCGGTGCCAGGCTCGGCCTGCTTGCCTGCCAAGACTGTATTTTGCCTTCAAGTTATCTGCTCCGCTCCTCGAAAAAACGTTCCTGTCTAGGTAAACATCCTTCCCAGCTGCAGAGCAAAGGGCCCGGCCTTTCTGTCGCCATGCAAGTAATTCATTGCTCCTGTTACCATGGTAGGCCCATGGCCCCCACACTACATGTAGACACGTAGACGCATATACACGCCCTAACAGTCAGTATAGAATAGCCTCTGCCCAAGAGACCTTTCCCTCTAGATAATACAGTTCTCCAAACACCCGATATTGGATATGATTTGGGATTAGGTTGTTCTGACACCCCAGACTTCTGTCTCCTCATGTAAGGCTAAAAGTCAAGTCCCCTTCACCCTCCAGTTCCACGTCAATTGCACGTCATGCTGCTGCGCGCGCATCTCTGCCATGTATTTCTGCTGACACTGCAGGATTCTCTTATGGATCCACCCACTTGTGACACCTTTATGTGACGTTTCTAGTACACACCCTTGTGCACACCTTCTGTTCCACCTTTTTCATTACGTATATGTTTTCTTATCTCTCCTCTCAGCTGTTACGCCTTCTGCATCCATCACCACTGTAATGCATTGACTATATATATGATATTCTGTCAATAAAGTATTGTCTATCCCTTCCTGAACCTTCGTGGTGATGGAATACGATTTGCCTGGTTCGAACCAAGTCCTTTTTAAGGAATAAAACCCCTTTTAAAACCTCAGATGCCACGGACTCTGCCTCTTATTTTTTACTGAGTTATTCTTATTGAACTTTACCGCATAAATTAAGTATAGGTAATTTACATTTACCACATAATTGGCGCCCGAACAGGGACCCCTCCCCCACCTTACGCGCCGGCGGTGCGTTGCAGGCCCGGTTCCCTGCCACAGCCGGACGGACAACTACGCGTACCCGCAGGATTTCCTGTATCTCCCTCAGGCCAACGGAGGTGACTGAGGCTGCGATCGACACCCAGACGAGGCGGTGAGGAGTGCGGAGGATCCCGACTAGAGCCTAGCTGAGAGAGCAAGGTCCGAGGTATTCAGAGGCCCACCAGGTTCCGAAGTCCCGAAGTACCTACGTCACGAGTCGAGTCCAGTCCAGTCCAGTCCAGTGTCAAGTTTCCGAGGCCTTCCGTTCCGTGCTTCCCGGTGAGTACCGTTGCTGGGGACGCATCTAGACGAGCGCATTAGTTTGTGCCGGTCAAGACGGGTTTGGGTACACAGACCCGGTATGCACTGTTTTAGCGGTGTATCTGTACTGTTTAGCAGTATATCCGGTCTGCACTGTTTTAGCGGTGTATCTGTACTGTTTAGCAGTATATCCAGTATGCAGTTAGCTAGTTTCATTCTAATCATTATTGTTCGTTTTTAAAAATGTTTCAGTGTGTTTTAAATGTCGTGGTATGAGTGATTGTTCGATCTTCATTACTGTGGTTGTTGTATTTACTGTGTACAAGTTCGAGTAAGTATCAAGTAGCAGGGTTCAAGATGCCTTTATTTTCCAAACTAAGACAAATAAAAACTAGACAAGGGATACTCGAGGAAGCTGTTCCCATCCCACCCAGGGACACTCCCGGATATTTTATGTACCACAAGCACGGCCTAGATGCCGTATTATATCTTGACTTATGGGTGGACTATACCAAAGATTTAGAAGAGAACCAGAAATGGCCCGCTACGGGGACATGGGATGCCGACTGCATCATGAGAGTAGAAGAAGCATTATGGAAAAAGAAAGCCAGACAGTCACAGAAGGATGCCATTGAATTATGGCGTAAAGAATCGCATAGACGCACAGAGAAAGCACTCAGAAAAGCAGAAAAGAGTAGAGAGGATTCAGACAAAACCCGAGAAAACGTATTAGTGGAGGAAGGTATACGAGTTAAAGCAGAACAAGTAGACAGACAACGAAATACTCTTATGAATGGTATGTATCCTCTTCTGACCGAGGGTTTACCTACGGCCACCCAGGAAGTACCAAAAGATCTGCCACCTCCATTACTCCCGACTAAATTACACCACAAGACCGCAAAGGACATATTCCTTTCTTCCTATTTAGACGATGTAGCCCCCGAGTATGTTAATATTCCGCCACCACACACACCACCTGCTGACGGCACCCCACCCCGAGATAATCTGCACCCACTTCCGCAACAACAAACTCCTCCTCCCGGTCCACATCCTGCGCCCGTTCCACCAGCCCCAATCCTTCCTGCACCTATTCTTCCTGGCATGAATCCACTAAATCCTTTCTTACCTGGCACCTCAGGAGGTGCGGCAGGAGGTTTCCAGACACCGCCACCGACACATCGAATGACTTATAGGGATTTAGCACAGCAACGTACACCTCAAACAGTGAGTTACGACATATTTAAAGAGCCTCTTACAGACTGTAGATATGATCCAGTACCCGGTAAAGACGACAGAATGATGCTGTCATCAGTACGCCTACGACGAGTTGCCAACTATTTAATGTTACTACCAGGAATGATTGAGCATCTAGACAGAATATATCTTTTTGTCCAAACGGGGCAAGGCCCGGAAAGTATTGGCGAGGCCATGGCACATCAGAAAGTTGACACTCAAAAAATGATATTACGTTTCTTCATAAACTGCTTGATAAGAGACCAGGATAGGCCCGGTGTAGACCCGGAAGAAATGAAAGCACTTAACAAATGGGGCCAGAATATAGCGGACGGAAAACATGATAAACAGAGTTGTATAGAAAATATGTATCGACGGATCCGAAAAGCAGTAGAACAAATACACGAAAGAAGACAGCCTGAAAGGGAAATAGATACAGACAAGAATGAATCCTCGGAGGAGGAACAACCAGAAACAGCAACAGGAACAGTGCAGTTGCCAGCTAGAGAAATGATAGCATATGTAGGTAAGGGAAGATACTTTAATAATAGTACGCGTCCAGTACGTCCAGAAAGTAAGAGAGTTTTTCAAGCAGCCATGTCAAATCCAAAGACCCCTGAACACCTATTTCAGGCTACCGATAAAATACTTCAAGAACGAATGGGGTACCATGTACTCGATTCCATGGATAAACAAGAATTAGCCAGGTCAGCAGTACAATGGGCTGACAGTCCTGATAAACATAGTGATGACGCGTTAGCACAAACGTTTTTGAATCTTTCCCCAGGTGAACAGCGTCTAGCTGGTATGTACATGATACAACACCTCCTTATATTGTATAAAAGCCAACACTCTGATCCTGGTCCCCTACCTGATATATTAATAGAACTACTCATGAATAAATGGAGAGGGCTAGGTACCGATTTAATTAAAGTAATCCTAGAACATCGGCACAGATATAGTGCCTTCCTGTGTCCACAGTTTGATCCAGCTCCACCCATAGAAAGAAAAGCGTATTACATAGACAGACAGAATCCCTTACGAGAAGTGCACCCAGTCAGGAATGACGATAATACTTTTAGACGCATGTTTGTATACACGCCCATAACTAAAATAGAACTATTGGAAATGAAGAAATTAGTGCCCAGCCATGACAAAGATCCAGCAGGTTTTCACCGTGAAATAAAAGACATGCTACTCATGGGTGATTATACCTATCCCGACATCATGAAAATATTGAAAGTATTATTGCCTGCCGGTATTTACGAGAAACTCAAAGAAAAAGAATGGGAGGTGGGAGAGCAAAAGATTGATTGGGCTGCATTAGAAAACGAAGAAAACACTCGAACTCCAGGCCTAGGGCTTGGGGACAAAACTAAAGCATTACCAGGATTGTTAGTACAAGTATTGCCACGTTTATTAGCAACGAAAAAGGAAGACTGGGATGCAATCTCAGCCTGCAAACAGAAACCCGATGAAGACACTAGTGATTTTTATTCCCGATTCGAGAAATGTTTTATTATTAATAGTGGCCTGAAAGCAAGTAGCGAGTCATATCCACATCTTTTTGTATCCAAATTAGTCGAGAATTCCCTGCCCCAGGTTAAGAACCGAGTACTGAAAGTCGAGAGCACCTGGCAAGCTAATACCCCTTCACAAATGTTACAAATGTTACAGTACCACCAGAATAGAATTAGAGAAGAACATGAACACGAACAAAGACGTATGAAAGACACGAAAATGAAAATGCTAGTTGCTCAGTCAGTTCCAGCTGACGCTAATAAAAAGGGTACGACACAGTCCAATAATTCAGCAGGTCCTGTTAAAGGGACATGTAACTACTGTAAGCAGCCAGGTCACTATATAAACGATTGTGCAGTTTTGAAACATAATATCTCTACGGGTAAAACCAAAGAGAGACCGCGTCCACCTAGACAAGATCAAGCCCAACAACAAGTACCCCAGAACGTACAGCCTATGCATGCTTCACAACAGACAGTACAGACCGTAGCAGTACCACAGTCACAGCCCATTACCGCAACACAAAACACGACACAACAGATGTACCAGTATGCACAAAATGATTATCCTGATTATCAGCGATACACATGAAACAGCCTAGAGAGGGAGGTTGGCTTGCCTCTTATTGAGGTTCCTGTAGATCAAGAGGGTCCTTATGTACATAGTCAAGTATTAGGGAAAGACAGAAAGTTTTTAATTGATACAGGGGCAAGCAGGACAACTATAAGTCACGACGAGGTTCCAGGGGCACCCCTCTCAGGCTCACAGAATGTTTCCCTTGGATTTTCAGGAAAGCCTATTGTTAATGAAGTATCGCAACCACTTCCCCTCGCAGTTGGTCCATTGACACGTACTACAGATTTACTACTTACAAAATCATGCCCAGAAAACTTGTTAGGTATAAAGACACTGAAAGCTCTAGGAGCTGTGATTTGCTGTTCTCCGGAAGGAGTAAGATTGTTCCTACGTGACTTTAAAGGTCACTATGTGTTGAGAGATATTGATCCCAGATTACAGAATGTTCCTGCACGTTTATGGGCACAAGGCCCCACTGATGTAGGTTGTATGCACATTACACCATATCGAGTTACGCTCAAGCCAGGAGTGGTATTACCACGAATGCGCCGATACAAGTTATCCCCAGATGCTGTAGTGGCTTTACTGAAAATCATTGACGAGCTCATTGCACAAGGAGTGGTTGTGGAAACCGACTCCAATCTCTGTAATTCCCCCATCATCCCGATTCTTAAACGTACTGATCCAAATGCACCCCCAGTTTATCGATTAGTTATCGATTTGCGAGAACTAAATAAATGTATTGTGCCACAGTACCCTGTGGTTCCCGACATCTCATCCTTATTGACTGCTATTGATTCAGAGGCGACGTTCTTTACTGTAATTGACCTCAAGAACGCCTTCTTCAGTGTCCCCATTGATCCGGAGCGCCAATATCTCTTCGGATTCTGTTTAAATGGCCGAAGCTTCAAATTTGCACGCGCACCTCAAGGATTCACAGAAAGCCCCAGCATCTATAGCCAAGCACTGAAAAGACAACTTGACAGTATTCACATGCCTGAAAACACTGCCCTGCTTCAGTATGTCGATGATCTACTGATCACCGCCCGAAGCGAACCTGAATGTGAACGAGCATCACTGACGGTTTTACATTTTCTGGCCGATAAGGGGCACAAGGTGTCCCCTTCAAAGCTGCAATTCTGTGTTCAGCAAGTTGTGTACCTTGGGCACTTGCTGTCCAAAGGGGGGAGACAGCTCACGCCTGACCGCATCCAGTTAATTGTAAACATGTCACCACCGAAGACACAAAAGGAGGTGCGGGCCTTCATAGGCCTCACTTCTTACTGCAGACAATGGATTCCCCAGTACGCATTCCTAGCAAAGCCACTCATACAGTTGACAACTCAGGAGGCAGCGTCTTCGACTGTCCTCCCTTGGACTCAGGAACACACACAAGCTTTTGAAGACTTAAAGAAAGTGTAGGAAATGAGACCCCCGGCCCGCCAGGACTTGCACCCCAGCCAGTCAGAGACCACCACTCCTATGTAAAATCGACCCCTGCTCGCCCTCTAGGTAACGCGGCGCGGGCAGCCAGGCCTAACTCGGAGGACATGTGAAGCATTTGCGCACGCACCCACCAACAACAACATCCCCGGCCTCCCACAAAAGGAACTCCACACCAAATATATATATGAAAATAGTCTTTGTATTAAGGAGGACACATAGGAACACACATTGTACAAGGTGCCAGGGGCACGGGCAGGGGCTACAGGGAAGAAGGTACAGCACAGGGCCAAGGGACCACTGTCAGGAATCGCATACCGGGGACATCTGGTATTCAGGGGGGGGGGAAGTAGGTCAAGGTACATAACATACAGGAGCACCCGTAGAGGTGCCACATAGAATACTTGTAGGGATCACTTTAGTCTTAGTCCATAGCCATCCACAGGCCAGCGGGCCTTTCTGGGGCAAGGGGCCCAGAGTCTCGATGTTCATGGCAGGGAGCCCAGGGCAAACCTAAACGTAGCAGTTGCCCACTAAGTGCTGGGCAACTGAGGGACGTCGTGCGGGCCTCGCCGACCCTGGGGACAAGGAGTGCCAACTGGAGGAGCCACTCGGGCTCGAGAACGAGGGGGGCATTGGCACGGTGGAGCCTCTCGGGCTCTGGGGTTGAGGGGGGACCACAGGTGGAGCCTCGCAGGGCTTGGAAGTAAAGGGGGCCAAAGGGGGAGCCTCGCCGGGCTCAGAGATGAAGGGGGCCCAAGGCGGAGCCTCGCCGGGCTCGGAAGTAAAGGGGGCCAAAGGGGGGAGCCTCGCCGGGCTCAGAGGTGAGGGGGGCCAAGAGGGAGCCTCTCTGGGGCTCAAGGAAGGAGGAGCCGTATGCGGAGCATCGTGGGAGTCCTTCCGGACTCTGGGACCCAGGGAGGAGGCCTCGCGGACCCACAGCACTCCCCCTGGCAGAGGAGCGCCCGCACTCACCGGCTGATAGAGGCGGCGGCTTCACGGGGCCTCAGCTCCTTGGCGTGGCGATGGCGGCGCTCCCTCCTCCGGGAGAGCCATAGACTGCCGGGTGCGCCTGGGGAAGCCCTCCAAGGTCGGGCCAATCCCTGCGCGGCCCCGCAATGACGCGGTAGGAGTCCCGGCGGCCAGGACCAATGGCGGGGCGGCAATGCTTTCTCCGGGGCCGCCAATGGCAGCGCGGCCCTGGATAGGGAGGCGGGCACAGCGCCTCCACAGCCGACTCCGGGCTGCAGCGGTGAACTCGGGGAGGTAGCGAGGAGTAGGCTCCCTCGTAAACATGCCACGCAAGGGGGTAGGCGAGGTAGGCACTCGCTGGGCGTCTGGCAACTCCGTGGGGCAGGGCAAATGCCGGGTGGCACCGGCTCGATGAATCCAGCGCTCCCAAGCGCTAGGGTATAGATGCTGCGCTCTCAGCGCTAGGGATCAGGAGAAAAGCGCTTCCCAGAGGCCAGATGAAGGTAGCAAAGTCCATAGGGAGTCTAGGACCTCAGGTGGAGCGTAGCCGCTCCTAGGAGGGGGAAAACCATCAGGAGTTCAGGAGTAGGGCAGGGCCCAGGGAGGCAAGCCAACCCTGAGCCCAAGCAGCAGCAGCTCCTGGTAGATTCAAGTTGAGAACAAGAACAAGTCCAGAGTGTCACAGCACCCTTTTTATACACACATTCTTGGTCTGAAGGGGCAGGCAGGGGGAGAACCAGCTGGAACTGGTTATGGGGGGATTCTTTACGCTGGCCAGGCTAGGAACATCAGCCGCACCCTAGGGGGTGGAGCCAGCATTGTCTGGGGAAAACCCAGCCTCATTCATGACACTCAAACCAGACAGTCAATCCACAAGCAGACCCAGGCTCACTCCTCCCCTCACATCAGTATGCTAAACACTCCATTCACCACCGGGGCAGACCCTCCCAGATCCTGGGAGCCAGGCTCACCAGCCAGCCCCGGCCAATCATACGCCAGGCACATATTCCACAAATATGCCAACTTCCAAAAGGGGGACTTCTACACTAGACACACTCATACCTCATATACCGTTGCGCAGCATTCAATCTCACGAGTTCATACATACCAGACTTGACCCTGCACACCCTACGCATCGGGAACTACCGAGGACTCATCCATTCCCCATGCATTCCTATGGAAGGGTAGGTCGCTCTCTCCTCACACTCACTCAGAGGGGAAATCACCCTCCCCAGGTTACATATACCATAAAAACTTCAGGGGCGGACCTGCCAGATGGGCCACGTCCAACAGAAAGCTTTATGCCAAGCACCTGTTTTAGCAACACCATGTTACAGCAAGCCTTTTACACTTTTTGTTACAGAACGTGAAGGTACTGCATTGTCAGTACTCACTCAGGAACAAGCAGGTTCACACAAACCGTGTGCTTACTTTTCTAGCACATTAGATCCAGTAGCCCAGGCGTTGCCTGCGTGCTTGAAATCAGTAGCAGCGACAGCCTTAGCAATCAGACAAAGTGATTCCATAGTGTTAGGACACCAATTGACAGTACAAGTTCCACATTCCGTGGAAGTTCTTTTAAACCGAACACAGACTCAGCACTTGACTATAGCATGACTGACAGGTTATGAATTGACATTGTTTCAGCCACACATAGAAATCAGACGCTGTAATACATTGAATCCCGCTACACTTCTACCATTAGGTGAAACAGACCCATTGGCACATGATTGTATTGAAATCATTACTATTACGACGAAACCCAGACAAGACTTGACAGACACTCCATTACCAGATCCAGACCTGACACTTTATGTGGATGGTTCATGCATGAGAACAAGTACCGGAGAGTTAGTGGCCGCCTACGCAGTCACGACAGAAACTGACGTTATAGAAACAAATTGTATTGACACCCTGTCAGCTCAAGCAGCAGAGCTCATCGCTCTGACACAAGCCTGTATTCAAGCCAGAAATAAGAGAGTTAACATATATACAGATTCACGTTATGCATTCGGAGTCGTACACGACTTCGGTGTCCTCTGGCGAGAGAGAGGTTATTTGACTTCTCACGGTGCCAAAATTCAACACGGTCCCCTCATTCAAGCACTGTTAGATGCAATACATCTGCCTACAGCCATATCCATCATGAAGTGCAAGGCACATACGAAAGTCACTGATATCATTTCCCAGGGTAACGACCTGGCAGACCGAACAGCCAAGCAGACAGCTCAGAATCAGACTCACGCAACTGACTTGACAAAGACAATAGTTCCGACACACTGCATGACAGTTAGGGATCCCGCCCTTGATGTAATTGACATACAGACACATGCTACACCAGATGAAATCAAGAAATGGACTGAACTAGGAGGGATCCAAAAAGATCAGGGATGGATGACGAAGGGAAAATCTACATGGTTTCTCCCCGACTCTATGGTTCAAGTTATCATTAACACAGTACATAGTCCTGCACATCTAGGAGAAAAAGCCATGTTAGACAGTATTCAAAACATTTACGAGCAGCAGCCAAACAGAAAGTGCGTACTTGCATGATTTGTTGTCAGTTCAACCCAGGTAAAAGCATTCCTGTAGAGCAAGGTGGATTTCATCCTCCCGATCACCCTTTTGAAGTCCTCCAGATGGATTATATCCAGATGGAACGTTGTCGAGGATTTAAATATGTCCTCGTAGTTGTATGTGCACTTTCCCGTTGGACAGAAGCATATCCAGTCCCAGATTACACTGCTCCGACCACTGCCAAGCAGCTGGTACGTGAATTCTTCCCCAGGTATGGTTTGCCCCGTATCGTATACTCAGATAAAGGTCAGCCATTCTCGTCCGAGCTTGTGAAACAGGTTACACTCCTGCTCGGCTACCAATGGAAGTTCCATTGTGTCCGACATCCCGAGGCAGCAGGTCTCGTGGAGCGTCACAATCAGACTCTGAAAATTCGTCTTGCCAAAATCTGTAGAGAGAAAGGCGTCGACTGGATAGTAGCTTTACCAGTCGCACTCTTTTACATGAGAATGATCGCACATTCCCGAACAGGGCTATCCCCGTACGAGGTGGTCTTTGGTAGGCCACCAAATATGTGGGGGACGCCTCTGCCTCGAAAAATTACCGATGTTGACTGTAATATGCTGACAGATTACCTTGCTTCCTTGATGTCTGCACTACAATCATGTCGTTCACAGGTCGCTGCAGCTTTTCCAGACAACACCGAGGTGAAGCCCCATGAAGTTGTTCCAGGCGATTTCGTCTTCGTAAGAAATTTCGATAGGAGGAGTCCGCTGGAGCCCCGTTGGCAGACGCCGAAGCTAGTACTTTTGACCACAAGGACTGCCATAAAAGTGGAGGGCCGCAAGGGCTGGCTGCACTCGAGTCATATCAAAAAGTTTCATGGACTACCGCCAGATTTGAACTCTCAGCCCTGCCCTCCTCCACAGACTGATTCAAAACTCCCCCTGGTCGAGAAAACTTCTTCCCAAGAATATAAGTTGAAATTGAGGTCTAGCAAGTCAGACAGTTTAATTGTTTAAGTCCTCCCCTAGGTGAATCGGTTAGACGAGTCTCTGACATGTATCCCCTAGACCCCAATAGAGAGAGAGATAGACAGAAACAGCTCAAGAAACGTGAATATTGTAAATCACTTCGCAGCCACTGTATCGTGACACTATTAATTATGTTTTTTCTGAGTCTTTTGATTATTGCTGCAAGTATACTGTTGCATATATACTACCCTATTTTCAAACGTGCACATTCTCTCTTTAATGTTACTGCAGAACATTCTTTCAGTGAATTACCCCCGCATGAATTGTCTTACCAACTTGCGCTGCGCAACAACACATTCATTAGTATGTTACATCATTCCCATCAGACCAGCAACGCTACAAATTGTTGGATATGTGGCCGACTCCCTCCTTATCAGAAATACAAGGGAGTTCTGCCTCTCTTTCCGTACCCGTTCACACACAATGGTTCCTGTGGTGCATGGTTTAGTTTGATAAATTCTTTAGATTCCAATTCAGTAGTTTACCAGGGCAACTGGGTATGGGGAAATCTGAACACTGTTTTGCATAAAGTATGTTACCCTGACAAGGAGGGTCTCCCCAAAAGGACAGGGACCGATCTAGAGAATGAAGTCTATGGATTAGGTAACTTTACACTTAACCTCATGATTCTGAATGTTGAATCTGAAACCGCACCAGTCTTGCCTGCTATGTCAGTATTACCAGTCAAAGGTGAATTATGTGTTAGAAAGAATGGTTCAGTACACCTGGGTCATAGTAAATGTACTACTGTGATCGAATTCCGTGATAAAGGCAAGTCTACGTTTAAAGCTTCCCGTCATTCCTATTTCATTTGTGGTCATACCGCATACATACGCTTACCTCCAGATTGGGATGGCACCTATTACATTGCATTCCTTCTGCCACCTGTTTTCCTAGCCCCTCCTGATTATCATAGGAATACTCATCTAGTACACAATAGACCCCAGAGAGATCTCCCGATTGTCGACTACACTGAAACGGCATGGGAGCAATACACAGACTTCAATAAAGGTTTCTTTCCCTACTTAGGTGCTGTCTTTAATAGTAAACTGATACGAAAATTAACTAGAACCCTCGAAGCAGTAGTGAATGAGACTACTTCCGCCCTAGGCAACTTAACGGAGGAGCAGTCTGCTATGCGGATTGTTGTTCTTCAAAATCGTCTTGTCCTTGACGTCATCCTGGCCGATAGGGGCGGAGCCTGTAGGGTCATCGGATCGAGCTGCTGTGTTTTCATTCCAGAAAACGCGCCATCAGTATATAGAGCCATAACACGTCTTCACAAAATTGCAAGTCAGATACACCAGAATCCAGGCACCTGGACTTGGTCCGGTTGGTTCTGGAGCGTATTGTCAGCCTGGGGATGGAAGATCCTATCCTTCCTAGGTGTTGCCCTTCTCATAGTATTCAGTTGTTGCCTATGTTTACAATGTGGGCCAGCGATTTGCGGCTTGTGCGCCACATCATGTATTCCTCATTCAAGTCCACGCTCAAAACACCGTAAGAAGAAAGAAGAGCAAATGATGTTACATGAACAGATTGATAGATTAATGAGGATTGATATATCATGAAGGGTCCGTAGGGGACAAGGAGGGAATGAGGAAATATGAATTTTTATGGTCAAATATGTCCCCTATCGAAGACCCCAACGGCTCCATGTACGTGCTTCAAGTACATGTATGTTCCCTCCACTTTTAGCTATGAAGACGCAAATACATTTGCGTCCAACGTTAACATGTCCTCTTTCAGATCCACCATGAATGGGTCGAATATTCCGTTCTTAAGTGTGCCTTGCCAACGTCTTTACTTGGTGCACTTTTCACGTTTTTCCTGGCTCAGGCGAGTTAGGCCCTGATTTCTGTCTCAAGTCTTTTCCTGCCTTCTGTCTCCGGATGCTGCAGCCTGGACCTGCATCTGTATCCCTGACCTTTGTCTTACTCCCTGCGCGGCTAGCGGTGCCAGGCTCGGCCTGCTTGCCTGCCAAGACTGTATTTTGCCTTCAAGTTATCTGCTCCGCTCCTCGAAAAAACGTTCCTGTCTGGTAGTTTAGGTAAACATCCTTCCCAGCTGCAGAGCAAAGGGCCCGGCCTTTCTGTCGCCATGCAAGTAATTCATTGCTCCTGTTACCATGGTAGGCCCATGGCCCCCACACTACATGTAGACACGTAGACGCATATACACGCACTAACAGTCAGTATAGAATAGCCTCTGCCCAAGAGACCTTTCCCTCTAGATAATACAGTTCTCCAAACACCCGATATTGGATATGATTTGGGATTAGGTTGCTCTGACACCCCAGACTTCTGTCTCCTCATGTAAGGCTAAAAGTCAAGTCCCCTTCACCCTCCAGTTCCACGTCAATTGCACGTCATGCTGCTGCGCGCGCATCTCTGCCATGTATTTCTGCTGACACTGCAGGATTCTCTTATGGATCCACCCACTTGTGACACCTTTATGTGACGTTTCTAGTACACACCCTTGTGCACACCTTCTGTTCCGCCTTTTTCATTACGTATATGTTTTCTTATCTCTCCTCTCAGCTGTTACGCCTTCTGCATCCATCACCACTGTAATGCATTGACTATATATATGATATTCTGTCAATAAAGTATTGTCTATCCCTTCCTGAACCTTCGTGGTGATGGAATACGATTTGCCTGGTTCGAACCAAGTCCTTTTTATGGAATAAAACCCCTTTTAAAACCTCAGATGCCACGGACTCTGCCTCTTATTTTTTACTGAGTTATTCTTATTGAACTTTACCGCATAAATTAAGTATAGGTAATTTACATTTACCACACTGTTGAAATTGGTAAGTATGTTGCATGCAGAAAAAAATTCCTCTTATTAGCGGCACTCCTCCATTGCAGCTGACGCTTCGTCCATCGATGTTGGTCACCAGAAGACACCCTGTAAAAAAAGCACAGCATGGACAAACAATTGAACATAAACAAATCTTTGGGTACAAACCTATCCATCAATCTTTGAAAGTGCATGCACTACTGCATGCATGTCAGTGAAAAGTAAGTAGTACTTTCGACAACTGTGGAAGAAAGAATGCGACAGTACAGGGCGTGTGTGGAATTATTGATAACTATATTCAACATAAGGTCTCTGTTGCCAGATACCTGAGAGCCTTGCTGGTCACTATAAATCCATTCACAACACTCAATGGGGTTGGTCTGGAAGGTATAGTAGATAGAAACTGAGAAATTGCTCTTTTTCTAGGTGTCCCCTCACTCACCAGGGTTGCCCCTTGGTGACATGCTTCATCATTGGGGCCATCCCAGTCCTCTACGGGCTGGGGCGTGCTGCGACTTGCGAATTACGTAGGAGCACTTACAAATGACTATGTGTGGTGCAGATGTGATAGTGGAGTGGACTAAGTGATGTGTTAAGGGATCAATTTAGAAGCAGAGAGAGATCCAAGAAATGCAGTCACAGTCATAGAAAAACACAATGGATACTGTATCTGTATGTTGTTGTAGTTGTCCTGTTGAATTTGGTAAGTAAGTTGCATGCAGAAAAAAATTCCTCTTATTAGCGGCACTCCTCCATTCCATCTGACGCTTCGTCCATCAATGTTGGTGACCAGAAGACACCCTGTCCACTGCCTGCCTGGCGGATGCTGAATTGCGGCTCGCTAATGTGAAGCCTGACTCCATCCTTTTTTCCCCATTGCACAGACTGAAACCCGGCCTGTAATTAGTCAACGAAAAACAGGAAGTGATATAATATCACAACACCACTTATAAATAAATATAAGGTATGTAGGCTGTGGAGTGCAAAAAGTCACACTTTGATTTTCCTAGTAGACAGTACAATATTTTTGAAAGTGCGTACTCTGTCTGAGTCACCTTTTGAAGGATAAATAAGTATGGGCAAATTAATGTAGCGGATCTTTCCCCTCAAGCTAGGTGTACTGTAAACTGTGTTTTAGAACAAAATTAGATCTTCCCAGCAGTGCTCCCACCCAGACCCTTACTAAAGCCAGTCGCATAAATGTAGAAGACCCCCAATCAAATCTCAAAAAACGAGGCCTAGCAGAAAACTGGTGACAAAACGTACTTTGAAAGTAAAAGTAGGCCCAAATACCCCCTTACCCACCGTGGATTGCATTCAAACCACTTGCAAGCAACCAAGCAAAAGTATCCATAGCCAGCATCGCTCCAAGACTCGAAAACCCCCCCACCCAAACACATGCAATAGAAATACTGCTAACCCTAACGAATCCTAAGTTAAGAATAGTGGCAAAGGCTTTCTTTAACTATGCCAAATCCCCCCTTTCCCACCATGGATTTTCTTCAAATGACTTGCAACCAAAATTACACATTCTCACGAGTGCTCTAAGACCCCAGAACTCAGTTGCAAAAATCTAGAACACCCCGAAACACATGCAATCCTGCTGCTAGGGCTAACCCTAACGAACCCTAAGTTACAAAAAGTGCCAAAAGGCTTTTCCGCGTGGATTTTGTCCCAACCACTTCTATCCGGTATTAGACCTTCCTAGGAATGCCCCAAGACCCGCCAACCCACCCGCCAAAAAGCATAACACCCCCAAACAGGCCAAAAGCAAACTCTCATACTTACAATATTTCTCGGCTTTCGGTCCAAACGCGCTGTGTAGCTCGGCCATAAGTCCGGTTTACCACCACGGATTTCCTGAAAAGCAAATGCAATCAAGATTAGAGTGTCCCAGCAGTGCTCCCAGACCCCGAAACTCACCCACAAACAGCCGGAACCCCCTCAAAGAGCACCTCAAAGGCAAGCAAGTCAGCAAAAACACCAAGAAATTTCCGCCTCGGATTTGGTCCAAACCACTTTTATCCGGTATTAGAGCTTCCCAGCAATGGCCCCAGAGCCGTCAACCCAGGAGAAAACGAGTAGAAGACCCCCAAACAGCCAAAGAGCAAAAGCACAAAAATGGGGACTTAGTCATTTTTTGGCAAATTTCCCAAATCACTCCGCGCGCGCTCTGCAGCTAGGCCCTAACTCCCCTCTGCCACCATGGATTTGCTTCAAACCTCTTGCAAAGTAAAGTATCCATAGCCAGCAGTGCTCCCAGACCCCGAAACCCACCCACAAACACCAGGAAGCCCCCCAAACAGGCCCCCAAAAACGCTACATTGAGCAAAATGTCAGAAATAGCCCAAAAAAAAAACGCGTGGATTTTGTCCCAAACACTTCTATCCGGTATTAGACCTTCCCAGGAATGCCCCAAGACCCGCCAACCCACCCGCCAAAAAGCATAACACCCCGAAACAGGCCAAAAGCAAACTCTCATACTTACAATATTTCTTGGCCTTCGGTCCAAACGCGCTGTGTAGCTAGGCCATAAGTCCGCTTTACCACCACGGATTTCCTGAAAAGCAAATGCAATCAAGATTAGAGTGTCCCAGCAGTGCTCCCAGACCCCGAAACTCACCCACAAACAGCCGGAACCCCCTCAAAGAGCAACTCAAAGGCAAGCAAGTCAGCAAAAACACCAAAAAAATTCTGCCTCGGATTTGGTCCAAACCACTTTTATCCGGTATTAGAGCTTCCCAGCAATGGCCCCAGTGCCGTCAACTCACCTGCAAAGAGGTAGAACAACACCCCCACAAGTGCTGAGTCTTTCTTCATTGGGCGTAAACCAGCCCTCTGCTTTGATGGAAATAGGAGTCTGGAGGAGGAGGATAGAGGAGCATGTTCTTCTGAACTTGTGAACCTGAGGAATGCAGACTGCGGCACCTTCAAATCAATTAGCAAACAAGTGAAGACAGTTCTGCTGATGGGCTTGTTTTTGTGATTATCTGATTAAAGTTTGAATTATATTAACTGTGCACAACAAAGAAAGACAGACACACAGGAATAAAAGTGAATAAGGACGAAAAAGAAAGTTATTGATTCGTTGTCTCATTTTCAGGGCTCGGTATCACGGTCCATGAATGAGAATAAGGCTCTCATACTCTGCGAATTCAGGCAGGGTGAGCTCAGTGTCACCTGACAGAGAAGAAATTCCCTCATCTATGTTGCTGTCCACCTCGTCTTCACCCGGCGAGCTTTCTCGTACTCTGAAATCTGGTGGTATGAGGTGCTGATTCATCTTGATCATTGTTAACCTCTCCACATTTTTGGGCGAGAGGCGGCTCCGTTTGGAAGTTACAATGCCACCAGCAGCACTGAAAACACTTTCAGAAGACACGCTTGCGAGTGGGCAAGACAAGTAGTTTAAAGCCAGGTTGGTGAGCTGTGGCCACAATTCTTTTTTCCCATGCCAATACGCCAATGGGTCAGCATTAACATAGACCTCTGTTGAGTCATTCAGATAGTCCTTCACCATCGACTCAAGGTTATCCTCCAAGGTTCCTTCACTTTGCTTAGCTGTTGCTGTGACCTTTTGAGAACCAAACCCAAGCCGAGCTAGCCAATCCTCTTCAGCCTCCAATGTTACTGTTGTGTCTGGTGGTGCAGATGATCTGGTTGCTGGTCTCTTTAACGGCTGAGAGGTCACTTGTGCCGCATCCACAGGTGCAGAAGTGGATTGTTGTGACTGGGGATGGCCTGCTGATGCTGATGTACTGCCTTTTCCTTCAATTTGCTGCTGTTCTCTTTCAAACCTCTTGGCTGAGGAGGCTATCCACTGTTTGTACTTTGTAACATCTTCATCAGCAAAAGGAAAGAATGCTTGGCCTGCCAGTGCCTTTTTGTAGCGTGGATCCAGAATAGTAGCACAAATGTAATGCTGGTTTGAGTGGATCATTTTAAGACGTTCATCACCTTGTAGGTGCTCTAATAATTTCTCAGCCAGAACAAAAGGAACTTGGTTTTCTTCATCTTTTTCAAACATAGAACACACCTCCTTCAGTTGGTGCTCCAGCATGTACAACAATGGGATAGCTTTTCCCAAATTACAGTCCTCCTTGCTGACTGCACGCGTGAAGAACTCAAAAGGACGAAGCATGCGTGCCAGGCTTTTAACTATGTTCCATTGCGCCGCACCCATCCTCAGGTCCTCCTTCTGAGCTGTACCCTGTGTTAAGAAATAGTGATCGAGTACCGTATACTGCTCATACAGATGCTCAAGCATGTAGAAGGTTGAGTTCCAACGTGTTACCACCTCCTGGATGAGTGCTTCACTGGCATTTGACGTTCATATAGCAGGCTCCTCAGATGCTTCCGGGCCTTAAAAGAATGGCTGAAATGGTTGCACATTTTTCGGCAGGTGTCCACTACTCTGTACGCTGCACTGTCTTTATCACCCAAGAATTTTTTGACAACCAGGTTTATACAGTGCGCCAAACACGGCACTCTGAAATAGTCACCCAGCTGCATGGCCTTAACTATATTGGCGCCATTGTCCGTGGAAACATAACCAACCTGGTGTTTTTTTGGGGACAGACAGTCAAGGGCCTTTGTGTTAAAGACATCCAAAATGTTTTGTGCTGTGTGACGTTTCTCCAAACCAAACATGGCTAGTGTTGCATGTTTCCGAGCAGCTTTAAAAACAATGTCCGGGTCAACACCTGCGTTTAGCTTTGCTTTAGCCCCTGAAAAAGAGACCCAGTGTGCAGTGATGCACATGTAATCAGCGCCTGCGCCACTGATCCACATGTCTGTTGTCAGATGTATAGTGTAAACAGCACTCTTCTGCAAAGCTGCCCCAATCACCTCCAGAACATCTTCATGTAGTGCTGGAACAGCAACTCGGGCAAAATAGAACCGGCTAGGAACCTTCCATTTAGGGCAGAGCGCTGCCACTAATTCTAGAAAACCAACCCCTTCTACAAAAGAAAAAGGGAGAAGGTCCAGAGCTAGCATTTTAGCCAGCTTAGTGTTATACAGACGCGTCAGTGGGTGGTTGCGTTCATATTGCGCTTCTGTAAACAACATCTTTTTAATGTTGCCCTGGACCAAGGATTTACGGGATGATGATGATTTCTTCGACCCAGTTACGCTCGCTGATGAACTTTTTCGCATTGGTGTCTCACTCTCTCCCACACTCTTAGTGTGGCTCACATGGGGTGTGCTGCTGACAGGGGTACTGGGTGTAAGTGAAGTGTTTGAATCGTCTTCTTCCTCGTCATCATCAGATGAAAAATCAACGTTTTCATTACGTGCAATTCGGGCTTCCTTGATCTCCTTTAGGTGCGCATGCCATTTGACAGTGTGCTGTCTCTCAAGATGACCTCTCTGGCCTCCGGTACCATAGTTGGTACCAAACTTACCACGACTAACTCGAAGCTTACAAATGCTACAAATGGCTACGTTTTCCTTTTTTGGGCAAACACTAAAGAAGTCCCAAACTGGAGACTTGAAATGTCTTTGGGGGCCGGAGGAGGCGGCGATACTGGTGGTGGTGGGCCTGCTGCTAATGCCAGATGAAGTGGAGGATGTGGATTGCCGAACTTCAGTACGTTTTGCACTTTCACCACCACTAATTGAGGTCGAGGTGGATGGATGTCCCTTCTTGTGAGGAAGAAATATGGAAGCGGTAGGTGTTGGTGTACTAGTTAACTCCAAATCCAATGATTGTTGTATTTCCATTGCCTCCTCGTCGACATCATCATCACGCTCAGCAGCTTCTCGGGATAGGGTCAAAATGTCTCTTTGCTGCATGCCCGCTGGGGCTGCAGTGACCTTTATGATGACTGGCTCGTCGTCATCGTGAGAGGCTTCATCAGCAGCAGTATCCGTCACTTCTTGTTGAGCCTCATCACTCTCCATAGCTATGAGTTTTTTGACGACCTTCCTTTTACGCTTAGGTACCTTTGTCAGATCATGGTGTGCCTCACTCTCAGACGGCAGTGGTGCTGGTTCCCAATTGGGATCCGTATCATCAGAAGGAGGTGGGCTTGAAGAAGATGTAGACACCAACCTTGATCTTTTCCTTGCTAGGGATGTGGAAGACAATGAATGATCATCAGGAGGAGTGGCTTCCAATGATACCTCGGCCTGATTGTCGATTTCCTGATGTGCCCCTACTTCGGGAGGAACAACTATTGTGGGCACTTGTGACCCTCCATGCACCTCTGCTTGCGCATCTCCTTGCGCTGCCTCTCCTTCCACATGTACTTGGGCTTGTACTTGCACATGGTGTTGTTGTTGCGGCTGTGGTTGTTCAACACTTGTCAGATGAGTTACAACAACCTGTGTTGATTCAGGGACATTGCTGCTACTTTCTTGCGATGAGCCAACATCACTGGTCGATGGTGATTGGAGAAGTACACTGACTGCCTCTGAAGCACTCAAGGGCTTTGACTTAAGTTGGCGTGGTGGTGGAGGCACTGAACCCAATGGAGCGGAGGTGCTGCTCCCAGCTTGGTCCCCAGCAGATCCTGCTGCTGCTGCAGGCGTACTTTTTTTTTTGCTCCCAAAAAACGCGGCGGCCGGCACACCAGCCTCCTTGGTAACTTGCTTCTTCTGCTCCTTACTAGCAACTTTCTTGCTAGAGGAGCTACGGAGACATTTTTTTGGGGCCATCTTCTTCAGAGCAGGTCAGACAGCAGGCCGCAGTTGCACGAATTGTAGAGTTGTCTGAGGCCAGACGTGACGTCGCTTGACGTTATGCTGCACACACACACCGCTGCAGGACTTCTTCCTGGCACTGGTGGTTCTCTTGAGTCTTGTGCACCTAAAAGCAATGGAAGACAGAGGAACATCAGTTCAGTTATACACCCCAAAAAAATCGAAAAAACCCAGAAAAATCAGCACAATCCCATGCCCTCCATGATGCTTAAATTCAAGACACCCCACAGAAAGACTAGGCACATGCAACACTCACTAGTCACTACCCCTGGTGAAAAGGCCACAACAACAGGCCAAAAAAACGAAAATCACAGAAAAATCAGCACAATCCCAAGCCATCCAGCCCCTCCATGATGTTTAAATTCAAGACAACCCACAGAAAGACTAGGCACATGCACCACTCACTACCCCCTGGTGAAAAGGCCACAACAGGACAAAAAAACGAAAATCGCAGAAAAATCAGCACAATCCCAAGCCATCCAGCCCCTCCATGATGCTTAAAATTCAAGACACTCCACAGAAAGACTAGGCCCATGCACCACTCACTACCCCTGGGCATAATGGATGAAAGCTAGGCAAAATGGGTGCAGGCCTGAGAACACTGCCTGCATTCAAAATGGCCCCCTCCATCACAGCACATGGCCAGGGCCTGTAGCAGCACTCAAAATGGCCCCCAACCACATGGCCTGTCCACAACAGGCCCAAAAAACGAAAATCACAGAAAAATCAGCACAATCCCATGCCATCCAGCCCCTCCATGATGTTTAAATTCAAGACAACCCACAGAAAGACTAGGCCCATGCACCACTCACTACCCCTGGGCATAATGGATGAAAGCTAGGCAAAATGGGTGCAGGCCTGAGAACACTGCCTGCATTCAAAATGGCCCCCTCCATCACAGCACATGGCCAGGGCCTGTAGCAGCACTCAAAATGGCCCCCAACCACATGGCCTGTCCACAACAGGCCAAAAAAACAAAAATCACAGAAAAATCAGCACAATCCCATGCCATTCAGCCCCTCCATGATGTTTAAATTCAAGACAACCCACAGAAAGACTAGGCCCATGCACCACTCACTACCCCTGGGCATAATGGACGAAAGCTAGGCAAAATAGGTGCAGGTCTGAGAACACTGCCTGCATTCAAAATGGCCCCCTCCATCACAGCACATGGCCAGGGCCTGTAGCAGCACTCAAAATTGCCCCCAACCACATGGCCTGTCCACAACAGGCCCAAAAAACGAAAATCACAGAAAAATCAGCACAATCCCATGCCATCCAGCCCCTCCATGATGTTTAAATTCAAGACAACCCACAGAAAGACTAGGCCCATGCACCACTCACTAGCCCTGGGCATAATGGATGAAAGCTAGGCAAAATGGGTGCAGGCCTGAGAACACTACCTGCATTCAAAATGGCCCCCTCCATCACAGGACATGGCCAGGGCCTGTAGCAGCACTCAAAATGGCCCCCAACCACATGGCCTGTCCACAACAGTCCAAAAAACGAAAATCACAGAAAAATCAGCACAATCCCATGCCATCCAGCCCCTCCATGATGTTTAAATTCAAGACAACCCACAGAAAGACTAGGCATATGCACCACTCACTACCCCTGGGCATAATGGATGAAAGCTAGGCAAAATGGGTGCAGGCCTGAGAACACTGCCTGCATTCAAAATGGCCCCCTCCATCACAGCACATGGCCAGGGCCTGTAGCAGCACTCAAAATGGCCCCCAACCACATGGCCTGTCCACAACAGGCCAAAAAAACGAAAATCACAGAAAAATCAGCACAATCCCATGCCATCCAGTCCCTCCATGATGTTTAAATTCAAGACAACCCACAGAAAGACTAGGCCCATGCACCACTCACTACCCCTGGGCATAATGGATGAAAGCTAGGCAAAATGGGTGCAGGCCTAAGAACACTGCCTGCATTCAAAATGGCCCCCTCCATCACAGCACATGGCCAGGGCCTGTAGCAGCACTCAAAATGGCCCCCAACCACATGGCCTGTCCACAACAGGCCAAAAAAACGAAAATCACAGAAAAATCAGCACAATCCCATGCCATCAATCCCCTCCATGATGTTTAAATTCAAGACAACCCACAGAAGACTAGGCCCATGCACCACTCACTACCCCTGGGCATAATGGATGAAAGCTAGGCAAAATGGGTGCAGGCCTGAGAACACTGCCTCCATTCAAAATGGCCCCCTCCATCACAGCACATGGCCAGGGCCTGTAGCAGCACTCAAAATGGCCCCCAACCACATGGCCTGTCCACAACAGGCCAAACAAACGAAAATCACAGAAAAATCAGCACAATCCCATGCCATCCAGCCCCTCCATGATGTTTAAATTCAAGACAACCCACAGAAAGACTAGGCACATGCACCACTTACTACCCCTGGGCATAATGGATGAAAGCTAGGCAAAATGGGTGCAGGCCTGAGAACACTGCCTGCATTCAAAATGGCCCCCTCCATCACAGCACATGGCCAGGGCCTGTAGCAGCACTCAAAATGGCCCCCAACCACATGGCCTGTCCACAACAGGCCAAAAAAACGAAAATCAGAGAAAAATCAGCACAATCCCATGCCATCCAGCCCCTCCATGATGTTTAAGTTCAAGACAACCCACAGAAAGACTAGGCACATGCACCACTCACTACACCGGGTGAAAAGGCCACAACAGGCCAAACAAACGAAAATCACAGAAAAATCAGCACAATCCCATGCCATCCAGCCCCTCCATGATGTTTAAATTCAAGACAACCCACAGAAAGACTAGGCACATGCACCACTCACTACCCCTGGGCATAATGGATGAAAGCTAGGCAAAATGGGTGCAGGCCTGAGAACACTGCCTGCATTCAAAATGGCCCCCTCCATCACAGCACATGGCCAGGGCCTGTAGCAGCACTCAAAATTGCCCCCAACCACATGGCCTGTCCACAACAGGCCCAAAAAACGAAAATCACAGAAAAATCAGCACAATCCCATGCCATCCAGCCCCTCCATGATGTTTAAATTCAAGACAACCCACAGAAAGACTGGCCCATGCACCACTCACTAGCCCTGTGCATAATGGATGAAAGCTAGGCAAAATGGGTGCAGGCCTGAGAACACTATCTGCATTCAAAATGGCCCCCTCCATCACAGGACATGGCCAGGGCCTGTAGCAGCACTCAAAATGGCCCCCAACCACATGGCCTGTCCACAACAGGCCAAAACAACGAAAATCACAGAAAAATCAGCACAATCCCATGCCATCCAGCCCCTCCATGATGTTTAAGTTCAAGACAACCCACAGAAAGACTAGGCACATGCACCACTCACTACACCGGGTGAAAAGGCCACAACAGGCCAAAAAAAACGAAAATCACAGAAAAATCAGCACAATCCCAAGCCATCCAGCCCCTCCATGATGTTTAAATTCAAAACACCCCACAGAAAGACTCAGGGCACCCACCACTGAGTACCCCTGGGCAAAAGGCCCCAAAACAGCCCAAAAATCGAAAATTCCAAAATTGTAGTTGCAGCAACTCTAATGCCCCAAACAAACTTACTTGTGAAATTTCTAATCCAAAAGTGATCCAAAGAAAGTCAAAAAGGCCTCAAATCCAAATATCCAGCAGCATCCACAAAAAGTAATCCTTCCAGCTCCAGATCCAAATGAAAAGTGACCAGGAGATGGACAAAGCACTGGGAGGAGCCTGCTGGACAGGAACAGGAAGTTGAAGACTGTGGGGCACTTCCTTCCTCCCCCCCCTCCCCAAAATGGACTCCTCGCAAAAAAAGTGCAGGCAAATGTCAACCTGAGGAGTTATTCAGATAAAAATCATCATTTCCAGAAGGTTTATGCTGCTTGCTGGTGGATTTCTTGTGCAGAATTGCAAATTTTATATTTTCGCGAGTGCGAGATTGTTGCTGCTCGCCGCATCTCCAAGCTCGCAGTTGCGAAGTCCCGCGATACGTGATCACGGCGTACTCGCGTTGACAAACTCTCGCTGTGCAAGTTGGCAAGCCGCGATTACGTAATCGCGCTCGCCAAATTCTCGCGGGATCCCGCAGCAAGATCTAAAATGGCGCAGCACTCGCAAAATATCAAGAAAAACAACTCGGCAAACGCTGAATGACGGTAAGTAAACGCCGCGCGCCGCAAAATTGTATCACCAAGAAAAAAAAAATACGCTGCGTGCGAATTTGCGGATTTTGCGGGAAATTCGTGAATCTCGCGGATTGTGAATTTACCGAAAATCCGCAAAATCCGCGAGCGGAACGGATTTTACGCCCATGCTTAGTTTAGATTAAGATACGGATTACCAAGGATTACTTGAAATAAATTGGATTTAAGGTGGATGCAAATGCTTGAAATTCATTGGACTGTCTAAATGCTGTGCATCCTGGGGAACCTGATGAGGCTCTCAGCATTCACAATCTTTTAATATTGCCATTTTGGCAAAAGTTACATAAAATTTGAATTGAGCAATAAGTCTGGGTTAATGCAATGATTAATGTGACACCATAAGGTACCATATTTAGTAGTCCCGTTCAGAAGTTAGCTCTGCAATCCTGCACTCGCCAATGAGGCTAATATCCATTATTGATTTACTTATTTGTGAGTTTTAAATAGCGTAAAGTTTACCTGAATGCATCAGAGCGCTTTGCAGAGTAAGCATAAACAATAATAACATGAGGTACGTAACAGGTGCATAGAGATATATATAGTGATGGTAAGGGTAAGCACACCAAACATAACATGAGGTACATAAAGGGTACATACAAAAATATATATAGTAATTATAAAAATGTAAATGGTATACAAAGGGATATGGAACAAAGTAGCAGCACATGCCACAGTTACATAACGCACCAATAAAAGTACACAGCCACAATTGAATAAAAGAAGAACCAGAAAGACATTAGTGCTGAAAGTTCTGAGGTTGATATGAGAGGGAGTAGCCAGTGAAGGGAGAGTAGATGGATAGATGCACCCGAGGTGGTGAAGGCACAAGGTAATTTAGCACTAACGTTCACGGCAATTTGGTGCTGTACAAAGTCGGAAACTATATCAATAACACGAGGTACAGAGAGAGAGAATATTTTTTTATAGTACAACAGGAATAGTGGGATATATGAGCTGAATAGCAATGGTACCCGATTTACATAAAAGTGTAAACAACCGTAAGCCAAGCTGTAAAACAAAGAAGAGTATGATAACCACTGTACATGAACGCACTGAGGTAGTTAAGGAGGGAGGATGTAGGGTGGGGGGGACTAGTGGCACAGTTATCGTCGAGGTAGTGATGAGTAGAAAAGCAGGGGATGGGGACTGAAGTGAAATATAGGTCCATGACTCAGGCAAGTAATGGAGCGTCGGAAGGCAGTAGACTCAATGGGGGTGGGTCAGACAGGGAGTGGCCAAGTCTTCAGTGAGAGAGGAATTTATTGGATAGGAATGTTTTAACTTTTTTCTTGAAGAGGGATGAGGATGGGTTACTTCAGATTTCAGTGGGGCGAGAGTTCCAAAAATAGGTGCAATTCCAGAGAAGGAACAGTAGTAGGTTTTCTTCTTGAATTTCTGTGGTTTGAGCAGTAAGGAGCTTGTACTTCTGGAGGATCTGTATCTGCCCAAAAGGGTAGGTTTCTGGGACAGGTAGGAAGCAGTGTTGTGGTGCAACACTTTATGGTCATGCAGGCAATTTTGAGATGCATTCTGGCCTCAAGTGGCTGCCAATTTAGGACACGTAATTCAGCAGTAATGTGATCACTTCTTTTTGTTCCCATGATCAGCCTGGCTGCTGAATTAAGAGTGACCTTAAGAGGAGCAAGTGGGGGTTTTGGGAGGCCCACAAGGGTAGCACTACCAGTTTCAGAAGCACAAACGCCTGAGTCACAGTTAAGAGGTCAGCCGTGGGGTGGAAAGGTTTTAGTTTTCTAAGGATATGCAAGTGATGGTTGGCTTCTCTGGTGATGGTGCTGATGTGTTTATTCATGGAAAGGTCATTATCTAGGGTGAAACCTAGGGATTTGGCTGAATCAACGATGTGTGGGATGCAATTTAAGGCTGAGAGAAGGGGAATCCATTACTTGACGTTAGAAGTGGAGGTTGGTGGGGCGATCGTTGAGAATTCAGTTTTAAGGGTATTGAGCTTAAGATGATTCTGAGACATCCATTGTTGTGTTAAAGTTAGGGTGTTATTAAAAGCTTGGATGTCCTCAACGGAGGTTTTTCTCATGTAGAGTTTGGTGTCATTGGCATACAAATGGTAGGAGATGCGAGAGCATTTGAGGATGTCGGTTAGGGGTTCCATATAGCGGTTGAACAGGGTCGGTAAGAGGATAGAGCCCTGTGGGACACCCAGGATCCACAGACCCATGATCTGAATAATGCCACGTAGATACCATTCTGAAATAGCTGAGTCTAAAGATCTAAAGGCATGAACAATTATAAATAAATCATCAGATGGTAACCATGACCTACATGTTTGATTATCATTATTTTAAAAGACATGCCCTCAGTTCCTAATTAGTAAAGTAGATACTTTAAATGCCCAAAAGAAAAAATCCATGTTTGTGTTTAGCAAATGAGCAATATTTATCAACAGAAACGCGGGTACTATGAGTACGCTGGTCTCTTTCATATGGCAAACCAAAGAGAAGTGAATATCTTTCCACTGTAAAATGACAATATGGGTTTTTTACTATCAGGATATGTAAAACACAAGTTCTACTTTTAAATACACAGCAACCTAACTTATGGCTCGTTAGGCCTGCCTAAGGGATGACTTATATTTATTAAAATGGAAGGCTTGGACTCTGCCATTACTTTATATGGCAAAGTTGAGTTGGTAGTTTAAAACTGTTCTGCTAGCCAGCAATGGGGCTGGGAGTGATGCTTTGTTTTGTCACATGCGTGGTGACACAATATGTTCTGCATTCCATGAGGGACACTTTAACTTACAGGCACTGAGTACCCTTGTTACCATTTACTAGGGACTTATAAGTAAGTTAAATATGCCAATTGTAGGTGAGACAATTAGATAGTGAAAAAAACAGCAACATCAGTCCATAAATCTGGGTGTGATCTTGCAATAAAAGTAATTTCCATGCATCTGGGCTCCCACTTTAAAACACTCCTGAGGAAGAACAGAAGAGGACTGAATTAACTCTCTGTGACATGAGAGAAGCCTTGAAGGAGTAGACCCGACCCTCTTCTACCCATGACAAAGAAGTGGTCTGCAAGGGTCATAAGATTGTGTTCAACACAGGGAGGCAACAAGCTACAAGAGTCCTACCTTGCAACTGCCCAGCTGACCAGGGGCAACTGGGCCTACACTGGATCCTACTGTTGGCTTCTGCTTGACACTCTGAGAGTCTCTAAGTGCCTCCCCTGAGATCCTAGGGGGATTTAGAAGTGTACTCCTGTGGTGAATTGAGTCTTAAAAAACACATTTTAACTCATGTATTTAATGTTGCCTGGAGATTAGGTCCACCATCCTCTTGGTCAAGGTCCGTTATTATCCCGATTTTTAAGAAACGAGCAAGATCCGATCCTCAAAGTTATAGAGGATATATTTAGTATATAAGGATATGGGGCAAGTGATTCTTTCCAGATTATCTGTCTGGCGGGAGCATAATAACTTAATTTCCAATCTGCAATATGGGTTCAGGCCAGAGAAAGGTACTCTAGACCAGAGCCTTAATCCACAACTGATTATTGGGAAATATACAGTATCCAAGAGGGTCATTTTATGATTTGTCTTTATGGACTTAACATCTGCCTTTGATCGAGTTAAAATATCGAACTCTTGCTTCTGCTCATTGACTTTGGAGTGGACTGTAGCATTGCTAACTTTCTCCACAAACTCAATCTGGACCTCTATCCAGTTGTGACGTATAATCAGAATGGGTGTTCGTGTTCACCCATGAAAGTGTATAGAGGAGTTAGAGAAGACCTCATTTTAGCCCCTCTTTAATACGCAATATATATTAATAATCCAGACCCAACCTTAAGTACAGCATGCAATGATATTCCCCGGGTAGGGCCCCAGTTCATTTCAGCTCTTTTATATGAAGACGAAGCAGTGTTGATAGCAAGAACAGCAGTGAGGCATCAGCAACTTCTTAACTCTTTTACAGGTTCATGAACTCTTTAGACCTGAGCACAAATTATACAAATCTCACTCAATGGTCATAGAACCCAGAAATAAATGCCAAAGGAAATACTTTGGGCAAGGTACTGGAATAACTAGGGTGTCTAGCATTTCCTATTTGGGAGTCATTTGACACCAGGGAGTTGTGGGTTTCTCCAAGGAAGGCTAAAAAGAACATAATGGCTAGAGCGATGGCGGCGGTATTTGCTTTTGCAAAAAGATTGGAGGCTAATCCTGTACAGGCACTGATGAATATTTATCAAGTGAAATGCATCTCTATCGCCAGTTATTGAAAGGATATTTGGGGTTATAAGGATGCAACAGACTGGCAGATAGTCGAAAACAAGTTTCAGAGGAGGCTGTTGTCAGTACCTCAATGAGGTACATCTCTGACTTGCTGGCCCTTTCCCCATTGTTAAGATGGATCAGGATTTGGACAACCCAAATCCATTTCTGAATCAGCCAATTATAAAAGATTGTCTGCTTTTGGAGAGAGACAACATCATCCCATGGCTGAGCTATATATGAAGCCCCTATTGGGGAAGCTGGGGCATCCTGAGCTATTTGGTTATTCAGAAGAGATTACAACGCGAGATCTGCACTGGGTTAAAAGAAACATTCTCTCTGTTGTGCATGCTGAGCGGGAAGATAGAGAGTTCGCACAAGCACTCAGTATGGGCTTTCATTTTAATAAAATCTTGCACCTCAGTAGAGCCCTACTTAGCAGTGGCCACAATACCTCATAATTGCTTTCTTTTATCAAGGTTCAAGTAAAACCTTACTTGCGGTATCTCTGGGGAGAAGGGAAAGATCTGGGCCACTGTGCTTGTGACAGTTTTTCACCATGAGACACCATGCACTTTGCTATGTTTTGTGATCATTATTAGTTGTTGAGACAACAATATATATTGCCTTTGTTAAAAGGAAATACAATTTTCCAAGTAAGACTGACTATAATTTATTACCAGATGTTGTTGAGCCCCCTAATCTGTTTTCATGTTGCTACCTTTTTAGCAGTAGCCATCAGAATTAGGAAGAGACGATCTGTTTAAATACTGGGATAATGTTAAGTGTATGTGATTGGGGTTTGTGATAGGGCTAATAATTTTTATTGTACTGTAACTGTTTTATGGAAGGCATCTTATAGCACTATTGCTTCTGTATTTTATGTATGTGCATGCTTTTATGGTTTTAATAACCAAATAAAGTATGTTTCCCTGACTGACTAAGTCAGAAGGTAAAATCTTGGACCAGGAGAATTCTTTTTGGTGTATTCGATTTGCGCTCCATCATGGCCAGCCTCAACTGCACCTAGGTCCTGGTCTACCACAACCATTAATTATCATTGTCGCTTTGTGCTTCGTGGCACCATTCCTACCTAAAATTATAAAAATCATATATTTGGTTCCCACTTAATGTATTTTGTCATATAGGTGTCATCTTGTTTATTAAATACTAGCTTACCCGTCGCGCGTTGCAGCGATCTCAGAAGAAATGAAATTTAAGGAAACTTGTTATGATAACATTCAATTTACATTGTGTCATTTTTATTGAAACATATTCCTTTTAATATAGAAAACATTTTAAAGTGTTGTTTTAATTCTGTTTCTTTATTCGAGTGCTTGTGGATACACAGTATTTTTTGTTTTTCCGTCTGGTGCGTACACGAATAAATCAGAAGGTTTTCCGACGCGTGAGCTGGCCACATACAGTTGTCCATGTGAGAAGCACGGATTCTCCAAATCTCGTCCACACACTTGCAGCGATTGTCCTTTTGCTTTGTTGATGTTCATTGCAAAAGCGAGTCACACCGTAAACTGTAAACGTTCAGTATTGGAAAGATTATGACGGCCCTGGGGTGCAGGGGGGCGATATTTAACACATTTTTCTTTTTTTGCCAGAAACCTTCGCAGGAGTGTACTCAACAACTTTTAACACATTTTTTTTGCCAGAAACCCTCGCGGGAGTGTACTCAACAACTTCCCAAAGTTTCATGGCGATCGGATGAATGGTGTAGTAATGCATAATAGGATAAACAGACATACTTTCGTTTTTATATATATAGATTTACTCTATTTTTCCGAATCAGTTTAGGATTT
Source organism: Lissotriton vulgaris (assembly GCF_964263255.1). NCBI lineage: Eukaryota > Metazoa > Chordata > Amphibia > Caudata > Salamandridae > Lissotriton > Lissotriton vulgaris. The sequence continues at coordinate 936,243,078 of NC_141695.1, forward strand.
TTATTGTTCTGAATTTTGACTTTTTTACTGCTTTGGTACTGCATTAACAATGTACTCATCGTCCTAACTTAAGCCTGTATACTGTGTACCATTGCAACCAGGGGATTGAGCTCAGGTTAATATTGTCACTTTAAGGTTTCATACTGACAAGGACTGTGAATTTTCCTCAAGGTGGGTAGTCACCCAGCACAAATAATAATCCACTGGTGCTGTCGCTGCTGAGGAAAAGAATTGCATCACCATCAGAGCAGAAAACCATTGATCGGCTTGGATCCTGAAACAGCAGAAGACACACTAGTGTGGCTGAATCAGCCCAGAGGCCTCAGCTGCTGGGCATGTGTCTGCATTGGGCTGAGGAGACTACCCAGCCGAAGTAAAGTGCTGCTGATTGGGCCTGCCACACATACTTCATCCAGGGGTTCTATTCCATTGCGAGACCTCAAAGTGAAGTACAACTGTAAAGTCAGACATGCAAACCATCTCTACCTCACCACTAGGATTGCAACACCAACCAACACATAACAGTGAGGCTTAGCCTGAACCAGGAACTAGGGTACATAGATGAGTCTTCTGCATGGACTTTACACTTTTCACCAAATAAACGCTAGAGGTAAAAAGACGTTGAACTGAGTTATGCAATTGATCAATAGGGTATTTGAATAATATTCAGCTGTGCTTAATCTATAACTATGCCAGCAGTATGCTGGGGACTGTAGTCACAAGATGTCTCCTATCATAGGGAGACGGAATACCGGAAGAGGGGTGTAGCACCTTACTCAAGATCGTAAATGATATACGACATATTTGCACTCCAATTGAACGGTGTAGTATTTGGCTTTGCTGTGTCACTAATGTGCTTTCTTTTACCTAAAAAATAAACACTGTACTGGACAATATGTTGTGGTGTCTGTTGATTGACTTTCGAGCCCAAGCACTTATTCCCCACACATGTCCCTGATAAGCCTTGGACCCCAAGAGTCAAGTATGGAAAAGGCTGTACTTGGCCCAGCTTGCAGAGCCATACAACCCATAGGAGGACACCAGTGGTCAGCCGCGGTCCATGCAGGTAACAGCGGTGGGGCCATGCAAAGGGGGATTTAGAGGAACGATGCAGTGGGAAAATTATTTATTTATTTAATTTTCCCTCTGCATCATCCCTCGAAATCCCCCTTCACTTGGTCCACCGCCCTACCACTGTTACCTGAACGGTCCATGGCAACCAGCGGTAGCAGAACTCAATCATCACGAGTTACCCCTGTCTGCCATATGGACCCTCTCCACCTCCAAGTAGAGTCTGACACCTTCCTTCTAAGTTGAGCATGAGTGGCAGGTCCAGCTTTGATAGCACTTAATGTTTTGCCAGACCCATCTCCATGAGAGGCAAGGCTATTTTTCAAGCTTCTACATATGTAGCAGGTTCCACAACACGCTCCTCAGTGCTATCCATACCTTCTTCTGTAACAGGTGACACCTCACTTACTATTCCATTTATAATAGCTTCCTTTCCTATGTCTGTCTGTTCTATTTGAATATATGCTAAGTCCAACTATTTTGCTTATCAGGTCTCCATTTTCACACCTCTCAGTTTGTGAGAGGCTCCTCTTCCATAGCTGTCTCTGTTGTTAAATCCCTCTTTCCATGCTACTTTATGCGTAGTAGGTTATTCTTTCCATATGTCTTAATGTGTGAAAGTTCCACTGCTTCACACCTGTTTGTGAACGTCATTGTAGGAAATTAGGATCTGCTTCTCAAGGTTACCCCGACTTTTTGCTTGATGTGAAACTGTTTTTGACTAGTCTGAATGGGATCCTGCTAATCAGGACCCCAGGCTATCTGCTTTGTCTCTAAACTGTTGTGTTAGTACCTAGGTACAATCCCATATCGGATCCTGGGGTACCCTTATCAGTCCCTAGTATATGGTACCCATGTACCCAGGGCATAGGTACCCCAGAGGTCTCCCATGGGCTGCAGCATGTATTATGCCACCCAGGAGAGACCAATCAGAATGGAACTACAGGCCTGCCATTGTAGCCTGTGTAAGTTGATGCATGCACCACTTACAAAAGATATAGGTTTACTATATCTAAGGATCACTGCACTTTAAACCTATAAGTCACCCCTCTAGCAGGCCTTTACAATCCTGAGGGCAGGGTGCTTGGTTCTGACAGAGAGGGTGCCCCTGCATGAGCAGGACACCCCTGCAGCTTACGGAGTCCATTCTCCCTGTTTGTTAGTGAAGCTGCCATATACTATATAGAGGGACATCGCATGACCGCACGATGACCGTCTCTAAAACGGCTGCAATTAATCCTATCGTGTTTGGTGTCAGACATGTTGAAATAATACCCCCACACCGTTACCGGTGTGCGAGGTAGAATTCCACCCACCAGGGAGTCCTCCGTTAGACTCTCAGTGTTCCCAGTACCAGCCTTCTAGTCCCAGACAGTACAAAATGGTTGCTGCTGACCAGAGACACATTTCTGCCCTCCTGCCACTGAGCCAAGCTTATGCAAGGTCCTTCTGCGAATTCAGTGTCTTCGACCAGTGGGTCCTGTGGAGGGTCAACTACTTCTTCTTCTTTGGGCTCCCCTGATTGTTCTGGGCTTGCCCTGACTTCCCTGCTTGTGGTGAGTCTCCGGGACATTTCGGGTCCTCTTCCTGCCCCTTCTTGACTTCCTGTGCGGGTTTCTTTTGCCAAGGCCTGTTGGTTCTCCTGCTGGACACCGACCCCTCAGCACTCCACATCCTTCATGTGACATCTTGTATCCGGCTCCTGGTAGTCCTCAGTGTCGCCTGGTTCTCACAGCTGCAGAGTCATGGTCATCGACATCTCTCCTGAAGCACCCGACATTGGTGCGCATTCATCTACCGAGCCCCTGGTCACTCTCAAGTGACCCAGACTCTGTCCCCTCTGTTTTCAGGTACTCTTCATCAAGAATCTATGTTTGCATTCCCACAGACAGTTTCTACTCTTCCAGCAGTGGCACTTTCCTGAATTCCTCCATTGGGATTGACAGCGGCTTCCGACGCCACTTCACACCTATGCACCAGGCTCCCCTGAGATAGGTAACTTGGGTACTACAGTATCCTGTCTTCCACAGGCTTTCCTCAAAGTCCACTGGGAAGGGCTGCTAATCTTTACAAATCTAACCGCGACTTACACGTAGAATTGTACAGAGCCCGCGTCGTGTTCCCACACTGCACACACCATTCGTGGGGTCCCTGTCTACTTACCTTGGGTGGTTCCTTGGGTCCCGAGCGATTCTACAACCTCTCAACATTGTCCTGATTCAAGTCGTGGTTCTTATACCACTTTCTCGGTATATGGTTTGGTCCCCCCCTGGGCCAACTGTGTATTAATGCTATTTACTGTGATTTCTTTGCTATATTATTGTGTGCTTTGTGTATATTTCCGTGTGGGAGATACTGGAACATACTAGAGAGTATTATATAATAAATACATATTTTTATAAACACCTTGTGTGGTTCTTTTTCACTTAATCTATACTATAAGATTTCATTCTGGTAAAACAAGCTGCTTTACACTCCTTCAAGACTAAGCCTGAAGGCTGCTCTCCACAGCTACCACTTGGATAAGCTTTCTAAGGTTGTCTGAGACCTCATAAATCACCATAAGGGTTGTCTGGACTGGTGCAAGGTGCCCACTTACATTAGGGACATCCTACACCAGACCAGCTTCTCACAGTCATCTTTTCCTTGTTTCTCTATACTTTAGCAGGTTTTTCTTCTGTGTATACAGAAGGAGACGTGGTCTAGTACTCAAGCTGCCAACTTTAGGACATGGGAATCATGAAGGCAACCCCAACCTAACTATTTGACTAACAATTATATAATTCTAAATCAGTTACTCTCTCTTTACCTTAATTGTGTAATTTAAAGATGTAAATCCCCACTAGATATGCAGATCTTGTATTGTCCACCAGCACCCCTCTCCCAAAAATTACAGATTGCCTTGCTCCTCAGATGGATTTGTATAAATGTTTATACACATCTACATGTCTTACCCTATGGGAAAAGACCGCACCTTCATGTTTGGTACTTTTCCCTGCAAGCCCGACATTTGAGGAACTAACCCCTACATGCCCATGTGCGGTATGCACCCTTTAATGTACCAGCGAATTTGTCATGTATCCTTTCAAGTCTCTACTAGCCTCTGTTCACAACTACCTATTTTGCAAGTCCCAATTCAGGTCAATGATTAGTGGCAATTCTCCCTTCTGTTCAACTTGCTCATGCTCGGGAGCTTCACCCTTATGCGACAGTTCCCCATTCATGCCATCCTTCTCTAGAGGGTCACTTTAATGTAGGCTGTTCCACGGTCATGCTCACCTTTACAGCTCTGTCCCTTACATACTAATCTTTGTGTGTTAGGCCCCACTTCCAAAATTCTCCATATGTGACAGGCTCCTTCCAAATACCTTGGTGCTTTGCAAGTCACAATCGATATATATGTGTGGCAGGTTCCTCATCAATGAGAGCTCTGTTGTGTGTGTGTGCGCACCCTTCAAAGACCCTCTTGGTGTGAGAAATATCCCATGTCTGCTAGATTTCTTTCCACCTTTGTGGAAGAGATCAAAATGTAAGCCTCCATTGTGAGAAGGATTCACCATTCCCTTATGTGGAAGTTTACCTTTACATTCCACCCACATTTGGAAAAGGTTGCTATAAGTCTTCTTGGGTGTGTAGTCCCATTTCCTTAATGTACTTAAGCTGCAGTTTTACCACCTTTTCATCCCCCTTCCATGTGGTTGGTTTCTGTTCCATGCCACTCGTGTGGTCAGTCCTGCATGCACAGCAAATTTCATGAGTGCACCCCACACAGCCTGTCATACATTTCAGGATTTCCTTCCATCCCACTTGCTCAGCAATTTGCTGTTAAGTAGCTAATCCATCTTCCAATTCCATCACTATGTGGCTGCCACCCTTTCACTTGACTCTCCGTGTGAATTGCTCGCCCTTCCAGTCCCCATCCTGGTCCGGCGTTTTCTGTCTTTAGTAAGTGCAGCTCAGACAGCAAAGCTCAAAACAGAGGAAGGAGGGATTACAGGATATACTTTATTCCCATCATTTATCATGGGCATGCTTTTACATACCAAACTATTTTATGCTGCCAGTGTCGAAACACTTTAGGTCAAGGTGGGGTTTCTAATGAGGTGTACAGTACCTATTACTGAAGAAAGTGTTCAGCATGGCTAACACTGAACATGGTCTTTGTCCCAATAGGCAAGCAGGATTTTTCACAGCACCCTCCCCCCCACCATGGCATACAGGACACTGGCTGTCCACCGCCCTCAGGCTACAGCCAGCTCAACATGTCGATCTCTTCTTGGCAGCCCCTCCTGGCATAAGGATTTACCAGCTTACCACCAAGCACCGGCTAAGGCCCTCTCAGCAGTGCAATCTCTTCATGGCATCCCCTCCTGGCATATGTGATCACTGGCTTACCAATGCACAGAAGCTATAGCCCACTATAGCGACCTTTGACCCTGCCTTCAGGTTAGGTCGCCCCCATGCCGCTGCCGCCTGCTCACCCCGATCTCCTGCTGCCTCCTTCACCGCATTTTTCCCGCCTCTGCCTCTCTGCGGCCCCATCCCCCCTGACACCACTGTCACCCCATTCGCCACCCCGCTCCCGTCACCCAGCTGCTCCTCCCTCCCGCCAACACTCTTATGCAGACCACAAAGCGGCCGCGCCGAAGGCACGCCAAAGGCAAGACCGTCTGCGCCCGTCTGCGCTTGAACCGCACCCAGTGCCCCCTGGCCCCCGACGTTGCCAGCCCACACGACGAACTTACGACGCCGCCAGCCTCCACGCACTCAATGCCGGCCGGAACCCCGCCTGCTACCAAGCCATCCCGAAACACACCCACGGACCCTTCACCTGCCAAGCCTGCAAATTCACCTGCCTCCGAACCTGCACAGCTCCCGCCAAGCCAGGCACCAGCAACACTCACCTCAAGTGCATCCTGCTCAACACCCGCTCCGTCCACAGCCACGCCGTCAAACTCTGGAACCTCCTCGACACAACATCACCAGACGTCGCCTTCCTCACTGAAACCTGGATGAACGCCTCCTCAGCCCCCGACATCGCCATAGCCATCCCGGATGGCTACAAGATCACCCGGAGGGACTGCATCAACCAAACCGGAGGAGGCATCGCCATCGTCCACAGTAACACCATCCGAATCACTACCAACTCCGACGACAACCTCACCGCCGCCGAGCACCTTCCCTTTCAGATACACACCGACCCCAAGACCACCCTCAGAGGCACTGTCATCACAGACCCCCGGGACTACGCACACAATTCACTGAAGCCATTGCAGGCTTCGTCAGACAGCACGCCCTAACCTCCTCAGACTACATCCTCCTAGGGGACCTCAACTTCCACCTGGAGAACAACAATGACAGCAACACCGCTGCCCTGCTGGCCAACCTCGCCAACCTCAGACTCAAGCAACTGGTGAACACCCCCACCCACTACGCCGGCCACACGCTAGACCCCATCTTCTCCTCCAGCAAGCACATCTCCTTCAGCCACTCCACCGGACTACACTGGACAGATCACAGCTGCATCCACTTCAACTTCAGGAGAACCACGACACACCACCCACAACAGGTTCCCCGCAGAAGCTGGAGCAAGATCACAGCTGAACAACTCACCACCTCCCTCAGCCAGAACCCTCCCACCAAGGGACCCCAATGAAGCAGCCCGCAACCTCACACAGTGGCTCACCAACTGTGCCGATCCTCGTGCCACTGAAGAACCCTCCCAGCAGACCCGGCAGCAAGAAAGCCTTGTGGTTCACCAACGACCTCAAAAACTCCAAGAAAACCTGCCGCACCCTCGAGAAAGCCTGGCGCCATAACCAGACAACAGAGAACATGACACCCCTCAAGAACGCCAACCGCAAACCCCACCAGCCGATCCGCACCATCAAAAGGACAACATTCAAAGAACGTCTGGACAACAACACCCACAACAGCAAGGAACTCTTCAGCATTGTTAAAGAGCTCTCCAACCACAGCACCTGCAACAACGACATCACACCCTCGCAAGACCTCTGCGACTCACTCGCCTCGTTCTTTCACCGCAAGATCGCTGACATACACAACAGCTTCGGCGCACAGACCACGCACCCAACCACCGAACCAGTGCCACCCACCACCACCTTCTGCACCTGGACCCCGGTCAACACCGAAGACGCCACCCACACGATGAACACCATCCACTCCGGCTCCCCGACCAACCCTTTTCCACACCACATCTTCAACAAAGCCGACTCCATCATCGCACCACAACTCCGGTACATCATTAACAGCTCCTTCGCATCCGCCACCTTCCCGGAGAGCTGGAAACATGCCGATCTCAGTGCCCTCCTGAAGAAACCCACCGCGGACCCCACGGACCTCAAGAACTTCAGCCCCATCACGTTCCTCCCTTTTCTTGCCAAAGTCATCGAGAAGACCATCAATAAACAACTCTCCGCCTTCCTTGAGACAAACGGATCCCTCGACCCCTCGCAGTCCGGTCTCCAAGCAAACCACAGCACCCAGACCGCCCTCATCGCAGCTACCGACGACATCAAGTCCCTGCTCGATAACTGGAAAACAGCTGCCCTCATCTTCCTGGACCTCTCAGCAGCCTTCGACACAGTATGCCACCGCACCCTGATACAGCGCCTCAGCAACAAGGAACGGCCTTGGAGTGGATCATCTCGTTTCTCGCCAGAAGAACCCAGAGAGTCCGTCTCTCCCCGTTCCAATCCGCGGCCACCGAAGTCATCTGCGGCGTTCCGCAAGGATCCTCGCTCAGCCCCACCCTCTTCAACGTCTACATGAGCCCCCTTGCAGCCATCGTACGCCAACACAACCTAAACATCATCTACTACGCCGACGACACCCAGCTGATCCTCTCCCTCTCCAACGACCCCGCCACCACCAGAGCCAGCCTCCAGGAAGGAATGAAAGACGTCGCGGAATGGATGAAGCTAAGCTGTCTGAAACTGAACTCAGACAAGAAGGAAGTCCTCATCCTGGGACCATCCCCCTCTGCTTGGGACGACTCCTGGTGCCCCCCTGCCATGGGCACCGCCCCCAAGCCAACGGACCATGCACGCAACCTGGGCTTTATCCTGGACTCCTTCCTCACGATGACCAAGCAAGTCAACGCCGTCTCGTCAACCTGTTTCAAAACCCTGCGCATGCTCTGAAAGATCTTCCGGTGGATCCCCACCGAAACCAGGAAGACGGTCACCCAGGCCCTCGTCACCAGCCGACTGGACTACGGGAACACCCTCTACACTGGAACCACAGTCAAACTCCAGAAAAGACTCCAGCGCATACAGAACGCTTCTGCACGACTCATCCTGGACATCCCCCTTCATGGCCATATCTCTGCCCACTTGAGAGACCTGCACTGGCTCCCCATCAGCAAGAGGTTCACTTTCAGACTCCTCACCCACGCACACGAGGCTCTCCACGACTGGGCCCTAAATACCTCAACAGCCGCCTCGCATTCTACACACCCACCCGCCAGCTCCGATCCTCCAACCTCGCCCTCGCCATCGTCCCACAAATTCACAGAACCACCGCCAGAGGAAGATCATTCTCCTACCTGGCGGCCAAGACATGGAACTCCCTCCCCACCCACCTACGGCTGACCCAGGACCATCTCTCCTTCAGGAAACAACTCAAGACCTGGCTGTTCGAGCAATAGCGACTCCCCCTACCCCAGCGCCTTGAGACCCTAGCGGGTGAGTAGCGCGCTATACAAATTTGCTGATTGATTGATTGATTGACTGAGCATGGCAATCTGTTCACGGTGGCCCTCTTGAAATATGGGGCAACCAACTTACAACTGCACATGGGCGAAGATCCGATCAGGGTAGCAACGATCACAGCTCACTTCTTGGCAGCCTTTCTCTGGCATACAAGTTTCCCCAACTTTCTCTGCACATTGGCAATGACCCGATCAGTGCTGCAGCCTTCTCCTCACCCCTTGGGGACCCACTGTACCTCGCTCCTGCCAATGCTGTGGTCTTGGCAAGCAGGCAGGTGCTGGTGCTCCAGAGCTGACAAGTTTGGATTCCCTGTGTGATCTCCCCTCACCCATCTCGGAGGCTAGCAGGCCTTGAGACCCCAGTCCTGGTTGAAGGCAGAAGTCTTTCAGAAAAACTCCTTCTCACACAGCCCAGCTGTCTTCTTGACAGTTGACAATTTTTTGGTCTCAAGCTCCCCTTCAAGTTGTGCATTTCCAGACATCAAATGTAATTTAGAGTCTAAGGGCCTGATTTAGATCTTGGTGGGACTCCCGTGGTCCCTCGTTAGAGGAGTTTACAAGTATTCAATCGGGCTGATGGATTAGTGCCTGCCATAGTTAGATGTGGACAACAAAATGGTTCTGTTGGGGACACAATTAAATTGAAAAACGTATTGAATACATAAAAGGAAACAATACATCCAAAGAAGGATAAATCAGAAAAACGAACACTGACCACTATGGAAGAAAAGGTAAATCTTTAGTATTCAGCCTTTTAACAGATTACATTCAAAATGCCTTCGGCGAGCTGTCCAAAACAAACAAAGCATGGACTAAGAATACATAAAGTGAGTGAGTTGTCACTGGTGACTGAGTGTTCTAAATGATTAACACCTTGGGTGCTTGAGATTTTTTCCTCCTGTGCTGCGTTCCCTGATTTCCCATTGTTCATGACGAGCTCAGCTCGTCATGAGCACAGCTCAACCGTGCCTTATGACGAGCTGAGCTTGTCATGAGTATCGAAGGGGTTAAACAAATAGACAGTGAAACATAAATATAGACAAAACAATACATCCAAAATATCCACTGTAAATCACAATAGTCTCAGGAGGATAAATGATTTATTTAGTTCTTTGGGACTCTGTGCAGACGGATATATAGAAAGAACGTCGACGGATGCGCTGATTTATGTGCATTTATAGTGGGTCTTCATCAGGACTGGAATGTGATAGGACAGCCTCAATAAAAGTTGGGGTAAACAGACATAATATTGATTCCAAAATATCATTTGGACAAAATATTGAGTAAAAAATATAGACTAGCCAAAATATCGACCAGACATAATATAGACTACAAAAATATCGAGTAATATCGATATTAATAGCCAAAATATTGATTCAAAAATATAGACTAGACATAATATCGACTAGATAGAATATAGACAAAAAAAATCGAAAATAAGGTAGTTAGTAATAATTTTTAATAATTGTGTAATATAAATCTGTAGCGGGTTGTGGGTTTATAGGGGAATAGGGTGGGAAGTAATTTAATTATAATTAATTAATTATGTAAATTATCATTAATTGTTAATTAATTATTAATTGGTAAATAATTAAAATATAATTGGTAAAAAATAAATAATGAATAATTCATTTTTAGTAAATTATTTTCTGTAGCGGGTTGTGGGTTTATAGGGGAATAGGGTGGGAAGTAATTTTATTATAATTAATTAATTATGTAAATTAATAATAATTGTTAATTCATTATTAATAGGTAATTAATTAAAACATAATTGGTAATTAATTATAAATATTTAGTTGATAAATAATTAATATTTAGTAAATTATATTCTGTAGCGGGTTGTGGGTTTATTGGGGGATAGGGTGGGAAGTAATTTAATAATAATTAATTAATTATGTTAATTAATAATAATTGTTAAATAATTATTAATTGGTAATTAATTAAAATATAATTGGTATTTAATGATAAATATTTAATTGATAAATAATTAATATTTAGTAATTTATTTTCTGTAGTGGGTTGTGAGTTTATAGGGGGATAGGGTGGGAAGTTATTTAATAATAATTAATTAATTATGTAAATTAATTACAATTGTTAATTGTTAATTAATTAATAGTCATTTTAACCCCCACGCTATCCAGCGCTTTCCCTACTGTTGCACCCACTGGAGTGGGAATAGTAATTTTAACCCCTACGCTATCCAATGCTTTCCCTACTGTTGCAGCCACTGGAGTGGGAATAGTAATTTTAACCCCTACGCTATCCAACGCTTTCCCTACTGTTGCACCCACTGGAGTGGGAATAGTAATTTTTACCCCTATACTATCCAACGCTTTCCCTACTGTTGCACCCACTGGAGTGGGAATAGTAATTTTAACCCTTACGCTATCCAATGTTTTCCCTACTGTTGCACCCACTGGAGTGGGAATAGTAATTTTAACCCCTACGCTATCCAACGCTTTCCCTACTGTTGCACCCACTGGAGTGAGAATAGTAATTTTTACCCCTATACTATCCAACGCTTTCCCTACTGTTGCACCCACTGGAGTGGGAATAGTAATTTTAACCCTTACGCTATCCAATGTTTTCCCTACTGTTGCACCCACTGGAGTGGGAATAGTAATTTTAACCCCTACGCTATCCAACGCTTTCCCTACTGTTGCACCCACTGGAGTGGGAATAGTAATTTTTACCCCTACGCTATCCAACGCTTTCCCTACTGTTGCACCCACTGGAGTGGGAATAGTAATTTTAACCCCTACGCTATCCAACACTTTCCCTACTGTTGCACCCACTGGAGTGGGAATAGTAATTTTAACACTTACGCTATCCAATGTTTTCCCTACTGTTGCACCCACTGGAGTGGGAATAGTAATTTTTACCCCTACGCTATCCAACGCTTTCCCTACTGTTGCACCCACTGAAGTGGGAATAGTAATTTTAACACTTACGCTATCCAATGTTTTCCCTAATGTTGCACCCACTGGAGTGGGAATAGTCATTTTTACCCCTACGCTATCCAACGCTTTCCCTACTGTTGCACCCACTGGAGTGGGAATAGTAATTTTTACCCCTACGCTATCCAACGCTTTCCCTACTGTTGCACCCACTGGAGTGGGAATAGTAATTTTAACCCCTACGCTATCCAACGCTTTCCCTACTGTTGCACCCACTGGAGTGGGAATAGTAATTTTTACCCCTATACTATCCAACGCTTTCCCTACTGTTGCACCCACTGGAGTGGGAATAGTAATTTTAACCCTTACGCTATCCAATGTTTTCCCTACTGTTGCACCCACTGGAGTGGGAATAGTAATTTTAACCCCTACGCTATCCAACGCTTTCCCTACTGTTGCACCCACTGGAGTGAGAATAGTAATTTTTACCCCTATACTATCCAACGCTTTCCCTACTGTTGCACCCACTGGAGTGGGAATAGTAATTTTAACCCTTACGCTATCCAATGTTTTCCCTACTGTTGCACCCACTGGAGTGGGAATAGTAATTTTAACCCCTACGCTATCCAACGCTTTCCCTACTGTTGCACCCACTGGAGTGGGAATAGTAATTTTTACCCCTACGCTATCCAACGCTTTCCCTACTGTTGCACCCACTGGAGTGGGAATAGTAATTTTAACCCCTACGCTATCCAACACTTTCCCTACTGTTGCACCCACTGGAGTGGGAATAGTAATTTTAACACTTACGCTATCCAATGTTTTCCCTACTGTTGCACCCACTGGAGTGGGAATAGTAATTTTTACCCCTACGCTATCCAACGCTTTCCCTACTGTTGCACCCACTGAAGTGGGAATAGTAATTTTAACACTTACGCTATCCAATGTTTCCCTAATGTTGCACCCACTGGAGTGGGAATAGTCATTTTTACCCCTACGCTATCCAACGCTTTCCCTACTGTTGCACCCACTGGAGTGGGAATAGTAATTTTTACCCCTACGCTATCCAACGCTTTCCCTACTGTTGCACCCACTGGAGTGGGAATAATAATTTTAACCCCTACGCTATCCAACGCTTTCCCTACTGTTGCACCCACTGGAGTGGGAATAGTAATTTTTACCCCTACGCTATTCAACGCTTTCCCTACTGTTACACCCACTGGAGTGTGAATAGTAATTTTAACCCTTACGCTATCCAATGTTGTCCCTACTGTTGCACCCACTGGAGTGGGAATAGTAATTTTTACCCCTACGCTATCCAGCGTTTTTCTACTGTTGAATTCACTATAGTTGTTACAATAAATTTTAACCAATTTGCTATGCTACGGTAAAAATATTATATATGTGTAGTTAATAATATGTATTTATATATATATATATATTTATTAATTTTTTTTGTAATTTACATTAATGATTTATTAATATTACATTTATTTAATCATTTTAACTAAGTTTATATTAAATATATTTATTTTTATATTAGTTTTAACTTAATTTAAAGACATATAAAAAAAACGATATTTTGACAGTCTATATTATTTACAGTCGATATTTTAGAGTCATTATTTTTAGTACTTACCTGTATAAAGATAGAAACTCGATACTTTGTCCCTCGATATTTTCTCATTGATATTTTTGCAAGTCGATATTAATGGGCTTGATATTATTTCAGTGATCCAAAAGTTGGTGTATCATTCTCAGTTCTTCAACTTGGGGAAGAGATTGTCAGCCGACAAACATTCCTAATTGTTTGTTTGTATCTTCAACACCAGCCAGTGGGAAGATCATGTACGGCGGAGCCGCATTATGAAGACCCGCTATATATGCACATAAATCGAAACGTCGTAGTTCTTTCTATATATCTGTTTGCACAGAGTTTATCTTTATGATTTACTATGTATTTGTTTAATCATTTGGAACACTCGGGGCTAGATGTAGGTAAATCGGATTTACCGATTCTAAAATACAGAATTTTACCGATTCGATATTTTTGAATCGGTAAATCCTATGTAGCTAATAATTCGGTAAAAATTACCGAATCGTTAAGATTCGGTATTTACCGAATCGGTAGTTACCGATTTGGTTATTGCTATTCATTCCTATGGGCCTGGAGGCCCATAGGAATAAATGTCAATTATTAAATCGGTAATTACCGATTCGGTAAAATAGGGAAAGAGTCAAGGGTGGCAGGGTGTCACATTGACACCTTGTTGCACCCCTGAATAGTGCTTGTGTGCACATGTGGCACACATACATGCCCTAAGGGCATGTATGTCTGTCACATAGCAGAGGTGTAAGTGCATTAGATTTGCATTTACAAAGGTATTCGTTAATTACTAATAGTTGGTGGTAAATAATGAATCCTTAAAGCACAGAAGCACTCTTTAAAGTGCTTCCTACATGTCATTTACCGATTCTGTAAATACCGAATGGGTAAATTCCGAATCAGTAAATACCGATTCGGTATTTACCGAATCTGTAAATTGTCCCCATACATAACAAAAGCCTTTTCCCGGTCGGTAACGGACGAAATTCGTTAATTTCGGCCGTTACCGACCGGTAATAGCCGTCCTACATCTGGCCCTCAGTCACCAGTCACGACTCACTCACTTTATGTATTCTTAGTCCATGCTTTGTTTGTTTTGGACAGCTCGCATAAGGCATTTTGAATTTAATCCGTTAAAAGGCTGAATACTAAAGATTTACCTTTTCTTCCATTGTGGTCAGTGTTCGTTTTTCTGATATATCCTTCATTGGATATATTGTTCTTTTATGTATTCAATACGTTTTTCAATTTAATTGTGTCCCCAACAGAACCATTTTGTTGTTTAATTACCCACCCAGGTTCTGAGGGTTACTGGGTTACCCCATTACTTTTAATGATAGTTATATGTGGGCTAGTTGATTGTCTGTCCGCATTGACAGTGTTTTCCGTCGCGTAAGCGGCTCACCTCCTTTGACACAGCAGACTCCTCTGCTGGCTCACATTACTCCATTGCCGTCAGGGTGGTGGGATTTTGCCAGGCCTGTTTAGATTTCTCAGTTGTGCTGGCGCTGTCCTAGCGGCGGATTCCTGAAGGAGGGATTACATTGCGGGAAGAAAGTTAATACAGGTGTGCTTCTTACAATTTCTTAAATGACAGCATTACACACATATAGAAAAAGTAAGGAGGCCCCCTTTCTGGGTTTGTTTGGGACCAGGGGAAATAAGCAGAGAAACAGAGAATGTCCCGCAATGCAAGCAATGAGCTATCCTATGTGGTCAAAGGCACGATACTTCATGAAAGTAAGTGTCATGAATTTTAGGAATATCAACCTGATATCATTATGCTAGTTACGGGAGAGGCAAGTGGTGCTGATGTTGCTAAAGGACAAAGAGTATATACAAGGCCAACACAATTTTTGCAATATGAACAAAAAGGCTGTTGTCAAGAGTTTAAAAAACACATACATATTTTATTACATACAGCTGTGTAGACGGTTTGGTAAGTTTAATGCGTTAAAAACATTTATTTATTTATTTATTTTATTTATTAATTAATCTTATAGAGCGCGACAGCTACCCGTAAGGGTTTCCCGGCGCTGATTGACAGTAAGCACATGATTGATCCTGAAAAAGAAGAATTATTGGGCAAACAGCCAGGTCTTTAAGGCTTTTCGAAAGCGGAGATGGCACTGCTCCATTCGTAAGTCCATGGGAAGAGAGTTCCACAGTTTGGGTCCCAGTACAGTAAAGGAATGGCCTCCCATTCTGGAAAGTCTGAATCTAGGTACGCAGAACAAATGTTGGGAGGAAGAACGGAGTGAACGTGTGGGTAAATAAGGCTTGACGAGTGCTCGAAGGTAAATGGGAGCAACATCAATTTTAATCTTATGCATAAAGCATAGTGCCTTGAATTTTACACGATTTTCAATATTAAGCCAATGAAGTTGCTTAATGCGTTTCGTAATAGGATCATATTTCCGACATCCACACAGGAGTCGGGCAGCAGCATTCTGGACCAATTGGAGACGACGCAAGATCGTCTTGGTAACCCCCAGATAGAGCACATTACTGTAATCCAATCTAGAGGTCACCAAGGCCGTCACAACAGATCTCTGGGTGTCAGATGGCAGAATCCAGAAGATCTTTCTCAGCCATCTAAGAATAGTAAAACAGGTGGCTGAGACTTTATTGACTTGGTCTTTCATCGACAGATCCCTGTCAATGAGAACCCCGAGGTTCCTAGCACGTTCAGATGGAGTAGGTAAAACGCCCATGGTTGACGGCCAGTGTCTTGGACTCCAAAGGTCAGGCTTGTTGCCGAAGACAAGCACCTCCGTCTTTTCGCTGTTAAGTTTTAGAAAATTACGGCTCATCCAGCGAGAAATGTCACTAAGACCGGATTGCAGAGAGGAAGGTGAAGAAGGGTCAGCTTGAGATAAGGAAAAAACAATCTGAGAATCATCAGCATAAGTGAAAAGATTAAGACCAGAAAGCTGTGCAACATGAGCTAACGGAACGACATAAAGATTAAAGAGGAGAGGGCTAAGAATAGAACCCTGGGGAACACCGTGAGGGGAATTGTGGATGTTTGAAGTGGAAGTATTTGAGAAGATTTGAAAAGTCCTATCAGAAAGAAAGGACGAAAACCAAAGTAAGGCTTTGTCACAAATGCCAAAAGAGGCAAGGCTATCGAGAAGAATACTGTGGGAGACAGTATCGAAAGCTGCACTGAGATCAAGCAAAATCAGTGCAGCTGTTTGACCCTGATCCAATAATTGGCGAATGTTCTCAGTAACACCTAGTAGGGTGGCTTCCGTGGAAAAGCCTTGGCGAAAGCCAGATTGGGATGAGTGAAGAAGATTATTAGAAGTGACAAAACGTGAGAGATGTAGATGAATATGTTTTTCCAAAATTTCTGAAAAGGCTGGCAGCAATGAAATAGGCCGGAAATTAGCAGCGACATTAGGATCTGCAGTGGGTTTCTTAAGGAGTGGGGTAACCATTGCATGCTTCCAGCAATGGGGGACCGTGGCTGAAGCAAGGGAAGCATTAAGCAAAGAACAGATCACTTCAAGTTGGGAAGATTCAAGCTGGCGTAGAACCGAAATAGGTACGGGATCCATGGGTGAGCCAGATTTGATATTGTTTAAAATTTCTAAGAGAGTGGCAGGTACAAGATCAGGCCAAGTCTGCAAAGAGGCCAAGGAAGGAGAAGTGGTAATAGGGGATGACCCAGGGCAGGCAGTAGATTCTTCGAGAGATTTGATATCTCTATAGATTATGTCAATTTTAGATGTAAAATACTGAGCAAGTTCGTCGCATGAATGTATACATGAATGTATACAAATCACAATATTTGACAATCAATACAAAATTTCTCAAATAAGTAAAAACAAGAATCAAGAAAACAAATGTCGACTCGGCGTTTCAACTTTTTTTAAAATACAAACACCTTCTTCAGGACAGATTCTAAATTAAGAAAAACACAAAATTACCAAACAATGATGGTCACAGTGCTTCATTATCTGACATGGTTAAAGCATTTTACCCTGTACATTTGTCACTCTAAAGAGTGACAAATGTACAGGGTAAAATGTACAGGGCACAGGAAATTGATTCAACTAGGATTTGGGACTCATTTGATGTGTGATGTAACCCATGTCTGTATGGGCACTGGTTTTGATCTTGGTGGTGTGCTTATTAAACACCATTACACAAATACAGTGACTGGCTCTGTCTCCTTACTCACTCAGAAATAGTTGCGTGTTATCTCAGCCCGTCTGTGTCTCCCATCCGGCTCTGCTGCCACATCAGCTGCGCAGGGCTCTGGCTGGGGATTTTCCTCACCCTCGTCCTCAGAGTCAGTTAGTTCCACTGCTGTTCCTTTTTTTTGTGGAAAGGTTATGTAGCATTGCACATGTTGCTATTATTTTGCAGCATTTGATGGGGCTGTACTGACGTGCACCTCCACTTTTGTGAAGGCAACGGAACCTGCTTTTTTGAAGTCCAAAGGTGCGCTCCACCACGTTGTGTGTGCTCTTATGTGCCACATTGTATCTCCTCTC
Organism: Lissotriton vulgaris; assembly: GCF_964263255.1. Lineage (NCBI taxonomy): Eukaryota > Metazoa > Chordata > Amphibia > Caudata > Salamandridae > Lissotriton > Lissotriton vulgaris. The sequence continues at coordinate 936,260,889 of NC_141695.1, forward strand.
CCTTGGGGTGGATGGGTTGAGATATGGGGTGAGTAGGAAAGACCGGAGGGCATATGCGCTGTCACCTAAATGTAATAGAAAGTGCCATTAATTCATGTCACCAATAGGTTAATCCAAGGTATACATCAGGGTGTGTGACATTGACTTACCTAGTAGGTGTCCTTCTCCAAATTCACCAGCAGCCAGACGTGTATAGATCCCACTGTTCCTGAATATGTAGGAGTCGTGGGTATTCCCTGGGAATTTGGCCACAATGTCAGTGATGATGAAGTTTGCATCACATATCACCTGCACGTTTATGGAGTGAGTGGATTTGCGGTTGCGGTAAATGTATTCTGTTGCTGCTGGTGGGAAAATTGGTATGTGGGTCCCATTGATGCAGCCTATTACGTGTGGGAACTGTGCCTTTTGGTAGAAATCCAGCTTGGTCTTCTGCAGCTCCGCCTGTGTGCTGGGGAAGGTTATGTAATGATGTATTCTGTCCATCATGGCGTCCAGGAAGTTATTGAAAAAACGGGATAGGCAGCTCTGTGACACACCACCTACTGCGGCTATCATACCCTGGTAACTTCCTGATGCCTGGAGGTGCAGGCAACAGAGCACCTGTACATGGGTGGGTATTACGTATGCCCTTGGTGTCTGATGCTCAAGATATGGTTCCAGGTCCCGTATCAGGTCAAGGATGGTGTGTGGGTGTAGCCTGTACCTGTTATGGATTTCTGGCTCAGTCAATTGGAACAGTGTGACACGCTCTTCCCGTCTCCAAAACCTCGCTCCTGCTGCTCTCAGACGTATCCGCCTTGCTATGACGTAGAGGGCCGCCATTGTGTTCACACTGTTGCATTTTGGGGCTGTTTTTATGCACTGTACCTGATTACCACCTGCTCTGGATCAGTGGTAAATAACGATTCGTTAATACCGATTTTGGTCAAATTCGGTATAACCAAATTTTGCTACATCGCATTTCTGATTTTTTACCGATTCGGTATTGTTTGTTTCGGTGTTCACCGATCGGTAAATAAGGAATCAGTAACTGTTTCTCTTGGATTTACTGATTCGTTATTAATGATGGATTGGTAATACTCACATCGCACAGGTCTAAATACCGGTCAGTAAAGCCGAAATTTACCGAAATTCGGCTTTACCGACTGGTATTTGGCCACCTACATCTGGCCCTTAGTCTCTAGGCCTCACTCCAGTGACGCTTGTAAAAAGGAACTTTTTACTCCACCTGATCATTAAACAGAATGTTGCTAACACTGTGCTCATACTGCTTAACTCCTGGTAAAGGCAGTAGCCTTTCACCACTATAAGGGTAGCATTCTGGGTGCCCCTCCTGTTACAACAGGACTGCAATCTACTAGACGTGCCTATGTTATGAGGCACACATATGATCCGTGTTTGCCTATGACAGAAAAAATCAGCATTAGGGATCCAGACATCAGTACAGTTGGGGCACTCAGGGCAGGGGTGCACGCCCATTACCTTGCAGAGGACTTTTCCATCACAATACGGTCTATGAAGTTGTTACCATCTCCAGCAACTACGGCAGTGCTTTATAAGCAAGGAAATCCTTTGGATTCGTTTTTTAGCTATGAGGAAGTCACTGAGCACAACCATATGTTGAAACAGATGGTGGCCAGAACCCTATTGAAGAATCTGCATCAGGAATAATAAATAAAATCAATTTGTGGTACTTTCAAGGACTTTGAGTGATTTTTTGGGGAGTGCTTGTATCTTGTCTCATAAATTATGGGATGATCGGTTCATATTTAGGGACGATTGGAGGGGCTGTTCCTGTGAATTTGCTGACACAATCTTGTAGACTTTGATAATAGTCTTGTAACCCATTACCCCAAAATGTGATAAGAGTGCTTTGGCATAACTCTGGCCACCAAATCACCCTGCTTGTCAGCATGATAGGTAGGTTTGCCTATCATGATGGCTATGCAGATGATGCAGCTGTTTTTCTGCAAATCAAGGGCTCTAAAGTGAACCAAGTGGAGCACCATCAGAGTGTGGGTGGTGTGGCAACATTGATTACATATGCTAAATCTTAACCAATTTGGAGGCTATCCGAGCAAGGTATTGCAACTATGAAGACTAAAGAGTACAAGGCTTGAAGAGCAGTAACAATGTCCTTTCTGGAAGAAATGGTTTCGCTTTCTTTATTCCAGAAAGCTGGTGCCAGGCCATATTGGTTTTCTTGAAGATGTGATCCTTGACCGTGAGGTCCATGTCCAGGGTGAATCTGAGTGACCTAGAACTGAGTGAAAGTTGGGTGTGAATATATCCATATTCATGACATTGAGACAGATTTTAACTAGTTGTTGTTTGTTTTTCTTGGTGAACAGTAGGAATTCTGTCTTGGTGGATTTGAGGTTCAAGCAGGTGTTGGAAATCAAAGTCTAGATGAGGTGCAGGCAGTGTCTGAGATGTTGGATATCTAGCGAGGAGAATTTCAAGTAGACTTTTATGTCATTGGCATGTTGGTGAATTTTGATGCTGGTCTCAGTGAGTAGAGCCCTATGGATAGGTGCAATTTTAAGATCCTTTCAAACAGAACAGGTTCTTCTATTCCTAGAACTTCTATCAGAAGAAATGCCAATACTTAACTTGTATAGAGGAAAAGGGCTCCCCTGCCCTCCTTAATTTGTTAAACTTCGATGTGTGAGAAGAATACAGAGAAGTCTATAGTTTTGGGCACAAACATTTTAGGCTCTCCTAAGCACTATTTGTGCTTGCGCGCATGTGTGAAGTTTCTGGAGGAAGGGTGCAGTCTCTGTCCGCTATTTGCTTCTCATCATGAGCCTGGTGATTTTGTTTTGAAAAAAATCTTCTATTATATGTGTTTTCTAAGGACAAGGATGAATATATAGTTGTGCTGGTTCTAATACCTGCTTTGTAGTTTCCATTTCACCTGATGATATTTCTTTGCAACTAATGCTTTACAACAGCAGATCTGACATTGCTCCTTTGTAGTCATCTACAGGCTTTTGGGCATTTATGTGCTATTTCTTCTTTTACATAAATATCAAGTTTGCTGGTGCAGTAAGTCATTTGTTTCCCTTTTTCCAAAGCAACATCACGTATGCCATGTTTCCTATTGTAAAAAACACAGTTGATGGACAGAATGTAGAACAATGTCATACATTCACCCCAGTACAAGGATCTGGGCCTAAATCCATCGTTTTTTTGCACTCCACACCACCCTGGGTTAGACACTGGCTATATGCAAATCAGCTCTGACCCTGTGCCCCATGGGAACAGTCCAGTCCGAACTACCAAGCCATGTCTTTCCCAGACCGGAATCAAGCATCCAAGGACCAGTTTCTGGCTATCAGCCTTCATTCAGCCTGGATAGCTTGACTCCAGTGGTGTGGAGAGCCTGGGACTCACGTCTGAGTATACCCAGCACACTCGGGGTGAAAATTGCAAAAAACACAGTTGATGGACAGAATGTAGAACAATGTCATACATTCACCCCAGTACAAGGATCGGGGCCTAAATCCATCGTTTTTTTGCACTCCACACCACCCTGGGTTAGACACTGGCTATATGCAAATCAGCTCTGACCCTGTGCCCCATGGGAACAGTCCAGTCTGAACTACCAAGCCATGTCTTTCCCAGACCGGAATCAAGCATCCAAGGACCGGTTTCTGGCTATCAGCCTTCATTCAGCCTGGATAGCTTGACTCCAGTGGTGTGGAGAGCCTGGGACTCACTGGAGTCAAGCTATCCAAACAATGGATTTAGGCCCAGATCCTTGTACTGGGGTGAATGTATGACATTGTTCTACATTCTGTCCATCAACTGTGTTTTTTGCAATTTTTATCCCGAGTGTGCTGGGTATACTCAGACGTGAGTCCCAGACTCTCCACACCACTGGAGTCAAGCTATCCAGGCTGAAGAAGGCTGATAGCCAGAAACCGGTCCTTGGATGCTTGATTCCGGTCTGGGAAAGACATTGCTTGGTAGTTCGGACTGGACTGTTCCCATGAGGCACAGGGTCAGAGCTGATTTGCATATAGCCAGTGTCTAACCCAGGGTGGTGTGGAGTGCAAAAAAACGATGGATTTAGGCCCAGATCCTTGTACTGGGGTGAATGTATGACATAGTTCTAAATTCTGTCCATCAACTGTGTTTTTTGCAATTTTCACCCCAAGTGTGCTGGGTATACTCAGACGTGAGTCCCAGGCTCTCCACACTACTGGAGTCAAGCTATCCAGGCTGAAGAAAGCTGATAGCCAGAAACCGGTCCTTGGATGCTTGATTCCGGTCTGGGAAAGACATGGCTTGGTAGTTCGGACTGGACTGTTCGCATGAGGCACAGGGTCAGAGCTGATTTGCATATAGCCAGTGTCTAACCCAGGGTGGTGTGGAGTGCAAAAAAACGATGGATTTAGGCCCAGATCCTTGTACTGGGGTGAATGTATGACATTGTTCTACATTCTGTCCATCAACTGTGTTTTTTGCAATTTTCACCCCGAGTGTGCTGGGTATACTCAGACGTGAGTCCCAGGCTCTCCACACCACTGGAGTCAAGCTATCCAGGCTGAAGAAGGCTGATAGCCAGAAACCGGTCTTTGGATGCTTGATTCCGGTCTGGGAAAGACATGGCTTGGTAGTTCTAACTGGACTGTTCCCATGAGGCACAGGGTCAGAGCTGATTTGCATATAGCCAGTGTCTAACCCAGGGTGGTGTGGAGTGCAAAAAAACGATGGATTTAGGCCCAGATCCTTGTACTGGGGTGAATGTATGACATTGTTCTACATTCTGTCCATCAACTGTGTTTTTTGCATGTTTCCTATTGTAGCAGTCCGTGTAGATTTTCTGGGTCTTCTCCAAGTTACTGCGAACTACAGCTGGGGAACATTTGCTTTGGAGCGTGAGGTTCAGCCATACTGTATTGTCTCGAGTAAACGGGTCGCAGCCTCTCAGATCTTGAATGGGCTGTATGCCACTGACGTGGGTGTGATGCGACAGGCCCATACCGTGTGTTTGATCTCTGTCTCCCAATTTTTTCTTGCACAGATCCCATAAGTACGCAGTTGAACCGCTTCACAAGGCGGTTACCAGCTGGGTGGTACACCGGGGTATGTTTGGTAGTGATGCCGTTCCTGTTCGTGAATGCGGTCCACTTCTCAGACGTGAAATGGGGTCCATTGTCACACGTGATGACCTTTGGAATGCCTTCCCTCAAGAATGTGGCAGAAAGGAACGATACCACCTTCTCTGCGTCAGCCGATTCACACAGTTTGACTTCTGGCCATTTGGGTACTGGTCCATCAGTACTATGGCATATTTGGGTACACCCTGCGAGTCCAGAATGGGACCCAAAATGTCAACTGCTAGTTCCTCCCATGGGTTGAAGGGGTTGGTGAACTTCCCCATGGGTGGTCGCAGCGTGGTTTGCATCTTGTCTGCGTTGCTGCACTGTATACATGCCCTCACATGCTTTTCCACTTTGCTGTCCACAGCGGGCCACCAATACGAGTTGTTCACATGGCTCTTGGTTCTCACAATGCCTAGGTGGCCTTCATGTAGTATTGTGAGGAGGCAGTCCATTAGCTGGTGCAGGGGAATCACTGTGTCTCCTCATAAGGGGAATATCGCGCTCTGGCCAATGGAGAGTTCCTCTCTCACTTCCCAGAATTTCCGGAGGTCGGCGTCCAAATGTTTCTTCTCCGGCCACCCCTGCATGACATACTGTTTTACGGTTTCGATGTGGGGGTCGGCTTCATATGCTGCCTTCAATTCTTGCTCAATTATGACTTCCTCCTGGTCATGAGTTTTTGCAGGGGCATCTTCCATTGCTGCGGCTCTACTAAGATAGTCCACTACCTTGTTCTTGTTACCCGGGATGTATTCTACTTCATAGACGAAGTCCAGTAGCCTGAGTGCCATTTTAGCGATGCGCGGAGTGGCGTTGGCATGTCTGCATGAAGTAAGCACTTTGACCAGGGGCTTGTGATCTGTCCGGAGCAAGAACTTGGCGCCCCAGAGGAATTGGCGGAACTTCTCCATCGCTCCCAGACAGCCGCCAGCATCTCTTTTTCAATAACACTGAACTTTTCCTTTTTGGGAGCAAGGAAGCTGGACACGAAGCTGATGGTAGTGACCGCGCCGTCTTCAGATTTTTGTGATAAGATGGCTCCTAATCCCTTGTTGCTCACATCCGTGGTGAGGATGGAGAGGGCATTATGGTCGAATCCGTGTAGGGGCACGGCTTCAAAGATGTCTGTTTTGATTTGGCGAAACTCCGCATCAACGGCGTCCGTCCACTGGAATGCATTTTTTTCTTTCAGTATCTGGCGTAGGTGGTGTGTCTTGGTGGCAAAGTGTTGTACGAATTTGCTATAGTACCCTGCTAGGCCTAGGAAGGAACAAGCTTCTTTGTTCAGGGGTGTGGGTGCCGACATAATGGCCTGTACATTAGCTCACATGGGAGAGATACCTGGGTCGCTGATTTCGTGTCCCAAGTGGTTGACAGTGTGTAGGCTGAATTTGCAATTTCCCTACTCTGCTTTGAGGCCATTGTGTGACAGGATGCGTAAAACCATTGAGAGTTTCTCATCGTGGTCTTGGCGAGATTTCCCCATAATGAGCATGTCGTCCTAGAAGTACAGCACGCCTTTAATGTCTTTAAATAGTTTGTGCATCAGTGTTTGGAAAACGGCTGCAGTGGACGCTAGGCCGAAGGGCATGCGTTGGAACCGGTAGCATCCAAATGGCGCAATGAACAATGTGAGTTTTCTGTTTGAGGGGTGTAGCTAGATTTGGTGGTACGCCGCTGTGAGATCGATTGTCGAGAACCATTTGATCCCCTTTGTTTGAGTTAACATCTCATTAATCTTGGGCAAGGGGAATTTGTCCACTATGATGTTCTTGTTAAGTTCTCGAAGGTCGATACACAGGCACACCTTACCACTGGGTTTGCGCGCGACAACCAATGGCACCAACCATTCCGCGCTCTCAATCGGCTCAATCACCCCGTTGTCTTCCAAGTGTTGTAGGTCAGTCTGTACTGCCTCCCTGCAGTTGAAGGGAATGTTCCTTACTTTGTGGCATACCGGAACGGCTCCTTCTTTGAGACAGATACTGTGTGTGAATTTCGTGAGTCGGCCTATGGAGCCGCCGAAAACGGTGGGAAACTCCTCCTGCCACGTTGTGCTGTCTCTGGTGTGTGGGTCATTGCTCATCAGTACTTGTGTGGTACCACCCGGGTTCAGTTGAATCCCCAAGGTTCCTTGGTAAGCCCACCCTAACACTGATGGACCTGTTTCGGCTAGATACAATTTGCACTCTGATGTCCTTCCTTTAAACTCAAACTGTAGGGGGCGAAAACCTAACACAGGGATTTTCTCCCCAGTGAAGGTGACCGGATGTACGTCTGTGGGAAGGAGGTGAGTGCCCAAGATGTGTGCGAAGTCCCTGTCCCATATGTGGTGTTGAATGATGGCGTACGGGGATCCCGAGTCGGCCACCATGGAGACTTGTACCCCCCCTATGGACAACACACAAGAGGGGTTTTTGTTGCTGTTGCAATCAATACCTAGGATTTGATCATCTACACATAGCACTCAATACTCCTTGGTCTCACCCTCACCCCAGTCCATGTCGGATTACTGCAAAACACACTTTAGCACTTTAGCAAAATGACCTACCACCCCGCAAAAGGTGCATTTGACTCAGAATGCAGGACAGCATCTGTCATTAGCTACATGCGTAAGACTGCCGCATCTGTAGCAGCTGTTCTTGTTATCGCTGGAAGGTGTCTGGGGTCTTGTCTTTGGTGCGGGCCTCCTACCATACGTTGCCCCTGCAGAGGGCAGGGGTTTCCTGTCTTGGGTCTTCGTTTCCATCACTTTGCATACTGTGGTCTTAGTGTCACAATCTTTTTTCGCTGCAACTGCACACCTTTTGGACAATTCGGCCTTCTTAACCATAGCTATGATCTCATTGAGCGGCGCATCCCCACTGACCCACAGCTTTTCCTGTATGTTGGTATTGACGGTGTGCATGATTATCTGGTCGTGTACGAGCTCATCATGGAGGTGCCCAAACTTGCAGGTGACTGCTTACCGTTTCAGTGCCGCTACATATTCTTCGACTGACTCAGTGCCTTTCTGTATCCTTTGAAAGAAGTTAAAGCGGTCAATGGCTGTGCAGACCACTGGCTGGTAGTGACTGTCTAGGTCTTCCAGCGCGTGTTGAAAGACGTCTGTGTCGGTGGGGAGTCTAGTCTTTTTTACCATGTGTTCATAGATTCGCAAACCCTCTGGACCCAGGTTGTGCAAGAGGATTGTTTTCCTTCGCTTGCTGGAAGATTCTTCCTCCCCTTCATCCTCTAGGGCAGATAAGTAATTCAGGAAATACCCTTTCCAGTCCTTCCACTTCATGGCGGGTTCTCCTGGTTTCGGCAGAAAGAGGACCGGGTTAGTGAGGGAGAAGGTTTGTGCACACATTGTGGCTGGTTAGCGGACTGGAGATTGACCGGCATGGCAATTAAGGCAGGGCCTTGGTGAACTGGATGGATGAGCTGCAGTAGAGCGGTGCGCACAGTAGCTTCCACGTCTGTCTGGACCCTGAGGGTGTGAATGAGAAGATGTAGGAAGTGTGCAGTGACGTCCTTGGGGCCTGTGAGGAACCTGATGTGAAGCACGGATGGAGTTCCCGCCTGGGCGATCCCTGTGGCGACTCGGGCACTCTGGTGCTCAGGGCAGGGTTGCAAGTACTGCTGAAGGCTGGCACACAGAGTGGCAGCATTGGCTTATTGTCTTTACTGAAAGATCCTGCTGCAGCAGGTGTGCAAGCGCTGCATGCACTTACTGTGGGGGTGCTGGCCATCGAGGCTGTGTGGGCTGGAGCCTGGTCTTTGGCTGCTTGTCTGCGTCTCTTCTGGGGACTGGAAGGCTCTCTTCCCAGTTGGGCAGCACCCTGGTCCTTGGCTTCCAGGAGGGGACTCCTTGTGTAAGTGTTTTTGGCCCCAGAGGACTGTAAGGCTCTCCACTGCGTGGGGGCACCCCCCAGTTTCCTGGTGCTCAGGGAGGGACTCTTTGCACAAGTACCAGTCACCCCAAAGGACTGGACGGCCCTCCTCTGCGTGGAGCAGCTCAGTGGGGCTTACCTGCCAGGCGGTGGCTCTGCACTCATTCACTATGTGGCTGGGGGAGGTGCTTGGCGCGTCCCTCAGCCCCGCTGCCGCACTCTTCCCGAGGCTGGTAATGACGTGCTGGGAGCGCATGAGGCCGATGACAAGGACGTCACGCTGGGCGAGAACGGCTGGATTCGAAGCTTCTACCGTCCTTGTTGCCAATTTGTAGAGTTCCAAAGTGCCCTCAATGAAGACGCAGGGACAATGGTATTTTGTACTTTCACCTTTATTTTAGGTTAACTCGGGAGAGCGCTGGGGGCCGCACACTCCTACTCACATTCTCTATGCTGCAGCCACTAACATGGCCCCCAGTATCCCAGCATCCTCAGCCGTGATGTGGCTGGGATACTAGAATAGGGTGACCAGACGTCCCGGTTTTCCCCGGACGGTCCCCGTTTTTAGGTCTCGCCTGTCGATGCGCATGCGCATCGAGCAAGGCGAGAGTATTGGCACTTATCCGCTCTTTATCCACACTGCAAGGAATCGTGGCGATTCCTTGCAGTGCACGAGAAATTTAAGCTCAATGCGCATGCGCATTGAGCTTAAATGCGCGTGCACATGCCCCCAGCCGCCTGCCTTGCCTACTCTCTCTCACAGCCTCCCCCAGCTCCGCCCCCTCACTACTTGATTGCACGGCCGCTAGGCCGTGCCTCCCCTACTCTCCTCCCCCCTCCTCCTCTCCTCCCCTGCCTGCCTGCCGCTAGGCCGTGCCTCCCCTACTCTCCTCCCCCCTCCTCCTCTCCTCCCCTGCCTGCCTGCCGCTAGGCCGTGCCTCCCCTACTCTCCTCCCCCCTCCTCCTCCTACTCTCCTCCCCTGCCTGCCTGCCGTGTCGCACCTCTCCCCTCTCCGCCCCCTCCCCTGCCCGCCGTGTTACGGTGAAAGGCTTGTTTTTTAAAGTGTTGTGTATACTAACTCTCAGCCATGTCATTCCCCAGCCCTGCTATTCAGCACTTTTTCTCTCAGCTGTGTTCTGGTAAACACATTATGGTTTTAACTACTTTTTTGGGGGAGGAGCCTGCCTGCACGACAAGCTCACCGATGTAAGAAAAGCTGATCCGGTGGTTGCAAAACACGCTGTTTGCTCGACATTTGTGGTGTCTGTTAACGAGGAGTTTTAACATGCAGGCTCAAAGCGCACAACTGCTCCTCATTACAGCTGGCCGCGTGCCAGAAGATTTTTGGACGCAGGAGCTGAAATATAGCTCCACAACATCAGTTTAAATAAAAAAAATAAACCTGCAGGGTTATGTTTTTTTCTGCACGCTCCCTGCGCAGCTCCAGCCCGCCCTTTGCTTGACACCATGTCCGGCCGCGCGCCAAGCACTGCAAGCCCTGTGTTCGGATGTCGCGGTGGCACGTGATGGGCGGAAACCTCCGCCCAATCAGCGCGGACATGTGCCTCTCGTTATGTGTCGCCCTTCTCATATCGCCTGAAAAACACACTGTTTTGTTCTGGTTGCCTGGACTGCTCTAGTGAGCTTAAGGAAGTGACGTCATAACCCTGCCAAACAGTTGTCTTTTTGTTATGCTCATTTCTTAACAACCAAAAAAGTATATTTTTTAAAAAAAACGGGTTCAAGTCTCAAAGTCACAGATACATTCTTGCAACACTGTTTCTCATTTTACATATGCAGGGTTGCAATACTGTTGTAGCCATGGTAACTCGTGTGCCAAATAGCTAAAATATCACAATTTACAGAGTCCCCCTCACTCACCCTCACTCACCCTCACTCACCCTCACTCACCCTCACTCACCCTCACTCACCCTCAACCACTCCCCCTCACTCACCCTCACCCTCACTCACCCTCACCCTCACTCACCCTCACCCTCACCCTCACCCTCACTCACCCTCACTCACCCTCACCCTCACCCTCCCTCACCCTCACTCACCCTCACTCTCACTCATCCTCACTCACCCTCACCCACCCTCAACCCCTCACCCTAACTCACCCTCACTCACCCTCAACCCCTCACCCTCACTCACCCTCACTCTCACTCATCCTCACTCACCCTCACCCACCCTCAACCCCTCACCCTCACCCACCCTCAACCCCTCACCCTAACTCACCCTCACTCACCCTCAACCCCTCACCCTCACTCACCCTCACTCACCCTCAACCCCTCACCCTCACCCACACTCACCCACACTCACCCCCACTCACCCTCACTCACACTCACTCACCCACCCTCACTCACCCTCACCCTCACTCACCCTCACTCACCCTCACTCACCCTCACTCACCCTCACTCACCCTCACTCACCCTCACCCTCACTCACCCTCAACCCCTCACCTCACTCACCCTCAACCCCTCACCCACCCTCAACTCCTCACCCTCACTCACCCTCAACCCCTCACCCTCAACCCCTCACTCACCCTCACTCACCCTCACCCTCAACACCTCAGCCTCACCCTCACTCACCCTCAACCCCTCACCCTCACTCACCCTCAACCTCATGCTAAAGATTTACAAAAAAACCCATAAACAATTCTAAAAGCACTAACTCTAATGCTGCGAGACCTATTGCATTTCTAATGCTTGTTGGAGAAGTGTCCCCGTGTCCCGACACTTTTCTCCAAATGAGTCAAATGTCCCCGTTTTCTAAAGGTGTCCGAGTTAAACACACAAATGTCCCGGTTTTTCATTGCGTGTGACATCACTGAGATGAGCGCTGAAGCTGGAAGGGAAATCCTGTGAAGAGAGACGTTTTCTCTCGGGATTTCCCTTCTTTGTCCACGCAGCGCCACCTACACTTTTGCTGACTTCCAAGAGGTGCTCGCACGGGCGTGTTGCAAGGATGTTAATGGGGGGGGGGGGTGTTAACCTTTAATCAATAGGCAGAGTGGAACTGCAGGGCCTCCAACAAGGTGTGAAACAACAGCAAGGCCTAATTAACATTCAAACGGTCTTTTAAAGACCTGTTAAACGATCGGGTGCGGCTCTGTGTGTGCCCGGCCGGGCACACACACGACAGGGGGGTGGGGGGGGGGGCTGAAGCCAGGTTGAGTCCAATGGGTGTTGTGTGCCTGATCAGGCCTCATGTGCACATTAGAGGAAGGGGAAATCGAAAAATGTCTAGACACACCTGTAAATACACTGCTCAGCAATTGTCCGTTTTTAGGAGAAAAAAGTAAGATTTAATTTACTGGAACGAGTAGGTGTTGCATTTTTTTTTAAATAGTCTTTCAAACAGCAGGCCGTATTCTGCAGCCCCACAAATGACTTTCATCTGGTCGAAACTGAATAAAGTGATGATTTGAAGCGCTTTAAAAAAAAGTGTTGCAAACTGATGCTCCTTATAAACTTTTGAGTATCTTCCTTTGGACATTTACCAAAATCGTATTTTACGAATTCAACCTAATCATGGTTACCACCTGAGGAATTTATCTGCACATTAATATAATGCATGAGGGATTCACCAGTGAGGACACTGTTTAGCCGAGGCATACACCTGTATGGAGAACATCCTGCAAGTTGATTACATTTACATTTACATTTACATTTGATGAGTGCACATTCTGTGACACCGATACAAACTGGCTTTCTTTCTTACATATCCTGTATACGGAACACCCATGAATTCCCTATGTGACATGCAGTGTAAACCTCTTGAATTAATTAATTAATGTTCTCGAGTAGCCCACATTGTGAACTGAGGCACAGAAAAGGAAATTAAGTTACATTTGTCAGCGCCAGTCTTCTGCTTCCAAAGTATGCAGCGAGGAATTAGATTGCATCTTGTATAATTTCCATCACGCTTATTTACAAACGTTGTCCCTGCTTACATCCTGCCCTTTTCTTGAAAAGTACGTAAGAGCAAGTCATGCGGAGGATCCCACAATCCGGTCAAGTGAGGACAGCCAGGATAACAACACAGGTCTTCTTAATCCTACAGGTGACATATCCACTAAACCCCATCACCTGAGGTGCATTCGTGAGAACTACGCTGATACCCCCACCGCTAAATTTGTTCCACTCAGGCTGCAACACAACACATACACACCCCAGCGAAAGAGCACAGGTAGTGATAGGGAAAAATTCTGTCTGGTAGAGAGCAGGTATAACGCATGCAGCACCAATGCAAGCATCACACACACGCACACTTGCCTGGCAGCATGTGCTGTGGCAGTGCGCTTTTCTCTAATACAGCACTGGCTCAGCACAGACAGTGGCACTGTAAGCTTCCTTCACAGATGTATGTACACCCAGGGTCCTGCTCAAGCAGCCTGTGACAGTGTGAGTTTCCTTCACAACCTACAGGTTCTGTTATGTTATGTTATGTTAAATGGGACTTTTATAGCGCAACGGCTACTCCAAAGGAGTGTCCCGGCGCTTTTGTGCTCCAGACCAAAGAAAGAGCTGGAAAACATAACAGTAAAAAGAGCAGGGGCCTAAAAGAGGGGGCAGATTATCCAGTGAACAGCCAGGTTTTTAAGTCTTTTCTGAAGGCAAGCAGGTTAGCGGTGTTTCGCAAGGACACCGGTAAGGAATTCCATAGCTGCGGAGCAAGAAAGCTAAAGGACCGGCCGCCTAGCCGAGCCCTTTTGATGCGTGGCACCCGAGCCAAAGCCAAAGCTTCTGACCTGAGGGATCGTACAGGTCGATAGAAGTCCAGCCTCTGCAGAGCTAGTGCCCACTCGGTCTGTGGAGGGAGCTGTCATTGTAGTCCCTTTTCTATGTCTATGACAGCTGTCAAATAGTCCTACTTTTATGTCGATCGTTACTGCAAACCGTAGTCCTACTTCTATGTCTATGACCTGTTCCCGTTTTTTGTTTTGAGAATCTGGTCACCCTACACTAGAAGGCTACAACACAACTCGGGTCATAGAATTACAGGCAGAAACTTTTTACATAGAAGCTAGATAACGGGACTTATAGCATTAACATAGATTGAATGTTAACATAAACAAGTCATTGCTCAATTGAAAAAAAAAAAGTAATTTGAGGTCTCAAATAATTTTTTTAGAAATTAACTGCCAGTGTTTCTGAATTCCAGTTTTGCCAAAAACCTAACTACCTTGTTTTGATTCCACCTCATGCCTCTTTTGTTCATCACCTTACATGTCTCTTGATCTCAGCCTTGCCGGTTCTCTTCTTTCCCCCTCTCCGTAGTTTTCCTAGCTTTCTGTTTCGTCTTCTTCTCCTCTTTCCGTATTTCTCGTACTCTAGATAAAAGTTAGATGGTCAGAAATAGGCCCTGGCTCTTGAGAGCTGGTGCCCAACAATTGGCAAAGCTTAATCACTGGATGTAGATGAGACAGCATAAAAGCAGAGCCAATACGTAACGACTAACAGGGGAGGAGCACACACAACTCCATGCTGCTGAGAATAACCTAGAACTGTGAAGAAAGTATTATAGTACATCATGCAGGCGCCATTGTGAGAGTGCTGATTGCTAAAATATTTTGTAACTTTACTTCAAGGGTGATTAGTGCCTCAAGGTTGAGAGCATTTGCACTGATCACCATTTGAATGCTAGGTAGTTAGGAAATAGATCTGAGGTCGGGTAGAAGAGTGTTATGCCAGTAGGAGCCAAGTAGACAAAAAGAGTAGAGGCAGAAAGGAGGACATAGGGACTTTGCACAGATAGGAGGTTGAGGTTGGCAGAACCAAATGATTGAGAGGGAGCTAAATGGGAGACAATTGGGAAACATCCTTTACAATGCATGCATTGCTCTGCATGCCATTACCCCACATTTTTTACACCGAAAAAACTTTTACAACCCAGTGCTTTACACCGCAAACCGTTACAACACATTCCCCAAAGTAACGCCTCCCCGGAAGTTGGGATAGTAATTGCGTTGGAATGGGTGAATGTGTTATGGATTGCGTTGTAAAGCCCTGCATTGTAAACGTTTTTGCGGTGTAAAAATGCGGGGTAATGGCATGCGGATTAAAAGCATGCAGGGTAATGTGTCGTATTAGAGAGACTCTGGTGGCTGAGAGATGGATTGGTGACATGACAGACTTTAGAATATGCGTGGAGTACAGTTGATCATCGTATCGAATAGAGAGGAGTGTTCGGGGAATACTAAGGCAAGCTGTTTCAACAATCCAATTTGTGAAATGAGTCAATGTGCAATGAGTCAATGTGCAATGAGTCAATGTGCAATGTGCCAATAAGAGATGAGGCATTGTGGAATGGGTGATTAGGGCTGTTCTTTATGCCGAGATGCTAGATTTAATGGCACTAACAATGTAAGCTATGGGTGATTTTGAAAACATCCTCATGCCAAATAGGCTTGCAGTCTGAGAAGGAAAGAAGATGGCAATCTATAAGGATCGCATGAGGTTGGAAAGTGTAACATATTTGTTGGGAACCTTGAGGAGCATCAGAGAGCACAGATCCATCCTATGGCAGCTGTGGAGACGTGGGCATGGAGTTAGGGGATGAGCAATGTCAAGGAGAAGAGGATTCCGTACTGTCTGCATGCAGGTGTATGATTATCCAAATTAGAAGATAATGTCACAGAGTGGGGTGGTGAAGGCTAAGAACAGTAGATAACCCTAGACAGATTCCAAGGGAACTCCCACAGACAGAAGACTGAGCTGAGTGGGCACAGTAAATGAGCAGTAAGACAGATATTTAGTGAACCATTCTAGAGCAATGTCAGTCTTAGCAAATGAAGGGAAACGCTTCTGAAGGATTGTGTCATACAGGTGGAGTCAGTGGTGATGAACAGAGTTAATGATATTAGAGTGGTGTGAGAGCTGGAGGTCAGTTGCAGAAACCAGATTGCAGGGAGTAAACTTTGGGGGTTATTCTCAAGAACGTGCGATAATCATCGCCAAAATCGGTTAACACAATTTCACATATCGCTATTTATCGCAGGAAAATAACTCCTATTCACAGCACGGCGGTACCATGTGATAGTTTCCAGATAATGCATCAGATGTCCGCCATGAAATCACCAGGGCGGCGATAAAAATCTAAACCTGAACATGAAAAAAGTTGCGATGGGCCCAACCGCGATAAAAAAAATCTGCGATAATGTGCGCCAAGCCTGCAATTCACACATGTCAGGCGGGAAAAATCACTATAAAAGCAGAAAAAAACACAAACAAAAGCAAAACAACTGTGAAGCACAATGGGCATAGCCGGAGCAGAAACAGAGGACGACCAGAACCCCACAAGCCCCCCGGAGGACCAGGCCGGGACCTCGGGGTTAGGCAAGGACAAGAAGAAGAGGAAGACGCGGTTCAGTCCGCAGGAAAACAGGATCCTGATAACGGAGGTGATAAAATACCATCAACAACTGTTTGTCACTTCCAAAATGTCATTGGCGACAAAAAATTGAATATGGCAGTCCATCGTGGACAAGGTGAATGTAATCAAAGTGCTGAGGAGGACAATGGAAGAGGTGAAGAGGCGCTGGAATGTTGTGAACCGCAAAACCGAGCAGAAACTCGGCAACAACCAGAAGGCAGCAATGCAGACTGGCGGTGGGAGTCCAGCGCCACAGGAGGAGCTGGACGAGATGGCACATCAGTAACAGGGTGAGGCCAGGGACTGGGGGGATGGAAGGAGATGGGCACAATGGTACACGTGCACAATTAAGCATAGCACAGTGAACACCCACAATGACTCTGGAGCATGTCCCTGATCCCCTTGGCACACTGCAGCACATCTAGAAACTGCAAGTAGGCCCCCGTTGACTTTGTGCCCTGAGGGAGCCCTCCCCACACATCACTAATCTCAAAACAAACCAAAGCGCATGTGCTGAACCCAGCAAAGCTGCGGGTCCATGACCCACACTGCCAATGCAAGTGACACTGCATGATGATTAGCATGGCTGCAGTCCAATTATCATGACATGGTGCACACCACAACACTGAGGTGGCTGACTGTAGACCACATCCGTATAGGAGCAGGTCACACTCTGACACATCCACGTGCACAAACGACCCCTGACGTCAACAAGACATCTGTAACATTTCAGCACTGTATAAGCAGCACAGATGTGAAAGGCACACCGCCTGAAAGGGATAAGGGCTGGGAATATCAGAGCTGCACGGGCGACTCTACCACAATGCAGCACACACACATAAAAAGCAGAGCACATCAACATTGATAACAATGTGGTACAAACGGCAACACGTTCACAACAGATCAGAGGACATAACTGCTGCTGCTTGTGTGTAGAAACTGGCCAATCACATTCGGCATAGCAGGGAAATGTGAGATGATGATGTACAAGTACAAACACACATCTGTGATGTTGTCGAAATGTCCACTGTCCCGCACCAAATAGGCAGCTTCTCCCAAACAGTCACAATGTACATTGTCATGCAGTATGTATGTAAACTTGTACAATGCGTCAACATACATGTGAACACAATGTTAGACTGCATCTCCCCTTCACATTGCAGAGGGAGAATCAACACCTCCTGCAGAGCATACCCAACAACTCTTCACTGATGACGAAGAGGACATCCCCACCTTCGACACCGATGCCCTCCAAGAGCTCATGGACAGCTTTGGCACCTCACCTCCAGGAGCAGGGCAGCCCAGCTGCATCCAAGAGACCTCATCCCCTGCACAGATCACACGGCAGGAAGTACGAAACACCACGGCTGTCTCCCAGGACCCAGGACCCACACAAACAACACATGGCCTTCCAACGCCATGTGTTGGGATGCCAGGAGATGATGGCTGATCAAATGCGAGTGGGGTTCGACCTCATGGCAGCCAAACTAGATGCCATACGTGGGTGTCTAAGTCCCATCAGGGACCACTTACAGTCCATAACGGACACCCACAGTCTGATCCATGCTCTCCAATGATCCATTGATGACATCGTTGGAGTCCTGACTCTGAGACAAGAACAACTGTCTAGTCAGAGTGGCTCCAGCTGTGTCATCCGGGAGTTGGGACACATGCAAAGGACCATAGAGAACATGGAGCGGGTGCAGGCGGAAAGAATGGCTGCCACGGCTGCACACCAGCGTGATGTAGCTGGGATCTACCATGCCATGCAAATCCTCGTCATGGCATTGCTGCTACAAGGCCAAGTGCAAATGAATTCTGCTGCTGCTTTGACATCCACATCTCCGCCCCCTGATGTGTCAGTGCCACACATTGCTGGAGACAGAACACCACTACCCACATGTTTATGTTTATGTGTATGTTTACAGAGTAGTAAAGCGCACGGCTGTCCATGAGTGTCCCAGCGCTAGTGATAGAGCAGAAGAGGTTGAAAGGGGGAAGATTAAGGGAACAGCCATGTCTTAAGAAGTTTGCGAAATGAAAGCAGATTGGGCTGGGTCTGGATGTGTAATGACAGTGCGTTCCACAGTTTGGAGGCATTATATGAAAAGAGACGGCCTCCAGATCGAGCCCTCTTGATCCTGGGTATTGACGTCAGGTGTAGGTATGTGGAACGGAGGGTTCTATTAGTTTTGTGGGGAACGACAAGGTCATTTAGAATGGGAGGGGCCTTCCCATGCAGGATTTTATGAGTGGTACAAAGGGCCTTAAAGTGCACCCTTTCTTGAATAGGCAGCCAGTGGAGTGACTTAAGGGCTGGTTTGGCTGAGCAATAGCTGTTCGTGCCTGTGAGAAGTCGGGCAGCAATGTTTTGCACAACCTGGAGCTTTGCCATCACCTTGTTGGGGGCCCCAAGGTACAGGGCATTGCCGTAGTCCAAACGGGACAGTACCAGGCCTTGGATCAGCAGCTTTTGGGATTGAGTGGGGAGTAAGGGTAAGATTTTTCGGGAAGTGCGTAAGAGGCCATAGCAGGTTCCTGCGGTTTTTCTGGCTTGGGTGGTAAAGGTAAGGCCTTCGTCCAGCCAAATCCCCAGACTTTTAATTTCACACTTAGGGATTGGGGGTATACCCATGCAGGGAGGCCACAGGTTCTCTGGGCGATAGTGTGATCGGTTGCCCAGAACCAGGATCTCCGTCTTGTCGCCATTTAGCTTCAGATGGGACCTGTCCATCCATTTGGTAATGTCCCCAAGAAAGGAATAGAGATTGATAGGGGAATGGTCGTGCTGACTTAGGGATACAACCAACTGAGTATCATCCGCATAGGTTAATAGCTTGATACCGAATGGGGTGACAATCTTCTCAAGGGGGGACATGTAAACTTTAAAAAGGGTTGGGCTCAGGGAAGAGCCCTGAGGAACACCACTGTGTATAGGTGTTATTTTAGAAGTAAAATTACCATCAGCCACCTGAAAAGACCGGCCATTCAAAAAGGATTCCAGCCAGGACAGGGCAGACCCTGAAATGCCCAGACCCTTAAGTCTGTGGACTAGGGTAAGATGGTTAACGGTGTCGAAGTCCGCACTCAGATCCAGAAGGATCACTGCCACTGATCCTCCTGAATCTATGATCTTTCTGGCTTCTTCTACTACCACAACTATTGCAGTCTCCGTGCTCTGGCCCGGCCTGAATCCCGTCTGTGAGGATTTAAGTAGGCCGTTGACTTCAAGGTAGTCAGATAACTGTCGATTAATACATTTTTCCGTAACTTTGCTGATGCCAGGCATCAAGGAGATTGGCTGATAGTTGTTCAATTCCAAGGGGTCCAGGTTGGGTTTTGTAATCAGTGCTTTAATGGTCGCCTTTTTCCAACTCGGAGGCACGATGCCATGGCATAGCGAGATGTTAATCAAATTCGCCATGTAGGGAAGGATGGTAGGGGTCACTAACTTTAGAATATTTAGTGGTGCAGGGTCAAGTGGAGATTCGCTTTTAATTGATTGTAAAACAGGGGATAACGTGTCTATAGGTATAGGGGAAAACCGGTCCAGTTTGAACTCCGGTGTCTGATGTACTAATCTAAGCGACTCTTGAGGGTCGGTGGTGTCAGTAGTGTGCAGGGGAAGTGAGTTAAGAATTTTTTTGATCTTTGAGTCAAAAAACTCGGCCATTTAATTGCAACGACTGACTGATGGTTCCACGGGAGAACGTGGATCGGGAATTTTTAAAAGGGTTTTTGCAATTTGAAAGGTTTCCCTTGACGAGTTAGCAGATAACCTGATTTTTTCTTCAAAAAAAGTGGACTGATCAATTTTAATGGCCTTTTTATAATTGAGAATCATGCATTTATATTCCAGCTTCTTAAGGGGGTCGAAGTTCTTCCTCCATGCCCTTTCAGTTTTTTTACAAAGTTTTTTTAGAAGTCGTACTTCCTTGGTAAACCAGGGCTAGGTAGTTTTGCCTCGAGGTTTACAGGTGGATTTTTTTGGCAATGCAGTGTACAATGCCTTTCCAATCCACGTTGAGAACTCAATATCTGCTGCTACAGGGTCCGAGTTGCACGATGGAGGGGAGTGCTCCAAGATATTCTTCTATTCTTCCGGGTCAAGTTTAGCCCATGGGCGTGTAGGTCTGCTGGGTATTAGTCTAGGTCGATAGGTGGTAGGGAACCGCCAACTAAACGGTATAAGAAAGTGGTCTGACCATGGTATCGGGATGGGAGTGGGTATTCTGAGGTCGGGATGTTGGAGAAGATAGGGTCCAAGATGTGCCCCAGCGTGTGGGTGGGATGGAGATTTTCAAGTTGAAGGTGGTAGGTTGCTAGTTCTAATGACAGTTCGGAGGCCAGATTATCTCCGCCCTTGAATCATAAAGTTGGAAAGAGTAGTAGCCAACGTAAAAATTTTTTCCAGGAGTGAACTACAGAATTGTCCCAAAGCGCCGGGGGGGCGGTAGATGAGAATTCCTGAGAGGGATTTGCATGGAGAGGTTTGAATCGTAAAATGAACATTTTCACAATCAGAAAGAGGACTGCCGTGAGTCGGCAGGAGATATAATCCCTATAGATTATACCGATTCCCCCTCCCTTTCCCTTTAATTGATCCACATGCTGGATAAGGAAGCCCAGTGGAAGGGACTTTATGGTGTCTGGGTCTGAGTCAGGCCCTATCCATGTTTCTGTCAAAAAGAGGATCTGTAGCTGGTGCATGTAGCATGTGAGGCACATGAAACATCAGAGGACAAAGATGCAGATGATTCTGCCTTACTGGTAAGAAGGAAGCAGTAGCATTCATAGCCGCCATACCGCCTGTTTCTGCGTAGTTCTGCCCCTTGCATCATCAATCAATCAATCAATCAATGCATTTCTAGAGCGCGCTACATACCCGTGAGGGTCTTAAGGTGCTAGGGGGGAGCTACTGATTGAAGAGCCAGGTCTTGGGAAGTCTTCTGAAGGCCAGCAGGTCCTGAGTCTGTCGTAGGCTGGTATGGAGAGCGTTCCAGGTTTTGGCGGCGAGGTAGGAAAAGGATCTGCCGCCGGCTGTGGTTTTTCGGATATGGATCATCACCTTCCACTGTCCCCCAATGCATTCTGCGACACTCACCTTGGACCTCAACATGGACTGCCATATTCTGTTTAGTCACCAATGACACAGCTATCAGACTGTGGACTAAACTCTTCCTCTTCCAATGTATTTGTCATTCCCTGAAGGACTCCACAGGCCAACCATGTAAAGTGGGGTTTGCTTGGCCCTGTACTGCTCCAGCTACAACACTCCACTGAATGTGCATTAAATATTCAAATTCACACAGGTGTATCATGTCTATGATCATTCAAGTGTAAAAGTATGGATGAATGTAGGGTCAGTGATTCCCCCTTACGTCCATGTCACTCATGTTGTGGGACTGGAGTCACAGGGTGCAACATTACCGATTGCGGTCCGGGTGTCGCCGACACTACAACAGAGACACACGCATTAGTTACTTTCTTGTCCAGCCCAGAACAGAACCACGTCCATAGCCCCAGGGTCATTATTCACACCCCTACGTTCGACTGGCATACACCTGGCCAGCCCACTCTACAAGGCGGGACAACAACGCTACATGTCCCAGGTCTTCCCTGTAGTGATCTGCTGATCACAGTTTGTCAGGAGCTAGTGGTGTACAGAGTATGAGACCAGAGTAGTGTTGTTCTAAGGTTCACTTTTATTAAGAGTCCACACTACAGATTAGGATGGTTCCGGAATTTCTTACCTTCTCTGGGGTTCTCGTGGTTCTTGGAGCTTCAAGGGGTGGTCCAATATCCCGGTTCTTGTGGCCTCAGGGAAAAGAAAAAAACCGGGTATTACTGTTCTGGTCACAGCTATAACTGGTCGTGCTACCATCACCAAAAAGGGGGGTGTCTTTGTGCAAGGCTCACCGCTGGACGTGCCCTACCTCCCGCCTCCCCGAACGTACTACCTCCCTCCTCCCCACACACCCCACCAGAATGCCCCTTTCAACAACACTTGCCTTGGGCTGTGGCCCGCCTCTCGGACCACAGCAGCAGGACCCGTGGCTTCTTCTCCCTTCAGCCCGCCGGGTTTGGAAGCAGTGTCTGGAGCGTCGGTCTCTGTTGCTCTTAGCACGCTCTCCACTCTTCGGTTCTCGTATGTTCTCACGCTCTCCTCTCTTCGGTCCTCCGCTGCCAGGTGCTCCGCTACCTCCTCTGCTCTCACGCTCTCCTCTCTTCGGTCCTCCGCTGCCAGGTGCTCCGCTACCTCCTCTCCGTCCTTGCACACCGTCCGTTCTAATCCTGTGCCTCTTATTCTTCCTGCTTCCGCTGGATGACGGGACTCCTCCCACTTCCGGAGCTCAACCACTAGACCGCGGCTGTAGTCTTCCTGGTTCTGGATTATTGGCAACCAGGAAGTGGGGTATAGTTCCTCCTCCTCGTCAGCGAAAGGGTTCTCCAGCCGTTCCTCCTCCCCACACATCCTCCCCCTCAAGAACAGACGGGGTGGCCACTTGGGGTAGGGATGACGGGATAGGTAGTCCGCGCAGACCTGTTTGGAACCGGGAACATACAGGGTCTGAAACGAAAAAGGTTGTAAGGACATGAACCACCGAAGTATACGTTGGTTGGTGTCCTTGTTTCGAGCCAGCCAAGTGAGGAGTGCATGGTCAGTCAGTAAAGTGAATGAACACCCTAAAAGATAGTACTGCAGGGCCTCCACCGCCCACTTGATGGCCAGGCACTCTTTTTCAACTGTGGAGTAATGTACTTCGCTAGGAAACAGTTTCCTGCTAATGAACAATACAGGTATCAGTTCTCCGTTCTGATCAGGTTGTTGAAGAACCGCTCCTAGGCCGACTCCTGAGTCATCAATCTGTAACACAAAGTGTTTCCGGAAGTTTGGACAACGTAGGACAGGTGTGGAGCATATTGCAGACTTAAGGTTTTGGAAGCTGGTTTCGTGTCTTGGTTCCCATGCCCTGATATGCGTAGGCTGGTTGTTTGCTAGCAGGTCGGTAAGAGGTCCTGCGAGAGTGAAAAAGTGTGGGATAAATCGTCTATAATAGCCGATAAATCCTAGGAAGGATCTGACATCCTTTTTCGTCTTGGGACTAGGTATCGCTTTTATTGCTTCTACTTTGCTCATCTGTGGTTTTAGATGGCCACCCTGAATGGTATAACCCAAGTAATGAATGGAATCGGTGGCCAACATGGATTTCTTTGGATTGATTCTTAGGCCGGCGTTCTGGATTGCTGAGAACACCTCGAAGAGATGTTTTAAGTGATCTTCCCAGGTTGTACTAAATATGACGATGTCATCGAGATATGCGGCCTCATAACCTCGGTGGGGTTGAAGGAGGCGATCCATAAGCCTCTGAAACGTAGCGGGGCCCCATGGAGGCCAAAGGGCAATACACGGAAATGGTAGAGGCCGGAGGGGGTTGAAAAGGCAGTTTTTTCTTTGGCCAGTGGGGACAAGGGTATCTGCCAATAACCCTTCGTTAAGTCGAGAGTTGTCATGTAGGTTGCAGCTTCTAACTTTTCTAGTAACTCATCGACCCTTGGCATTGGATATGTATCAAACTTGGTGACATTATTGACCTGCCTAAAGTCAATACAAAAACGCAGACTTCCATCGGGCTTTGGCACTATCACAATGGGAGAGCACCAGTTGCTAGTGGAGGGTTCAATGATGTTGGCCTCTAGCATGGCGGAGACCTCCTTTTCTACTGCCTCCCTCCTGGCCTCGGGTATCCTATAGGGCTTCTGCTTGATAATGGTATCGTTTAGGACGACGATATCGTGTTGTACCATCGAAGTTAGTCCGGGGGTGGAGGAAAAGAGACCAGGAAACTGGGCGAGGGTGGCCTCAAGTTGGGTTCTTTGGGTTGGGCTTATCACCTCTCCTATGGGAATTTTCTCCGGGGAGGAGATGGCAGTGGGGATCACAGGAATGCCCAGGGGTTTCTGTGTGGTTACCAGAAAAGAAGACTGACCCTTTCCTATCTTTTCAGGGGGTTCTACCCATCTTTTTAGCAGATTCATATGGTATATCTGTTTCCCACCTGGATGCAAGGGTTGAAGTACACTATACGTGACAGGGGTTATCCGTTTCTCTATAGTGTACAGTCCTTGCCATTTGGACAGCAGCTTATTGTCGGATGAGGGAAGGAGTAGTAGTACCTTGTCCCCTGGTTGGAAGGACCTTAACTGACTATTGCTGTCATAAAGGCGTTTTTGAGACAATTGGGCGTCCTCCAAATGGTCATGGACCATACCCCATATGTGAGTAATGGAATTCCTTAAATCGTATTGGGGTAGGGGTTTGCCCTCCTCTTCTTCCTCCTCCCACTGTTCTGCTGCCATATCAAGCAATGTTCGGGGTCTTCGACCGAACAGGATCTCAAAGGGGGAATATCCTGTAGACTTTTGTTCGTGAGTCCTTATGGCAAACAGTATAAGGGGTAATTGATGGTCCCAGTTCCTTCCTGTGTCTGAGATGACCTTGCGGAGCATGTTCTTTATGGTTTTGTTGTAGCGCTCTACAAGGCCATCTGTTTGAGGATGATAGGCAGAAGTCCGTATCTGCCTAATGCCTAGGATCTCACATATGTGGGACATTAAACGGGACATAAAGGGGGTCCCTTGATCGGTGAGGACTTCCTCAGGGAAACCAACTCGGGAGAAAAGAGTAATCATGGCTCTGGCTATTACGGGAGTAGACATGGAAGACAAAGGAAATGCTTCAGGATATCTACTGGCGTAGTCGACAATCACTAGCAGGTACTTATGGCCTCTTGCTGAGGGAGTTAGGGGCCCGACTATATCCATACCCACCCGTTTGAATGGCACGTCGATTATGGGGAGAGGATATAAGGGAGCCTTTTTGATAGCAGCAGGATTGGAGTACTGGCACCGAGGGCATGCAGCACAATGCTTAGCCACATCTCTATAAACACCGGGCCAATAGAATTTGGTTAACAGATACGCGAGAGTCTGTTCTTTGCCATAATGTCCTCCCCCAGTATAATTATGGGTGAGCTCCAACACATGGCTACGAAAGGACAGCGGCACAAGGAGCTGGGTTGTTAACGTGTCACCCTTTTTTGTGGCCCTATACAACAAACCTCGTTGTCCAAAAATTAAGGTCCTACCTTGTTGTTGTCCTGTTCTTGTACTTGTTCCCAGGCATGTAGTAAGGTATTGTCATCCATCTGGGCTGACCGGAAACTATGGGCAGGTCCAACTGTATCTGTAGGGGTCACAGAAAAAACAGGTGAGCGTCCTTTCATCTGGGAAAACTCGATTTTGTCCTTTCTCTTTTCCTTTCGACTTTTACGGTCCCTCCCTGCTATCCCTTCTACTTCACTTTCTCCAAAAGGGGCCTCCTTCCACCAGTTTGTGGGGTCTCCCTTGGCTTCGTCTATGTAGTGATCGAACTTGGGGTGATCGGTCCCTATTATGACGGCCTCGGGCAGAGAGGGTATAACGCCCACTCGGCGCAATTGGGGGTCGTTGGATACCTCAAGCAACACCTCCGCTACTGGATACCCTTTGGTGTTTCCATGAACACAAGTCACGTATACAGTCTCGTCTTTTTGTATCTGCTGGGGATGTACCAGAGAGGTGTCAACCACAGATACACGACAACCCGTATCCAGTAGGGCTTGTTGTTTTTTTCCGTTGAGGAGCACTTCTCTCTTGTACTGACAATGTCCCTTGCCTATGACGTATACACGTCCTTTGGAATACCCTATCTCCATGGGTTCTGCTGGTTGGGCTCTATGGGGGCAGTGTCGGGCTATGTGACCCCACTCAGAACAATGATAACATTGGGGTCCTTGTGGGCTTGCACCAGGTCCCGGGGTGGCCGGCCTGAATGGAACGCGGGGAAGAAGGGGGACCCTAGGTTCTGGTCTGCTTTGGGGTCTGGTGATTACGGGCCGGGGATTGGGAACAGGAACTTTATTAGGGCTAGTACGGAATTCCGGTGATCTGTGATATGCACAGGCTAAGTCCACCGCTACAGTAGGGTTAAGATTGGGATGTTGCCTAATCCAGGAGCGAGTGGAAGGGGGTAAGGCATCCAGGAATTGTTCTAAGAAGACCTTTGCCATCAGATCTTCGATGGTTGTGTCATGGGGAGCCAGCCACCGGATGCCTAAATCTTGAATCCGATAGTAAAGGGCCCGGGGGTTGTCCCCTGGATTCCACCTTTCCTTCCTGAACTTGGCCCTGTAGTACTCCTGGTCGCAAGAGTCTCTCGAGGATAGCTTTTTTTACGTCCTCGTATGATGTCCTGCCTGCAGGATTCGCAGCTTGGTATGCCGCCTGCAACTCGCCTGAAAGAAGGGGTGCTATATACTGGCTCCATCTTTCCCTGGGCCAGGACGCAGTTGTTGCTACTCGTTCAAAGTTTGTAAAAAAGTAGTCCGGGTCCTCACCTTCCTGGAATTTTTGTAAAACAGAACTGGGTACATTGGGATGGATACGAGCAGTGGCTATAGCATCTGTAAGGCGCAGGATAGCTGTATCCTGTACCTGTTGGTTAGTAGTAAGAAGGGTGGCCTGTTCTTTTAATGCTTCTTGAAGGGTATACCTTTCTGTTTTGGCTGTTTGAAGCTGCTGTTCAAATACCAGCTGAAGGTGTCTCTGTCCCTCTGCTAGTTGGGTGATGATATTCTCAACCGGGATAGGCACGGGCTGTGTCATGGCGCCACTTGTGTCCCACTTCTGACACCAATTTGTCAGGAGCTAGTGGTGTACAGAGTATGAGACCAGAGTAGCGTTGTTCTAAGGTTCACTTTTATTAAGAGTCCACACTACAGATTAGGATGGTTCCGGAATTTCTTTCCTTCTCTGGGGTTCTCGTGGTTCTTGTAGCTTCAAGGGGTGGTCCAATATCCCGGTTCTTGTGGCCTCAGGGAAAAGAAAACAACCGGGTATTACTGTTCTGGTCACAGCTATAACTGGTCGTGCTACCGTCACCAAAAAGGGGGGTGTCTTTGTGCAAGGCTCACCGCTGGACGTGCCCTACCTCCCGCCTCCCGCCTCCCCGAACGTACTACCTCCCTCCTCCCCACACACCCCACCAGAATGCCCCTTTCAACAACACTTGCCTTGGGCTGTGGCCTCTCGGACCACAGCAGCAGGACCCGTGGCTTCTTCTCCCTTCAGCCCACCGGGTTTGGAAGCAGTGTCTGGAGCGTCAGTCTCTGTTGCTCTTAGCACGCTCTCCACTCTTCGGTTCTCCTCTGTTCTCACGCTCTCCTCTCTTCGGTCCTCCGCTGCCAGGTGCTCCGCTACCTCCTCTGCTCTCACGCTCTCCTCTCTTCGGTCCTCCGCTGCCAGGTGCTCCGCTACCTCCTCTCCGTCCTTGCACACCGTCCGTTCTAATCCTGCGCCTCTTATTCTTCCTGCTTCCGCTGGATGACGGGACTCCTCCCCCTTCCGCCACTCAACCACTAGACCGCGGCTGTAGTCTTCCTGGTTCTGGATTATTGGCAACCAGGAAGTGGGGTATAGTTCCTCCTCCTCGTCAGCGAAAGGGTTATCCAGCCACTCCTCCCCCCCACACAGTTCTAGTTGTCAGCATGTCACAGCAACTCCCTGAGTGCTAGTTTACACCCACACCACACCCATCCAGCACAGGTATCACAGGACATGTGACCCTGCAAATAAAATGGAACAGGCGCACATGCTCGAGGCCATTTCCACTATCTATCTGAGTGTGTCTGTGTGGACACACTCAGATAGGGCCCTACCACATTACATTCCCCACTGCCGGAGGTGTCATGATGGCATCTGCACCACGAAACACAATCATAAAGGGCCCATGACTCGCAGTGCACCGAGTTGGTGACAGGCAACTGAGGCACTTTGGCTGGCACGTACCTCCCGCCACGTGGTGATGACTTGCAGTGCACTGAGTTAAAGGCACCAGAGCTGAGCGAGTGTGCAGCCCGCGATGATGCATAGGCCTCAATACGCCATCCTGCCTATCAAGATCTGATTTGAAATGTGAGCCCAGCTGGACCGCAGTGTATGCCGAAGGCAGCAGCCTGCACAGACATGACTCCGCAGTGCGGGGCAGCAGGGTGCGCTGGGGGCCTGTGGTGTGGAATCCCGCAATCGGCTGAGGAGGTTGCACTGGCATGTGGTGGGCCCTCTTGGAGACACACCGGTGGTGGCAGGTGAGCATTGAGGCCTGGGTGCGCAGGGGCGGGCAGTCATCGCTGGGTGGCGGACCGGTCTAGGGACCTGGGCTGGGATGCAGCAGGCGCACAGGATCGCGTAGGCACCACCCGTCATGGCGGCGCCCTCGTGGCTGGGTGGGGGAGTGAAGGTGGATGGGTATCAAGCTGGTACAAACCATGATGCTTACAGATATGAGAAATCCTGCATCATGAGACCGTAACCGAAGTTGGTGGGACCGTAACCTTCCTTTTCTGTCCTACGGAGGTTTCGACCACACGTACTTCTATTATGGTCTTTTTGAGCAGGGTTTGTCTTTCCTGTAAGCATTCTGGTTTGTCCAAGTGTTATACACTGTTCCAGATTGGGTTTGTGACTATACAGACGCTTGACCATTGTCATCATTTGTCCAACAGGTTTCTGAATACTGACTTCCGGAGTATGGAATTGTATTGGGGAGTTCCTGCAGCATATGCAGTTACTTGAATCCACAAATTTGCCCTGATAAAGTTCCCAGTTGGGCATTGGCTGTGCTTTTCGTTTTGTTTATTTGCATATTTGTAATAAACAACTGTTTTTGCACTACTGTTGACTACTGGCCTTCATGACTGTGAGCACCCCCATTTCAGTTACTACAATCTTGGATCTGGGGCACAGAGGCTACTGGCAACGGCTGGTGTTGGGGTTGGTTGCGCAGGTACTCTACGAATTGGAACTGTCGTGTGGTGCAGATACAGGGGTCAGCCATTGCTATTGTGGACACGCATCCAAGACATGTGTGAGGAAGTTTATTAGGGCTGGCTGTGAGACTCTTCTCACTCTGGCAGTTGTTGGTTGGGAGGTACCAGGGTTGGTGGAGGAACAGCGTCTTACCAATGGTATTACGGTGAGGTTAGCTATCGATAACCGGGGAGTGGCAGGTACTGAGCATGAGATTGTGGCTGGTCCGACTGTTCATAATTCTCTTTACAGTGGGGCAAGAGCACTTTTCTGACGAGGCGGGCAGGGCAACATACGGCAACCGGGCTCGGGCTGCATTTGGCTTCCTGCAGCAATTTTGACAGCGGGTTTTGAGCGTTTCCCTGCCGAGTGAACAAACAGGGACCTATCTGTTTACAAAGGCAGTCGGGCCCGAACTGCATACAGCTTCCATAAATAACTTTGACAACGGGTATTGAGTTTTTGCTGCCTAGCGCTCTTACAGTAATCTTACAGTAATTGTACAGTCCCCATGTGTTGACTGTTTGGTACTAACCAAGCAGGGGGGTTGTAGACTGTACTACAGAAGGTGACTAATTGACTAGGAGCCATGTGTTACACATTGACTATTTGGTTTTTGTGATTCTGACTACGATGTATTTTACAAATTCGTGCATACTCTCTTTTCAACAGAAAACTTAAGATTAAGTGAAGGTGAAAACTCACTATTGGAGTACCCTGGTACCTTTCTGATACTGGAGCGGCTGGTATGACTAACTTGGCTGACTCTGGGTAATATGACTTATACACCATCTCTTTTTTACATACTAATTGCTAACCATGGGTTTACATGTTTTTACCCATGTTCGTTTACCTGTTCTTCTTTGGCAGTGCACACAGAACTAGTGTCCAAAAGTGGAGTGGCAGCATATGAGTGCAGCCCTGATGGAACTGCTTAAGTTGTTATAGCAGTGAAACATGTCGGCACTGGCATTAGGTAATGGTATGCATGAATAGCTACCAGCCTTTTTAACACAAACAGCATATAATCACCTCCCTATAAATAAAGTTGGTTAAGGGAACTGTGTGCTGTGTTTTTAGGCACTTGTTTATGTTTGTGTTTGTCACCAGCAGAGACTTCTGCTTTCCACTGGTTGTCACAATTTTTGTTGTTTGTTTTGGACACTTCTTTCCTTTCTTCTTATTTTCTTTGAGAAGCAAGTGACTACCGATGATGAGACAGGGGCTTGTCGGGAAATTACATACCAGTTACCCCGTTGGTGGTGTTTCCGTGAGGCGTCACTTGTTTCTGACACATTTTTTCTATTAAGAATTCAGTCCAACACTAGTGTGTGGACTCTTGCGACCAACTCTTTTGGGTCACAAGATTTGTTGTTCTGTGGTACTGTCGGGGAGAACAGGTTTGTCTTTTAACGTGGGCGGAGTACAGTGCATCATCTCCTTGTAAATTATACAAGAGAGTGATTGGTAGCAGTATATTTTGACTGCCCCTTCTTTAGAGTCACTGATATGCCTTGACGCCTTTGGACTGGGTCTGTTGTTGTATTACAGGTTTTGAGTGGAGGGCGACCCTTTCCTTTTTCCCTCTTAGCTCCTATTAAGAGTCTGATGGCAGGTACCAGGGGCCAACAGGTGCAGCACAGCCAGCAGCTTTGTCTGCGGAGGGATGTTGGTGGTCCGCTGTGTTGGTACCGTAAGCCTGTGGGCAATGTGGGTCGGGATGCGGAGGATGGTTGTCCTTTTGTGCCTGTAGTGGGCAATGACTTCCTCTGGTGTTGAGTCTCTGAGGCTGGTGCAAGTTAGGTGTCCGCTGTCGGTTTCTACACTGCCTCAGTGGTAGTCCGGGGGTGGAGGTGGTCTGGGAGGGCATGGGGTTGGTGGCGGTTGGTGTTGTGGCCCTCTGGGGTCTCCGAGCTGCATGATCAGTAGCTCCATGACATGTGTTGGTCTTTAGATGTGGCTCTGGGCTGGGCTCCCTTTCATACTGCAGGTAGTAGTCGTCCTGCTATACACCAGTTAATGGCAGGTGTTGCTGCTAACGCGCCTTATCGCCTGTTTTTGGATCGCAGATCTGGATGGTCGTTGAGAATATCGCA
This sequence comes from Lissotriton vulgaris, assembly GCF_964263255.1. Lineage (NCBI taxonomy): Eukaryota > Metazoa > Chordata > Amphibia > Caudata > Salamandridae > Lissotriton > Lissotriton vulgaris. The sequence continues at coordinate 936,292,261 of NC_141695.1, forward strand.
AAGTGGTGTTTTCGTGTGTTTTTGCATGGGAACGCCTACTCTGCGTATCATTAGCGTTAGTTGTCGCTCTCATCCGACTCAATGTTTTTTTCAGCAGCTATCGCTGGAAAACTGCCAATATTGGCAGTTTGCACCAGCTTGAAAATGGGGCAATAATTCTTTCGCCACTTTTGCTGAGCTAAAGTGCCAATAACTCGGCGATAAGTCCTTGAGAATATGCCCCGATGTTTTTTATAAGTAGACACTGACTGAGTCGGTGGTAGAAAAAGAAAAGCTTTTCACAAACTGGCAGAGCGAGGTGGTAGGTAGATGGAGTAGAAGGGTTATACGTTCTTTAAGGTAAGAGTTCTAGTACAGTGGTGGACTTGAAGCATTGAAATAAAACCCCAGTATTGAGGGAGGAGAGTAAATACATTGCGAGAGATGGTAGGACGCCGCAAGAGAGAGGAAGAACGACGGCGCTTTGACGATTTGTAGATGAAAAGGATCAGAAGGTGAAAAAGGAGGGTTAGTGTGGAAAATGAGCCCATAATTCTATCGATGCCCAGGCTGCTGGCGCAAACCGCCTCTTAGTTCCCATGTTGAATAATTACCAAATAAAGAGACGGGCGCTGGAAGCAGGAATCAAGAACAGAGTTTATTTCTCATGAGGAGAGCCAGTCATTTCGGACTCGAAACACAGTGTCTTTCGGGAGGTGCTCTAACAAGTGAGCTGAGACTCTTGCTTTTATATCTTACAAAACACTTGATAACACAATCAGGACAGTATGACGCAAAAGAAAGACATCCCTATAATCCTCGTGGTGATCCTACTCCACATACGTTCACAATGGGGACCCTTGACCTGCTGATAAGAGGGGAGGGCAATCACGCAGCTGAGTGTTTCGTAGGATGTGTACGCCTGATCATAGCCCAGGGGGTGGGGTGGCTAGGACCAATAGTGGGTTCTTTGAAGAGGAGTGACTTCATATAATAAGGGCAGTAAATGGTATCTCCTGGCTTAGGCGATGGCCTCGGACATGTGTGGTCAGCCGGGCTCGGGGGAAGGGGTCATCAAAGGAGTGGTATTCATGCTGCGTGGACAATCGAGCGCGGAGGGAAGGCTTGTCAACAGAGGGGCATTCATGGAAGGGAAGGAGGTGTTGGTCAGGCGCGGCCGTGACTCCCAAGGACAGGGTCTTGCAGAAGAAGAAGGTTTTATGACTTGCCCATGTGAGGAGAGGGAGGGGGTCAGGGTGCGCGCAGGGTCAGAGTCGCACAGAGAGAGAGAGAGAGAGAGATCTTATGACCTGTACATGGGAGAACAGGGGCAGTCAGATACAGCTGGGGGGGGGGGGGCTATGTCAGCTGAGGCGAAGGATGCTTCTTCGAGAGGGAAATGGGGAATGCCTGGGTCAAGCAGGAGGGTTGCCTTTCACATCAGGGTCGCGCAAAGGGAAAGGGGTTCATGGTCTATACATGAGAGAGGGGGTGCAAGATACGCGCAGGAGGGAAGCCGGGGATTCCAATAGGTAAAAAGGCCATGGTGCCCAGAATGGCTGTGCATATGCATATAGGTATGGGCTCCCACAGGCGGAGTGATACGGTCAATAGTCTATGGCATTCATGGTGTTCACAGGGAGAGGAGTTAGAGAAAAAGGGAAATGAATGCTGTCTATGTACATCAATTTCTTCAACGTTCACAGTCGCCCCTTTTTACATAACAGCAATCATTTTTGCATTCGATGGGTTTACAGATAGACAGGCATCGCTGATGAATTAGCATTTTGTCGATACTAACATTTGACGTACAATCATGGACAGTCGAGGTGATGGGCAGAATGCAGCACATAGGAAATTGCATTTCGTTGTGTTCCTGACAATTAAACGCACTACATAGCATAAATCTGTCTAACTTAAAAAATGTGACCAATGAACAGTTTTGACCAGGTAGTGGAGAGCGGAATTCAGTTCAATACACAAGATTTCTTCGTCACAGTGTCTTTTTATCAGTGAGCCATCACTGGTAGGCTCTAGTCCGTGTACTTTCGTTGGCGCTGTTGAGCACCGGCGATGGAGCTATAGGTCCAGCTCGGTTCTATCCTTACGCGTTGCAGGGTGCGGTCAGTCCTCTGCTGTTAGACCACAGTCCTGTTCCCTAAACAATCCGTTTGGCGGCGCCTTATGCTCGGCACCTATAGTTCTATGGCAACACCCTATTCCCATATGAATGCAGTTCTTTCCTTTGGCAAAAAGTCACGTGGGAAAGAGGGTGAATGTGGTTCAAATAGTCGATAGGAGAGAGTGAGAGAGTGGAGTTGGGTCAGAGTTCCTGGGACACACAAAAGGGACCAAGGGAGCAAAGGATAACAAGCAGGCAGGCCCATCAATCGGGCCCAAAGAAGGCGGACGGAGACTCCAGGCACACGTGGGTTAGCAGTCGGAGGGCTTCAAGGCGGCCCGTCATATTTCATTTTCCACGTTGAAATTGCGGTCTCGTCCCGTATCTTGTTGCTCTGCAGCTCCACCTCTGGTCGATGTCATACGTGTCCCAAGATCTGCAGTCAGGCTGTACGTCACATCTGACCCATCTCCTTCGGTGATCGTGAATCTTTGAATAGGTACAAGACAACGTTTTAGAGAAATGGCAGAAGAAGACATCTACGCATATGAATTCCTCCCTCAATTCTACGCATTTGAGAGTTTATGCTCATCGGTCACAGTCAGAGGTCTATTACCAAGCAGTGCATGTGTCAGCATTCCTACTGAGTTTTATGGCAGGTTTATTCATCGTCCCATTTAGAATTCAAGTGAGGACAAAATAATATTTCCATCAACTGTGCATTACATCATATTCAACATTTGCGGAGCATTCCCCTTCAGGACTGGCTAACCTTTTCACACAGGGCGGGGGCGCTATCGTCGAGAGTCGGGCAAAACAAGGTTTTCTCGAGGGTCAACAGCTACTCATGGTTATCATGTTTATACCCGGGACAGCAGCTGGGGTCTATCAAATGGGGAGGGTATACTTCGGGCGCTCGCGCTTGGGTGCGAAGGGGTGGGGCAATCTGGGCATTGGGTGTCAATCTAGACGTTGGCGTTCGTCTCTGAAGAACAGACATAAGGTGCCATTGACATACAGTTCCCCTATGAATAGCCAGATTTGGGGGACCTTAGCCGTCTTACCTGTCCTTTCCTTTTCAGCCAATTCAAGTTCATTTATTTTTGTAGAAAGGAGAGGTAGTAATATGGCGAGTTACAATCATTTTTATTTCGGTCAATTTCGCTGAACACCTCCGCGTTCAATAAGTATCAAATCAGACTGGTGCCGGTGGAGCACAATTTTACCAAAAAGAGGGAGAGAAAATAGGGAGACTCTCATAGAGAGTGAGAGTCGTCCGCAATCTAAACGAGCCATTCGGTACACGTATGTCATGTAAAGAGAGAGAGAGAGAGAGAGAGAGAGAGAGAGAGAGAGAGAGATAAGGGGGTGGCGAGAGAGAGAGACGTGTACGAAAATAGGTCGTTTAGTGCGCTTACAACACAGAACAGCAAAGGTCAGGTAACACGCAAATACAGACAGAGGGAAGACATAAATCCGTACATTACACACACAAACTCAGACAGGGAAGACAGCACATGCATTACACATATATAAGACATTCACGACAGGACATGAAACAACAGGTGGCCAACAAAAATTCATATTATATCCTACGTATCTTTACTATCTTATTTATCTATGTACTTAGCTCTTTCTACCCTTCCCTCCTTTTCCTTCTCGCCAGTTATGTCGGCCAGCGTTCCCAATTGCCAATACTTACACCTCAGTCGTTGGTCGGCCAGAAATTAGCCTGGTCGTGCTATTTACCCATGGTTGGATTTTAAACCATTTTTCAGTTCCTTCCTTTGGTGGGAAGTTCTCCGGGCTGAGGCAACGGCAAGTATTGATCGGGAGAACAGTCGGACAGCTTGGCTACATCTATAAGAGTGCGAAAAAGGGGGGCAGTGCATTTTGAACACCAGCAACATTTCTAACTTCCCAGACGGGTGGTGCCGTGATAACCCTTACCCGTATATTTTTCTTTGTCCTTTCCCTACCTAGTCAAAACGTCCAGTTACATTATTTAACGCGTCGTTTCTAGTCAATTTTTCGTCATTCAGTACCTGTCCAGTTTCTATGTCAGTCCATCCTCCCAGTTGCTATGTTCTAAGGAGGAACAGTCATGTTTAAGTCTACGTCTTTTAAAAACTTTTATTTGTCATAAGGACCATGCTCATATTCCCTTCTTCCCCTTCTCATTGGCGGTTCGGTCATCGTCCTTCCATACATCAGCCAAGGTTCCGACGTGACCTGCAGAAGGGAGGAGAAAGAAGGGGTGGGGGGCAATATTCAAACCTCATCAGCATGCAATAATCCGGAAATGTTTTTACCTACCACATACTCGACCTATCTCCACGTAGTGCATTTCTCTACCATCACGGCGTTTAAGCCCAGAGGGACCAGAAATGTCAGACAGATAATCATTGACGATCTGCGTATCTACATGAGTTACTTGGTCGTAACCCCTTTTGATCGGGTACAAGGGTGGCGGTCAGGTGGCATTTCTGTGGTGTCGTTTTAGGGCTTCTAAAGCACTTTTCCGGCTGCCTGTGACACATAGTGTGGCTGCTAAATATCGGGTCCTTTTTAACCTTTAGCCTTCATCATACTTTCTCGTTGCTCATAGTAGTAATACATTCAAAACTCATTAATGCAACCGCTACAACTATGCTTTCGTTTTCAAAATACTTTTAATAAAAAGTGTTGACGTATAAATACAGGCCTACAACCCAGTGGACTAGCCACGGAGCAGATTGGAACTGTACATAGGAAGAACAAAGCTGGTGGCAGTTCATTGCATAAAGTGCGGCAGTGCAAAAATCGTATGAAACTCCCCTACAGGGCAAACATGATGCATGTCAGTAATTCATCTCTAATAAATTCATAAATTCATTATCCAATGTTCATTCATTACCTAAATTACACCAATTCATTTTCCAACTCATAATCAGTACCCACCCTAAGTCAATTCATTGTCCAAGCACATACTCAATATCCTTCATATCTACTTTCATTATCCAAAACGTTATATATATCTCGGGGCAAAAAAACTTGCGCAATCAGGGTGCAACAAAGTTTATTCAAAACGTCTCATTTTGTGTCGGCGCCATTTTGGGTGGGGTCAGGCGAGTTCCAGCACAGTCAGAATGTCTCTAGTCTCACATGGTTGGCCCAGAACCTTCCGTTGGCAGTTCAAAAAGTTCTGTGCTATGTGGTTAACAGTCTAACAAATATGGACCATGAGTCAAAGAGTGGGAAGGGCGGCAACAATTTTCCTACCGGGTCATTCTGGTGTTCCTCCGGAACTGAACAAGTCTGTGCCGTGGCTGCATTTTAGTCATTTCCAATCCGAGGCTGGCGCCGGCAGGAGTTGCACCGATGTCGTGGTTCCCAGTGAAGGGGGCGGGGGCACCCATGCAGGGGGTCGGGGGCCCCCCGGCTCTTATAGAATCTTCAAGGTCGAGGAGAGACGATATGGAGCGAGTGCCCGTCCTGGGCAGAAGACCGCTTTTTGATGTTGACCCTCTTTAAGCAAAGAGTGTTGGGGTGTCGCTGGAAACCTCCACCTGGAGGGAGGTGGGGGAGGCTCGTTCGCGCCGCCTCCCCCTTCCAGCGACCCCGCGCCGTTCCTCGGCTCCGTCGCTTCGATATTGGCCGTGCCAGCCATTGAAGATGGGGGGGGGGGTGGTCGGCGGCTGAGGCAAGACAGCCCCCCCTCTTTTCTCTTGACATGTGGCGGGACTACCTGGAACTGTCCAGGCGTCGACATGTGGCGGCACTACCTGTAACTATCCAGGAATTTGACATGTGGCGGGACTACTTGACTTGCCGCCATTCTCGCCTTGGCTTCGGCCTTCGACGAAAGCCGGATCGGGTGAGAGAGAGGGGTGGTCGGTGGCCGAGGCAAGACAGCCCCCTCTCTCCCCCTTGGCCTGCAGGGCGGCAGAAGAGAAAAGATGGAGAGGTCCTTGTCATCCTTTGGACCGCCTGCCCAACATCACCTCCTACCGACCGTGGCCAGGCGAGCCCCTCGTGCCTCGAGGCCTCGCCTTCCGGATGGGCGTAACCGCGGACCTGTTGCACTTCGGGAGCTTCCGGAATGGGGGTAGGTACCTATTGAATTGTTTCTATTTCGTGTGACCGTTTATTTGGGCGTGGCGGGCAATGAGGCAGACATGTTGGGAGCAGGAACAGGCATTTTTTGCTGTCAAACCTTTTCGCCATTTTACATTTCTTATTACGAACTATTTCTAATGTTTCTTATTTTTGGTGAAGTCAAAAGCTCATCAGGGGGTTACTGACTTGGCCTGATTTCTTTTTATTTTCTTTCTTTTCCTTAGCGTGTTTCGAGCTAAAGTCTTCTGTTAGTAGGGAACGGTGATCACTTCATAATTTTTTATGTGTCCTTTTCACTAGGGGGGTACTTCTGGACGGACCAGACGAGTTCCCTCCAATAAATGGTCCGGGGTGGAACGAGATTATCGATCAAAAAGGGGAACATATATTCCTTCATTAGGGTATCATCCTGGACAGACCGAGCGATGTACTTCCACTTACTAGGGTAGCCTCCTTGACGGACCCGTCGGTCTATTTCTACTAAATGGCCCATGAGTAGAGAGCATATGTCCTCCATAAGGGTAGTCTCCTGGGCGGACCATGCGAGCTACCCCCCAATAACCAACCAGTGGGGAGTGGGTAGGACTGACGAATTCACAAAGGGGCATAACCTACCCTTTTCTACTTGCAAAGACTAGACAGAATATTTCTATTTCTCGTTGTTTGCAAATAGAAAATACCTCAAACGAAACAATTCCTGGAACAACAATGTCCAGGCAACCAACCAATCAGTGGGGAGAAAAACAGGCATGACGGATTACAACGGGGACAAATGTCTGCATTACCTGCCCTTCGCTATCCAAAAAGGAAGACAGAATATTTCTACTCGTCTCAGTTTGTAGACAGGGAAGATCTCAAAGAGCAACAATCGATTATTAATCGACTTCAAACAATTCAGTGGGGAGAAAAGTAGGCATGACGAATTACAACGGGGGACAAAAGTCTGCATTACCTACCCTTCTCTATCTGCAAAGAGGGACGACGTTCCTATTCGCCACTGTTTGCAAACAGAGAATGTCTCGTTCTCAAAAGAGAACCAATATGTCAAGTAGCCTTCAAAGCTAAATGAACCAATACCAACAATATCAGTATACAAATACCGACTTTCAATACAAACAATCAATCAATCAGGTGGATAGAGCCACCCTACCAATCAGGCGTAAAAACACCCTACTTAATCTTACCCGGACCGGACCATACGGACAGTTCTTCGTCTTCCTCCTCCAGCGCCTGATTGTTCTCTTACTCCATGTAGCATTCCTGTGGGATTCCAGTCAGGACAATAGGTCACTCAAGAGAGGTCCTTTCAGAATTGGTGAAGTTCTGTCGATCGGCAGCCGGGCGAGGGCCCTCTCAAGGCAGGCATACCCCGATCATTTAGATGTTCACTTCTTCGTCTGGATCTCTCTTATCGGACCCTATGTCACTGATGGACCCCGCGTTGGGACGCCAATTGTGGAAAATGAGCCCATAATTCTATCGATGCCCAGGCTGCTGGCGCAAACCGCCTCTTAGTTCCCATGTTGAATAATTACCAAATAAAGAGACGGGCGCTGGGAGCAGGAATCAAGAACAGAGTTTATTTCTCATGAGGAGAGCCAGTCATTTCGGACACGAAACACAGTGTCTTTCGGGAGGTGCTCTAACAAGTGAGCTGAGACTCTTGCTTTTATATCTTACAAAACACTTGATAACACAATCAGGACAGTATGACGCAAAAGAAAGACATCCCTATAATCCTCGTGGTGATCCTACTCCACATACGTTCACAATGGGGACCCTTGACCTGCTGATAAGAGGGGAGGGCAATCACGCAGCTGAGTGTTTCGTAGGATGTGTACGCCTGATCATAGCCCAGGGGGTGGGGTGGCTAGGACCAATAGTGGGTTCTTTGAAGAGGAGTGACTTCATATAATAAGGGCAGTAAATGGTATCTCCTATGGATGGCCTCGGACATGTGTGGTCAGCCGGGCTCGGGGGAAGGGGTCATCATCAAAGGAGTGGTATTCATGCTGCGTGGACAATCGAGCGCGGAGGGAAGGCTTGTCAACAGAGGGGCATTCATGGAAGGGAAGGAGGTGTTGGTCAGGCGCGGCCGTGACTCCCAAGAACAGGGTCTTGCAGAAGAAGAAGGTTTTATGACTTGCCCATGTGAGGAGAGGGAGGGGGTCAGGGTGCGCGCAGGGTCAGAGTCGCACAGAGAGAGAGAGAGAGAGAGATCTTATGACCTGTACATGGGAGAACAGGGGCAGTCAGATACAGCTGGGGGGGGGGGGGGCTATGTCAGCTGAGGCGAAGGATGCTTCTTCGAGAGGGAAATGGGGAATGCCTGGGTCAAGCAGGAGGGTTGCCTTTCACATCAGGGTCGCGCAAAGGGAAAGGGGTTCATGGTCTATACATGAGAGAGGGGGTGCAAGATACGCGCAGGAGGGAAGCCGGGGATTCCAATAGGTAAAAAGGCCATGGTGCCCAGAATGGCTGTGCATATGCATATAGGTATGGGCTCCCACAGGCGGAGTGATACGGTCAATAGTCTATGGCATTCATGGTGTTCACAGGGAGAGGAGTGAGAGAAAAAGGGAAATGAATGCTGTCTATGTACATCAATTTCTTCAACGTTCACAGTTAGCAGATGTAAGGATAAAAAAGATTTCTTTTGGGGAGGGGATAGTAAATCAATGAGGTAAATTGGCACAGTGGGTCTGGAGGATGGATGTGAACGGGAGAGGTTATGAGGGACTGTAAGAAGACAAGACTAAGGGGTATATTCACAAGAACGTGTGATAACTACTGCAAGAGTAGCATAACGCAACTTGCATAATCACAGCCCATCGCAGGAAATTAACCCTTTATCAACGTGGAATTCACAAAAAGGCGGTAGCATACGATAGACACCAGACAATACGGCAAATGTCCGCGTGAAAATCAACGCCACGCTGCAAATATGCAATACGCGAACGCAAAAAACATGAGATGGGGTCAGCCACAGGCCTGCAAATTCCACGTGTCTGGTGGGACAATGCACCATAAAAACCCCGGTAAAAATACACCAGAGACAAGCCAAAGCACGTAGCAACATGGATGCACCCTAACCCAGCCCAGAGCCCAACTCGAACCCCACAACCCCCACATACTACCCGAAAGGAACAACGGGGTCGGGGAAGGCCAAGGAGAAGAGGGAGAGGAAGACGGGCTGCAGACCGCAGGAAAACAAGCCCCACGTCGTGGAGGTGACAGAACACTACCAGCAAATGTCCCACAAGCAGAGGACTCAAGCACCCCCCAAACAGACACAATATACACCGCCATACAGTCTGCATGCAAACTAGCACAATGCGCCAACATATGTGCCAACAGAAAGACAACACGCACCTCCCCTTCACATCACAGAGGGGCACACAACACCTGCAGCAGAGCACATAATACAAAGTATCAGTGATGCCGGAGAGGACCACCACACCATTGACACCCGTGGATATCCCACAAAACCGCCCACCAGGACCCGGACAGCCAAGACACCCAGAGGAGAACACCGAGTCTGCAACAGACCACACAGCAGGAAGCACCCACAGGCACAGCTGGCTCACAACACTTCACCCACCCACACATGCCACCTCAATGGAAGCACGCCAAAAGGAGGTGGTGTTGGAGGGGACCGAACCCATGGAATGCGAACCAAGATGAATACATACAAAGGAGACCCACGCTGCCATAGAGACACATGCAGATGCATAGCACAGAACCATGCCTAGGGGCGCACAATTAGCAGTCACACACCCATGTTGGCTGTGCTTACGACAGCCCTGTCCATTCCCCTCACGAATGGAGTGGGTGAAGACAAAGCTACATGTACAAGCCTCAACCCACTGCCTCTGGTGACATGTCAGCATCTGTGGTACACCGCACAGTCGTAGGGCGCAGGGACCACATGCATAATACAAGACTAGAGGGACATACGCAGAGATCATGTAGTACTAGCTACAGGCATGTGCGCCTGGCCTCTTTATTGGCAGAGCCACATGTACAGTGATACATGTGCTGGATGCGTGTGTGGTGAGAGTAAGCCAACCCACAAGGAATGTATGGTGTTGGCAACCAGCTGGACATTGGACACCAGTGCAATGCAAATAAAAAACACATGCAATACAAAGTCAATTGGTGAGAAACATGGGGTGATCTGGATAAAGTCCAGAGGACAGCCAACATGCAAACAGAAGTGTCCATGAGTCGCAGTGCACTGGGCTGTGGAGACTAGAGAGGAGCGCACACATGTGAAGAAAAAGTCTCTGGGTCCCTTCGATATATTCCTGATGCAGATGCAGTGGGGTGTGTCAGACATGCATCATCTTCACCGTCAACGCCTCAGGGCCCCCACACTGTCTGAGGTGACATACCTGCTCAACCGCACCACAGCACAAAACACAATCAGCTACGGCCAATGACCTGCGGTGCACTGAGTCACTGGCACCTGGAGTGCTGAGCAGGGTAACAGGCCGATAATGGCATCCACGACAGGCCTGAGCAACCACGAAGTCTGTCTGGACCACCAATTTAACTCTGGCAGATGGCGTTTGGAGGTGGTCCTTGCAGTTGTGGCGTGTGCCTCCTGCGGTAATGCTTCGTCCGAGCCGATCTGGACTCGCTTTGGTGTGTGAGCCCTGGTGGGATGCATTTGGACCCGGAAGCTCCGTACAGCGCAAGGCCACAGAGTCATTACATTGATGAGCCCTAGGCCCACGCCTCAGGGGCCAGCCTATGGCCCCCGGAGAAGGGGTCCCGGACTTGACCAGCACAGAGTTAGTGGCCCTGGATGCACTGCGGCCGGGACAGGCACCCAGCCACGGTACGGCGACTTGCAGTGCAGTCAGATGGGCCACGCGACCTGAGCGGGTAACCATCATTGTATGAGGTGTATGTTTCGGAGTGTGTTGTGGGACAGTGGAAGGTGTCCTCTAGGGCAAGACGCGAAAGGTATGAGTTTATCAGTAAGCAGAAAATGGAGGAGTGGAATGCGACAGCCCGTTGCCACCATCAAGTCCGTATCAGCTGCATGGGGTGAAAACTGCCTCCTAGTCCATAGGCTCAGACACCACCACTGTCCTACCAGAGAGTGTCCATGAATGTTGGGGAACAGACTTAGTGGCACCGGGGCTGAGTGGGGATGCTGACTGCGATGATGCCGGTACACTGATATGGACTCTGCCATTGCTGAATCATGACTCTGTGACCTACTGGACCGCAGTGTAGGCCGTAGGCAGCGGTCAGCAGTAGCCCAAAGCCACGTGTCTTCGGCTCATGATGCACAGTGCTAGTGACACCAGGGCAGTTGTCGGTGGTGTACGAACACCTCCGTAATGATTCTCCTTTTATCTCCGCCAAGTAGCAAGGCGACATCCTATTAGGTCTCTCTGCGTGCATTGATATGTCATCTGCCTTTGCATAATCGATGTTCATTTCCAAATCTGTGGCCTACTCGAGCACAGCCTAGGCCGAGAGCAGTGTAGGCTGGAAGGAACATACAGCATGTGCCATTCACTGAGTGTCGCCGGCATAGGTTGGTGGCCTCACTGGCCTGCATAGTTCAGATTCAGTGGCACCACGTGTTTGGTCACCTCTGTGGTTGTGACCCGGCTTTTGTCCGGACTGAGCTGCATCTTCCTCTTACTCCTCTCCGCGCGACCATTGGTGTGGACTCTGCCATTCATGAATCGCGACTAGGTGCTGGATGTGAGACCTACTGTTCTGAAAGGTTGTCCTGGTCCCTCATCCACGGTTCACCGGATGGCGTTGGATAGGGTTTGTGGCAGCACAGCTCGCCGGATGGCGTTGGACAAGGTTTGTAGCAGCATGGCTCGCTGGATGGCGTAAGGACAGGGTTTGTGGCATGAAGGCTCACCGTATGGGGTTGGACAGGGTTCGTGGTAGCACGGCTCACCAGATGGCGTTGGACAGGGTTCATGGCAGCACGGATTGCCGGATGCCGTTGGACAGCGTTTGTGGCAAGATGTGTCGCAAGATGCACATATGGGTCTATGCCTCACTAATCAAAGGAAGTTTGGTGCTGTGGCCGCTGTCCCAGATTTGGGGTCACTGCCATTCAGGACCCAGGACACAGCAGGCATGGCCCGTGCCGGGCGTTATACTGGGGCGGTGACGTCAGGCAGGGGAGGGTCACAGTGGGGGGTTGTAAAATGCGGGATATGGACCATTAGAGGTAAGTACCGATAAAAATAAATAAAACGAATTTCGTTGCCCATGCTGTATCACATTTGGCGATGCAGCGTGGGCAACAAAATTCATTTTATTTATTTTTATCTGTACTTACCTCTAATGGTCCATATCCTGCATTTTACAACCCCCCACCCTGACCCTCCCCTGCCTGACGTCACCGCCCCAGTATAACGCCCGGCACGGCCGTGCCTGGGACACAGTCTCACTAATGATGGGACCCTCAGGGCCGCAGAGGTCGCCGATAGGATATGTTAACGAGAAAGTAGTAATGTGGGCCAGCGTTGGGGGACATCGGTGGTCTGAAAGGCTGGCCGGGTTGTGGGCCTTGGGCTTGGAGCTTACACTGGCACGTGGTGGGCCCTCCATGACACACGCCGGTGTCGGATGCTGATCAATGTGGCCTGGCTGCGTAGGGTCAGCCCTGACATGTTAGTGTTCCAGTGGGCCGGGGTATGGCAGGCGCAGAGAATTTAAGGCAACTCCTCTAATGAGGATGGCATCGGCCTCATAGCGGGATGGGAGGCGGCACCCTGGCTGAGACGTTGGGCTTTCCGGAAGAGGACAGCGCCCAGGGCTACGTGCTTTTTATTCACAACCCTGCGCTGGCCTGGCGTACGCCAGCCCATCCCACTCTGCTCACGCTTACGGATGGGGCGTAGCAGGCAACATTTCCGCAAGGACCCCCACTGGCTGGGGTGACATGGTTGCGTCCACTGCACTCGATTCACCAGTGGTGTATGTTGCCATGGATATGGGTGTGTTCTGCATACTGCGGTTTGTTCTGCACTTCGCCGCCACTCTTGGCATTGTGTACTTTCCCAATCATGGTTCTACTGCATCCTTCACATATGCCTGGTTGCCAACTCTCCCAACATTCGTCTATTGTGTGGCTGAGGTGCCATGCCGTAGATTGGTCCTGTTTACGGCTTGCCCAGGTTACCATTGTGAGTTGTTCTATAGTGTCTGGTGGGTGGGCATGTTGTTGTGCATCTTGGTGGTGGACTTATGACGTGTGCATTGCCAAAGTTCTGGATTGCATGGTTGTGAATTTGAGGTGAGTGGGGTGTTAATTAGGAAGTTGGCAAGGGGCTGTGCATTTCCCTTTGTGCCATCCTGAGACAGCTGGTTGCTGTTGGACTGTCGGAGGGAGAAGGGATCACCCACACTGGCTGTGTGGGCGACATTGGGGAAGGTCCCACGGTGTTTGGATGTTGCCTGAACATTGATTTGTGACATATGCTTCCTGTAGCGCAGATTGTGTGCTGTGTCACCAGGGGGCACAGGTGGGACATGTGTGCAGTGGGATGCCCCCTACACTTGCGTGCATCCGGCTGTGGCGTGTGGTCTTTGCTTGGTCTCCAGCGGTTCCTGTGCATTGTGTTGGCCATACGGGGACTAGGGGGCCAGGATGATGGAGATGACAAGGACAGGCGTGGGGTTCTTGAATGTGGCTGGCTGCGAGACTCCGCTGACTCTGGCAGGTGTTATTTGGGTGTTCCAGGGGCCAACAGGTGCACCACAGCCAGCAGCTTGGTGTGGGGTGGGATGTTGGTTGTCCGATGTGTTGGTGCCGTTGCCCTGTTAGGCGATGATGGCCAGGATGCGTGGGATGGTTGTCCCATTCAGCCTGTAGTGGGCAGTGACATTGTCAGTTGTTGTGCTTGTGAGGCAGGTGCGTTTCCTGGGGGGGCCGCTGTAATTGTCTGCGCTGCCCCTGTGGTGGTCTGGGAGGGAAGGGGGGGGGAGGGGAATGTCGAGTGGATGTTGTGGCCCTCTTGGATGTCCGTGCTGCATGTTCAGGTGCTCCATGGCATCTGTTGCCCTTCCGATGACGCCCTGGTCCGGGCTCCCTATTGTGATACAGGCTGCCTTCCAACTTTACACCTTTACAGCAGATCAGAGCAGGTGTAAAATTCCAACTGCTAACGCGCCTTTTCGCGGGTTTTGTCACAGGTTTTGTCACGGGAACGCCTACTCTGAATCTCATTAGCGATAGGGTCCTCTGTGGTGATGTTTTTTGCGGCTGCTATTGCGGGAAAAGTGGTTCTGTGAGCTGATAGAACCAGCTTGTGAATGGTGGGGTAAATTTATGACTACTTTGGCTGCGATAAATTGCAATTAATTCCGCTATAGCTCCTTGTGAATATGCCCCTAAAGGTAAGATTAGTTATGGTTATTTTTGAGTAAAATCATGTGGGAAAGTCACAGAAATGTAAGATTCAATAGTGGCACAAGGGGCGGGGGAGGGGAGGAGTGAGTTGATTATGTGGTTTATGACTCAGGCCTGCAGAGAGACAAGATGAATGCTAATCCAAGAGGTTTAGGATTCAACTCACTTCTTTCATCGTCAGTTCTCAGGTCAATGGAGACCTTTGTGGGGGTTTTTTTTTAACTCAAAGGGAATGGTGCTGGGTGTTCCGGGTTATAAACCTTATCCCAGGGCCTACATTAAGAGCTTTAGTTAAAAAAAGACAAAAGAAAAGAAAACGAAGCTGAATTTCTGTTGGCCTTATACTTCACCACAGACATGCAAGCATATTTGTTGTGGAGACGATTCGAGGTAATTAAGCTGTGAGCGGTTTTGAGAGAGAAGCAGGCGAAGAAGGAATTGCAGAAGCGAGTCAGGGCAGGAAGGGAGGGAATGAACAACCTGAAGACAAAGGGAGGCGGCAGAGCACGAGGAAAAGAGCAGACATGACTGCTTTTCATATGCAAATAAAACCATGACATAAAGCACGAGGACATTTCTGGTACGGGTCCAACCATTCTTGGGAACGGCTGGTGCAATATTGTCAAGAAGCGTGGAAAACATTTCACGCCGGATGTGCCTCATGAGCGAGTCACCCCGGCCGCAGCCTCCCTCCCTCCCTCAGGAGATCAGTCGATGTCCCGCCTGCGGGGAGGCAGTACCGCATCCCTGTGATTACACCACCCCTGCAGCGCTCGCCGCTTCCCACGTCTCCGCACACTGCAGTCCCTGTGTCCCGCTAATATGCTTGCGACCCAGAGCAGCAGAACAAGGCGACTCTGTGCCATCTGTTAATCATTAGCCTGTTTCCAGTCTGAAGGTGAATCATTTGGAACACTTAACGAAGATTAGGGGCAGATTTACAGTCCTGACAAATAGAAACGAATTACATTTTGGACAAGGGTATCCGATACGGTTCGAGGGAAATGAGGGTATTTCAGTTCACGCCAGGGCCGCGGATAAATGGCAGAATAGGTTTGGGAAGAGTCAGTCACAGACAGTCAGACGAGACTTTTCTAAAATAGGCCAATATTTTAGAAAGGACGGTGGTGCCGGACTGGTACCCAGTCACAGGTCAGGTGCTCTTGGCACGATATCCCCATCAGGAAGACTAGTGCCTCATGAAACCTGGAAAGGCCGGGGTGAAGTCAGTGATGTGTCAGGCAGAAACACAGAGACGTTAACAGTGCCTCCTTTTGCCTCTACCTCGGTGCCTGAGGAGCCATGTCACTGATAGCTCATATGACATGTTGTGATTTGTAAAGGTTCATGGTGCACCTCTCTAACAGGGCCTGTGTGGTCTTTGGCTGAGTCTGATTTCACCTACACGTACCCCAGCAGGCAATCAGGGGCACTTCTTTGCCAATGAGTAAAACCAGTCCTGGCTCCAGAGTATGGCTACCAACATGCTAGCAGCCTCCACCCATGTGACCCTCCACCAACAGGGGCTGTTCCTCACTCAAACCTCCACTCACACTTGAAGCATGTTACTCCATGACTGGAGCCAGCCAGGGGGGTGTCCTTCCTACTTGACTCACTCGACACGCCAGAGGGAGCGGATGCTCTACCAGGAGAAACAGAATTGCTCATTGGTTGGAGATACGGTCTCCCATCGTCAAATGCAGCTTATATTCTAAACTTTGAAAAATAAGGCAATGTGAGAATGTGTTTGATTACAAGGTGCTCCAAAGACTCTGGTGACACAACCCTGACTCAGTGGCTCTTAATAAGAGGATCCAGAGTGGAAAAAGCTACTCAGGCAGCTGCAACATTCACATGCCACCAACTCTGACAGAATCCTGTCAGCAGGGCTTGGGCTATTGTTTCCACTTCACAACTGCCATCAAATGGTTTTGTCACAACTGGCTGGTGCTGCATTAACATTCCATCTTAAGTTTCATGTGATGGCATTCATCATGCACATCACACAAAAGTACGGGGGCTCACCAAGGAAGAAGAGAGCACAAGACAACACATTTCCTAGATGTTAGGATAATGTTCATCAGTTGAACCAACTGAACATTCACTCATCACGTGTGACAAGTTGCAGTGTTTTGGAGTGACATTCACCTGCCTGCCCACAAGTGCATTTTTAATTATTTAATGTAGGCTGTGTTTGAAAAGTTATCCTTCTTAATTTTTTATTTCAAACATTGGTTTGAATATGTCTAATATAATGCTCTTGATTTGAACCCTTCCCAAATAGGTTGACCTACTAATATAGATCAAATCTCATGTAGGATTCACCTAGGTATTTAGTAGAATTGATTTAAAATGTAAATAGGGCGAATTTAGCCTATGTTTTATATTTAGGGATTTTAAAGCCCTAATGAATGCCCGTGACCAGTTAGCCTAGTTACTGTGGGCAGAAACATGTTGGCTAGTAAGAGAAAGGTTTGAGGCATTATTTTCTGTTTACCTGCTCAATATAGTGTTTTTAGACAACCCTAGAGTCCTCATAACTAAAGTTGATATACCGAGGAACCCTAAGGTATTTTTATGGTAACTGGATCCTCCCTGTCTAGTAGTTTTACTTAAGAAATCTCTCCTATTGCCTAGTCTTTGAGGAGGTTGAGTCCCCGCCCTCGTGGTACTGTCCTACCAAAGTGGAGAGAGGATGCGGATGATGAAGCATGACACTATTATGTGTGTGAGGCTTCCTCTTCCATAAAGGATGGCTTTCCCACGCAGCTTGACAGAAGTCCTGCTGTGTACAGTTGGTTCAACTTATGAACATTTGCCTAAAATCTAGGAAATATGTTGCCTTGTGCTCTCTTCTTCCTTGGTAAGCCCCTAAACTTTTTTGTGATGTGCTAGATATTTTGTAGCGAGGTACGGTGGCCTTTCCTCCAACTCTCTATTTTGTGATAAAAGGCCCTCATCATGCACCCTGCTCCAGGACACCCAAATAGTATCCTCTTTCAAGAGTTTACCAACTTCAGCCTCTCAACTAATTGTCCTGTGATATCATCAACACCAAAAAACAGCATTCTCCCCAATAGTCACTTCATTATAGTAGATGCACCCAATGAGGGACGCTGCAAGACTCGAGAACCATTTACTTGCAGCACAGAAGACTGAATATGAATTCAAGTGGTTGGTACCTGCTGCTCCACCATGGTGGGTGTCGGTAGGAACACGCTTTTCAGAACTCTTCTGAGTACAGGTCCACCTCATGTGTATGCCACCGGAGTAGTGCCCTGAATATGCAGTTTGAGTAATTGGTTAACCCCACTATGAACAATAGATATCAATTCAGCAACATGCTAGGGGTAGGGTAACTGAGATCACACACATTTTCACCTTAAAGACATTACAGGACTTTGAGCCCGAGTGACCCAGGAAGCAATGTCACATGACCTTAATCCTGGTGACCTCACAGTAATTGACATTTCTTAAATTCCATAATAACTGCATAGATAAACAACGTAGATAAATGTCTCTTTTAGATTTTATCTTTAATAGGTTGCTATATTAATAGTTCCCCTAGTGTATACCTCAAGAGAAATATATTAATAAATCATAGGGAGTGGAAATAGCTGTTAAAACCACAATAGTAGTTTTGTACACACAAATTAATCGATTCAGACCATATATTGAATATAAACTTTGGTATTGCCTTAAATTATTTCTTATTGGTAATACATTTAAATTGATGGTATTTTTCACAGAGTACTGTCACTCATGCAAAGCAAAGAGGTGAAGTTTTTATCCAAAAGACATAATTTTTCATGTATACACAATATAGGAGCATGACAAAAACTTGTTTTGAAAATGTGTTTGTTTTTTAGTTTATGTTTTCCATTTAATCATGCAAAGGTACACTGCCCTACTGAATGTATTCTACAAAACTTTAAGAGTAATGTATATGCTCCAGTGGAAAATGCAGAAAGTAACTAGTGCTCAACAAGACACTCTTTGCTTTCTGCTATTGTAGTAGCAGATGGTGATCTTTAAAAGTGGTGGCAGTAATACTTGCCCTGAAATGTGGGCAAGCAAAGCGAGGGTTATCTGCCTGAATTGTTTGAAAGCACAAATTTCACATACATTCTGTTAGACCTGTCTGGCTCTTTGCGTAGTCCCTCCAATTTATTATTTATTTTGTCCCCTTTTTGCCCCTCATGCCTTTATTTATTTTTGTGTCCAGTAGATTTTTCATGGTGTTGGCCTGGGGGATAGGTGCCCTCATGATTTTTCACCTCAGACCTAGGTGCCCCTCATGACAGGAATTCACTTAGTCCAACAAAATGGTGGCTTCTAACTGCCATAACTGTCAGTCCCCTAGAGTGCCCCATAGGTTAATATCAGGCCTTCCAGAACTTTCTGGACCCTACTGGCCCCTGTGAGGACAGTCTATAAAAGGGCAGAGGGCAGGAAGCCATTTTGTGTAGTACAGGGAGTTGGAGGAGAGAGGCAGTGGTGTGAGGAGGAGGACGCACTGGAGCAGTAGTTGTCTGAGTAATAGTCAACCTTTTCAGGAAGACGTTCCCCCTTTGGCCCCTGACCAAACCCTCCCATCGGACTTCACCTTCTGTGGGAACCGGTGCAACTGTGGCGGTTGGCCCCTTGAGCCCTCTTTGACCCTCTCCCTCAGTTTCCCAACTACTATCTGGGAACTTGCTCCCTTCATTTCCCATCATAAACTCATCCTTACCAGAACCTCGTGAGTGAAGACCAGGGCGAGATCCGTCGCCCTACGCCGCCGAGGTGTCACTGAATCGGAGGCGTGAGGTGGCATAGGCATTGCTGGGCTAAGCGTCGGAAGGAAGTAAGCGCTAACCCATGCGCAGGCTCAGTGACGCGGCTGCAGAAGAGGCGGGGAGTCGGCGTAGTACTGATCCCCTGCGCAGGCTCTGAAGCGGTGAGCCGATCGCAGCCGAGCAAGTGAGGCGGCGCCTAGCAGGTACACTATTCACCCGCGCCTGCGCTGCAGTCCGGTCCAGTGAGAGCGGAGTGGCGCTCACGGGTGACTGAAACTTCGGTCACTTTGGTCCAGGCTCAGCCCCTTTCTAGCACGGGGGCGGAGGGCCGATTTCCGTGTGAGGTGCGGCGGAGAAGAGCGAGAACTGAAGATTTGTGTCAGCGGCAACCTCTGTTTTGATCCCAAGTAAGGTGGAAAAGCAGGGGAAGAGTAAAGAGTGACTGGGGATTCAGCCAGTAAGCTGGGGAGGAGTTTCTTTATACCCCTAGTCCGGGACTAACTGTTGGAAACCCCCTACACGCTTTTGAACTCTGAAGATCTCTATGTCTAGCCCTGATAGGGTGAAGGAGAGCCCGTTAAGAATTCCTGGGTAACAGTCTCAGAGATTCAAGTTTATTAGAGATTCTCCTCAGGGCAGGAGAAGTGACCTGGGATATTAAAGATACTAAACCTGATTACTGAAGGATATTGTGGGATTCTTTTACAGAGGAGGAGGGGAAGAAGAATCTGTGACTTCATCCTGTTTACCTATGAGCAAGTTATAATAGAGCTATAGTGATAATACATCTGCTAACTTGTAATTGTGAACCTGGGGTTACTCACCTCTTGAGAGGAAGGTGTCACACAGTGGGCGGAGAGGTAATATTCCAGGGTCCTAAGACCTGGATATTTCTAAAGTGATAAGCTAAAGTGGATAAAGTATCAAAGTTGTGATTGCTCTGGTGGTGTAACTAGAGAACCTCCGCTTGGGTGGGTAATCTAACACTGTAGAAGACTAATTACTACTGAACTGGATTCTTCTAATGTTATAAGATATATGTGGAAAGAACTGATAAAATTTGTACAGTGTATTTAGATGTAAAACGACTGAGGAGTAGACAAAATATTTTTATAAAACAATTCGTATTTTTCCACAAAGATTGGTGTAGCATCATTTTTGAGTGGAATTGCTTTGAGTTACTGCTGGGTGGTTTGCAACCTTTACACATGTGCCTCAATTAGAAATTGTCTTACCCTAGGCCAGGCTACCCTAGGTGACCTGACAAAATTAGTTTCCAACAAATTGGTGTCCAGCGGTGGGATGGTGACTGTGGTTGCGACTACTCTGCAGTGACTGAGTGTAATCCACTAACCTACACCTGGAGTTTTCTCCTAGCGGCCCTCCTAATTTTTACTTTTGCTTTTTCCAAATTTGTTCCTGGTGGTGGGTGGAGGTAGCTTCGGGTTGCCCTTGTAACTCTATTCTTCTTGTGTGTGTAACCTTGAATTGCCTTTTGCAAAATGGAATTTGCGCTGGAAGAACTGGACACTTACTCTGTGGCCCAACTAAAAGATTTCTGCCAACAAATGGGGGTGTTTTTTAAGCGTGGTGCCAAGAAAGGGGAACTCCAGACCAGTTTAAGGGCTTGGGTGGAAGCACACAGAGAAGGGAAGGAGGAGGATGAAGGGACAGACAGGGACATGGTCATAGAGGTAGATGGATTATTCCACTCAGAGGTGGAAAACCTACTCCCAGGACCAGTGTCCTACTCTAGGAGGGGCAGTAGTGTCTCCGGGGGAAGCTTGACCGAAGCAGAGCTCACTGACAGAAGGGAAATGAGGCAATTAAAATGTGAGTTGGCCAGGCTAGAACATGAGAGGGAAGAGCGGAGGATGGCTCATGAATTCAAACTGAAGGAGTTAGAACTCCAAGCCTTGCAACGGGGACCCTCTCCTACTCTGAATGGTGGCAGCGAATCCAGAGAACCAGCCAGGGAGTCCAGACCCTATTTGCCTAAAGACCTAATTGCTAGCTATAGTCAAGGAGTTGATATAGCCAAATGGTTGGCTGCCTATGAGGTTTCCTTAAGAGCCCATGGGGTGCAGGAGAAGCACTGGGGGGTGGTTTGTACAAGTACATGCCTCCTACTGGTCGGGACACCTTGCTAGCCTTGGAACCAGAGGAGCAGACCAATTACCCCACCATGAAGCTAGCATTGATCAGGAAGTTTGGGTTAACCCCAGAGAAGTATCGCCAGAAGTTCAGGGGGAGCCACAAGTTAAGCACCCAGAACTGGGTGGACTTCCTAGATTATGCAAGGAAGGCATTGGAGGGCTGGGTACAGGGCAGTGAGGTGAAGGATTATGAGGGGTTGTATGATCTATTTTTAAAAGAGCATCTACTCGAGAAATGCTTTCCCGAGCTGCGCCAACACCTGGTGGACAGCAAGCTGACCAACCCCCGGAAGTTTGCAGAGGAGGCGGACATCTGGGCAAGTACCCGGGTGTCCTCAAAGGGGACTGGAGGGGATTCCCAAAAGGCCGGACAGGGCGCCCCCCAGAAGAAGGAGGGGGGAGATAAAAAGCGGGAGTTCTCTAAAGGTCCCCAAAACAATTTTCAGGGAAAGGGAACAGGTTTCACCCCTAAGGCTAACCCGCCCAGAAACCCTCATCCTGGCCAAAGCCAGCAGCCAAGGGTTGTCCACTGTTTTGAGTGTGGTGGTGTTGGACATTATAAGGGAGATATCAGATGCCCAAAGAGACCACCCCCTCCCACCGGAGGAAAAACCCCGGGAGCAGCTAGTGTAGCGCTCGGGGAGGAGTTGCCCTTAGATAAGGGGGGTGAGTGGGCGGGTGTCACCTTAGTGTCCCTGGGAGAACGGGAGATGGTTCCTAAGATCCAGGTGCCCCCAAATACTGCTAAGTATGGGCAATGGATCACCATCAATGGCCAGAGAGGGGAGGCTCTGAAAGATACAGGAGCCAGTATGACTATGGTGAGAAGTCAACTGGTGTCTCCAGAGCAGGTGGTTCCCAATGTACTCCACCCCGCCGCGATGGCTGATGGCAGAATGGGCCACTATCCCGTGGCTGAGGTTCCCTTTGAGTGGGAAGGGTTGCAGGTTCACTTCGAGTTGCCGTAAGCCCTGCCGTGCCAGTTGATTGTCTGCTGGGGAATGATATGGAGCACAACGCTTGGAGAGAGGTGGAATACCGGACGCACTCTGCGATGCTGGGTACACCTGACTGGGCCTGTGTTAGCACAAGGTCTGCGACTGCCCGGAGAGGGAGGTCGCCTGGGTTGGAGCCTGGAACAATGGCCCAACCCGCTGCCAAAAAGGGACAGACCCGAAGACAGGAAGAGCCTGCTTCGGCTTCCACATCCCATGTGACAGATCGGCCACCTGCGGTGGTGGACTAGGAGTCCGTGGAGGGGGAAGTAGTCTCTCTGGAGGACCTACCCATCCCTGCTGAGTGGCATGTGGAGGGAGGGCCTACCAGGGAGGAGTTCTGTAAGGGCCAGAAGGAGTGCCCTACCCTTGAGGGACTGAGGCAACAGGCTGAAGCCCAGGCAGCAGGGGACGTTGCGGGACACTACCATATTTACTGGGAGGATGGACTCCTCTACAGTGAACCCAAGGTACCCTTACCTGGTTCATCAAGGGCCTTGGTAGTCCCGCAACGATACCAAGCCTTTCTGCTGGAATTGGCTCATGCAATACCCTTGGCAGGACACTTAGGTCAGGACAAGACCTTTGCTCGGCTTGTCCCCCACTTTTACTGGCCTCAGATGAAAGTGGCATCTAACACCTACTGTCGGACATGTGTAACCTGCCAGGCCAGTGGGAAAACAGGGGTGAAGCTGAAAGCTCCCCTGGAACCACTTCCAGTCGTTAGCACCCCCTTTGAAAGGGTGGGCATCGACATTGTAGGGCCCTTGGATCCACCAACAACAGCTGGTCACAGGTTCATCCTGGTTCTGGTGGATCATGCCACACGGTATCCAGAGGCAATTCCTCTGAGGACTGTCACTGCACCTGTGGTGGCTAAGGCCCTAATGGGGATCTTTACGCGAGTGGGTTTTCCCAAGGAAGTTGTGTCTGACAGGGGGACCAACTTTATGTCAGCGTACATGCGGGCCGTGTGGAGTGACCTACCGGTTCACCACACCCTATCACCCCCAGTCGAATGGACTGGTCGAGAGGTTCAACAAGACCTTGAAGGGCATGATCAGAAGTCTGCCTGAAAGCCTGCGGAGGAAATGGGACGTCCTCCTACCCTGTTTGCTATTTTCCTACAGGGAAGTGCCACAGAAGGGAGTGGGCTTCAGCCCCTTCGAGCTTCTGTATGGGCACCCTGTACGCGGTCCTCTCAGCCTGGTGAAGGATGGATGGGAAAAGTCTCCCAGGAAACCCCCCCAGGATGTGGTGAGCTACATGCTGGCCTTCAGGAGCCAAATGGCGAAGTTGTGGAAGCAAGCTTCTGACAACTTGGAGGCCAGCCAGGCAGTGATGAAGGAGTGGTATGACCACAACGCTCACCAGGTGGAATTGGAGCCTGGCCAGAAAGTGTGGGTGATGGAGCTTGGAGAGCTTAGTGCCCTCCAGGATCGCTGGACAGGCCCCTTTGAGGTGTTGGAGAAGAAGGGTAAGGCCACATACCTGGTGGACCTTAAGACCCCACGACAGCCCCTGCGGGTGCTTCATGCCAACCGACTCAAACCCCACTATGAGAGGCCCGAGGTCATCTTAATGATGGTGACTGATGGGGGAGAGGAAGCGGAAAGTGAACCTCTCCCAGACTTGTTCTCGTCTCAAGAAAAGGATGGGTCAGTGGAGGGAGTGATTCTCTCTCCCACCCTAACTCCTGTACAGTGGGAAGACTGTTGCCAGATACTGGAGCAGTACTCTACGTTGTTCTCCCCTGTCCCGGGAAGGACTCACCTATGTACCCATGATGTGGACACAGGGGACAGCCCACCAGTGAAGTCAAAGACCTACCGGCTGTCCAGCAAGGTGAAGGCCAGCATCCATGGTGAGGTTGCCAAGATGCTGGAGCTTGGAGTTATAGAACCTTCCAGCAGCCCCTGGTCTAGTCCGGTGGTTCTAGTGCCAAAAGCCGCTCCACCGGGCACCACTCCAGAACTGAGGTTCTGTGTGGATTATCGGGGACTGAACTCAGTTACAAAAACTGATGCCCATCCGATCCCTAGGGCGGATGAATTAATTGACCGGCTAGGAGCTGCCCAATACCTAAGTACCTTTGACCTCACTTCTGGGTACTGGCAGATCTCCTTGACAGATGGAGCAAAGGAAAAGTCAGCCTTCTCCACGCCTGAGGGACACTTCCAATTTTGTGTGATGCCCTTTGGGCTCAAAAATGCCCCTGCCACTTTTCAGCGACTGGTGAATCAGGTCCTCTCCGGAATGGAGGGTTTCTCCGCTGCTTATCTGGATGACATTGCTGTCTTCAGTAGCAGTTGGGAGGACCATTTGCAACATTTGCAAGCAGTTCTCCAGGCCCTGAAACAAGCTGGGTTGACAATCAAGGCCAGCAAATGTCAGATTGGGCAGGGGTCGGTTGTGTACCTTGGACACTTGGTGGGTAGGGGGACAGTGCAGCCCCTGCAGGCAAAGATTGAGGCAATCATGGCCTGGGAACCCCCCAAGACACAGACTGAGGTCCGAGCTTTCCTGGGCCTCACAGGCTACTACCGTCGCTTTGTGAATGGGTATGGCACTATTGTAGCGCCTCTCACAGAGCTCACCTCAAAGAAACAACCTCGACAGGTAGTTTGGACGGAGGCTTGTCAGCAAGTTTTTGAAAAACTGAAGCAGGCAATGTGTGCAGCACCGGTCCTGAGTGCTCCATACTTCTCCAAGGAGTTCATTGTCCAGACCGATGCATCAGAACATGGCATTGGGGCAGTGTTATCGCAACTGAATGAAGAGGGCCTGGATCAGCCTGTGGTTTTCTTATCCAGGAGACTGCTTCCCCGGGAACCGAAGTGGAGTGCAATTGAGAGGGAAGCTTTCGCGGTGGTGTGGGCTCTGAAGAAGCTGCGGCCATACCTGTTTGGCTCGCACTTCCTGGTTCAGACTGACCACCGGCCCCTTCGTTGGCTAATGCAGATGAAGGGGGAGAATCCCAAGTTACTGAGATGGTCCATCTCCCTACAGGGAATGGACTTCTGGGTGGAACATCGGCCTGGAGTGGACCACGCCAATGCAGACTCTCTAGGTATTTCCGCCTTAGTGATGAGGACTCCCAAGGGATTGGTAGCTCTCCCCACTTTCAGCTGGGGGGGACGCGTGTTAGACCTGTCTGGCTCTTTGCGTAGTCCCTCCAATTTATTATTTATTTTGCCCCCTTTTTGCCCCTCATGCCTTTATTTATTTTTGTGTCCACTAGATTTTTCATGGTGTTGGCCTGGGGGATAGGTGCTCTGTTACCCTCATGATTTTTCACCTCAGACCTAGGTGCCCCTCATGACAGGAATTCACTTAGTCCAACAAAATGGTGGCTTCTAACTGCCATAACTGTCAGTCCCCTAGAGTGCCCTATAGGTTAATATCAGGCCTTCCAGAACCTTCTGGACCCTACTGGACCCTGTGAGGACAGTCTATATAAGGGCAGAGGGCAGGAAGCCATTTTGTGTAGTACAGGGAGTTGGAGGAGAGAGGCAGTGGTGTGAGGAGGAGGACGCACTGGAGCAGTAGTTGTCTGAGTAATAGTCAACCTTTTCAGGAAGACGTTCCCCCTTTGGCCCCTGACCAAACCCTCCCATCGGACTTCACCTTCTGTGGGAACCGGTGCAACTGTGGCGGTTGGCCCCTTGAGCCCCCTTTGACCCTCTCCCTCAGTTTCCCAACTACTATCTGGGAACTTGCTCCCTTCATTTCCCATCATAAACTCATCCTACCAGAACCTCGTGAGTGAAGACCAGGGCGAGATCCGTCGCCCTACGCCGCCGAGGAGTCACTGAATCGGAGGCGTGAGTTGGGTACACAGACAAAATATCGAGTTTTAAATATCGATATACAATAATATCGAAGTATAAATATCGATGGGACAAAATATCGAAGGTAAGTAATGTCGATAGTCTTAATATCGATATTAGTATGATATAAGTAATATCGAAGTTTTAAATATCGATGTCAATAATATCGAAATAAATAACTTCGATTTTACTAATATCAATTTTTAAATAAATTTTGTGTATATTATATTGTATTTATTATGTTTTATTATTTATTTTTAATGTAATTTAATTAAATATTGTCTTTTACTACTGTAGCGGGTTGTGGGTTTATAGGGGAATAGGGTGGGAAGTAATTTAATTATGTTAAATTAATTATTAATTAGTAGGAATGATTAATTAATTAATTGAGAAATAATTTTTTATTAATTTTAATTAATTGATTAATTGATAAATATGTTCTGTAGCGGGTTATGGGTTTATAGGGGAATAGGGTGGGAAGTAATTTAATAATAATTAATTAATTAATATATGTTTGTACATATTTTAATTAATAATTAATTGGTAATTAATTTATATTAGTTAATTAATTAATATAATTTTGTACATATTTTTAATTATTAATGAGTTGGTAATTAATTAATATTAATTATTTAATTACATTAATTATAGTATTTTTTTTATATATAATTTTTTGTTATTCTTAATTAATTAATTGGGAAAAATAATATTAATTATTAAATTAAATTAATTACAGCTAATGTGCTAATATATTTACTTTATTGTTATTGTTAATTAATAATTAATTGGTAATTAAATAATATGAATTAATTTTGGGTAAAGGAGTATTTTTAGGGTTCAGGGTCAGTTTTCAGTTTTTGGGTAAAGGGGTATTTTTAGGGTTCAGGGTCAGTTTTCAGTTTTTGGGTAAAGGGGTATTTTTAGGGTTCTGGGTCAGTTTTCAGTTTTTGGGTAAAGGGGTATTTTTGGGGTTCAGGGTCAGTTTTCAGTTCATGGGTAAAGGGGTATTTTTAGGGTTCAGGGTCAGTTTTCAGTTTTTGGGTAAAGGGGTATTTTTAGGGTTCAGGGTCAGTTTTCAGTTTTTGGGTAAAGGGGTATTTTTAGGGTTCAGGGTCAGTTTTCAGTTTTTGGGTAAAGGGGTATTTTTAGGGATAAGGGTCAGTTTTCAGTTCATGGGTAAAGGGGTATTTTTAGGGTTCAGGGTCAGTTTTCAGTTTTTGGGTAAAGGGGTATTTTTAGGGTTCAGGGTCAGTTTTCAGTTTTTGGGTAAAGGGGTATTTTTAGGGTTCAGGGTCAGTTTTGGTTTTTTGGGGTACAGGGATATTTTTAGGGTTCAGGGTCAGTTTTGGGTTTTTGGGGTACAGGCGTACAGGGTAAAAACAAAAAAATATTACATTAAATGAAATAAATAACATTAAAAAAAAATTACATTACATTATTAAGTGTTTTATTTATTTTAAATGTATATGTATTAGTTTTAATTTTGTTTTAATATTTTTATTTAATATTTGTAAAATTATATGTATTTTAAAATTATTTTTACATTATTATTAATACATTTAAAAAAACGATATTTTTGATTCCGATATTTTTGTACTACGATTAGCCCTGGGCGAAGAACTACGCTCCGTTCGCGGAGTTTGCGGAGTTTCGGCAACTCCGCGCTCCGCGGAGAACGCGAAGTTGTCAAATACTCCGCGAACTGCTGCGTAGCGTAGTTCTCGCGGGCTCAATAGCATTTTCGCGTGCGCGAGGATGCTTGTCGGGAAGATCGAGTTGCCGAACACGCAGAAACTGCAATCTGGCACAGAATAACTCGCGAACACGTTAGTAGTGACCGGAAATAAGGGGACGCAAGCGGGCGGGACAAACCTCATGGGTAACTTCGCGCGCTACACATCCCGAGCATGCAGGCAATCAATCAATCAATCAATCAGGATATTTGTATAGCGCGCTACTCACCCAGAGGGTCTCAAGGCGCTTGGGGGAGGGGGGTCCACTACTGCTCGAACAGCCATGTCTTGAGTTGCTTCCTGAAGCAGAGGTGGTCTTGGGTCAGGCGGAGGTGGATGGGGAGGGAGTTCCAAGTCTTGGCTGCCAGGTAGGAGAAGGATCTTCCTCCCATGGTGGATCTTCGGATGCGTGGCACGGCGGCGAGGGCGTGGCTGTTCGATCGTAGCTGGCAGGTGGGAGTGTAGAAGGTCAGGCGGTTGTTGAGGTACCTGGGGCCCAGGTCGTGGAGGGCCTTGTGTGCGTGGGTGAGGAGTTGGAACGTGATTCTCTTGCTGACGGGGATCCAGTGAAGGTCTCTCAGGTGTCCAGAGATGTGGCTGTATCGGGGGATGTCCAAGATGAGTCGTGCGGAGGCGTTCTGGATGTGTTAGAGTCTTTTCTGGAGTTTGGCTGTGGTTCCGGTATAGAGGGTGTTTCCGTAGTCCAGTTGGCTGGTGACGAGTGCCTGTGTGACCGTCTTCCTGGTTTCGGTGGCGAGCCATCGGAAGATCTTTCGGAGCATGCGTAGGATGTTGAAGCATGATGATGAGACGGCGTTGACTTGTCTGGTCATCGAGAGGGAGGAGTCCAGGATGAAGCCCAGGTTGCGTGCGTGGTCCGTTGGTTTGGGTGCGCTGCCCAGGGCAGGGGGCCACCAGGAGTCATCCCAGGCGGAGGGTGATGATCCAAGGATGAGGACTTCCGTCTTGTCTGAGTTCAGTTTCAGGCGGCTGTTCCTCATCCACTCGACTACGTCTTTCATCCCTTCATGTAGGTTGGTTCTGGCGGTTCCTGGGTCGTTGATGAGGGAGAGGATCAGCTGGGTGTCGTCAGAGTAGCAGATGATGTTGAGGTTGTGTTGGCGTACGATGGCTGCGAGGGGGCTCATGTAGACGTTGAAGAGGGTGGGGCTGAGTGATGATCCTTGTGGTACGCCGCATATGACTTCGGTGGCCTTGGATCTGTACGGGGGGAGGCGGACTCTCTGGGTTCTTCCGGTGAGGAATGAGATGATCCACTCCAGTGCCTTCTCTTGGATTCCGATGTTGCTGAGGCGCTGCACTAGGGTGCGGTGGCAGACCGTATCGAATGCTGCGGAGAGGTCCAGGAGGATGAGGGCCGCTGTTTCCCAGTTGTCGAGCAGGGCTCGGATGTCGTCAGTGGCTGCGATGAGGGCGGTCTCGGTGCTGTAGTTGGCGCGGAAGCCGGACTGCGAGTGGTCGAGGCTAGTTGGGCGAGCGCAATTGGTGATCCACTGTGTGAGGTTGTTGGCTGCTTGGTTGGGGTCCGTTGAGCTGGCGGGAGGGTTCTGGCTCAGTGAAGTGGTGAGCTGGTCGGTGGTGATCTTGTTCCAGTTCCTGCAGGGAACCTGTTGCGGGTGGTGGTGAGTCGTGGTCTTTCTGAAGCTGAAGTGGACGCAGCTGTGGTCTGTCCAGTGGAGTCCGGTGGAGTGGCTGAAGGAGATGTACTTGCTGGAGGAGAAGACTGGGTCAAGCGTGTGTCCGGCGTAGTGGGTGGGGGTGTTCACCAGTTGCATGAGTCCGAGGTTGGCGAGGTTGTCCAGCAGGGTGGTGGTGGTGTTGTCGTTGTTGTTCTCCAGGTGGAAGTTGAGGTCCCCTAGGAGGATGTAGTCAGCGGAGGCGAGGGCATGCGGGCTGATGAAGTCTGCGATGTCTTCGCTGAATTGTGTGCGAGGTCCTGGGGCTCTGTAGATGAGGGTGCCTCTGAGTGTGGTCTTGGGGTCGGTGTGTATCTGGAAGTGAAGACGTTAAGCGGCTGTGAGGGTGTCGTCTGATTGGTCGTGATGCGGATGGTGTTCTTGTGGACGATGGCGATGCCTCCTCCTGTCTTGTTGACGCGGTCTCTCCGGGTGATCTTTTATCCGTCCGGGATGGCGACGGCGATGTCGGGCGCTGAGGAGGCGTTCATCCATGTTTCCGTGAGGAAGGCGACGTCTGGAGACGTGTTGTCGAGCAGGTTCCAGAGTTCCACGGCGCTCCCGAAGACGAAAAATGGCTCGCGAACGGGTCAAGCAAGCTACTACGCATGCTCGCGGAGCTATGCGTAGTTCGCGGAGTGCAAGTGCATCTTCGCATAGCTCGCGGAGTGCGGCTACGCGAACTACGCCCAGGCTTAACTACGATATTATTTTTTCAATATTTTTGTACTTACCTTTATGAAGATAGGATTCCGATATTTTTGATGTCGATATTTTTGGTCCGATATTTTTGTATTTCGATATTCTGTCTGTCGATATTATGTCAGACATTCGTGAGTTGGCATAGGCATTGCTGGGCTAAGCGTCGGAAGGAAGTAAGCGCTAACCCCTGCGCAGGCTCAGTGACGCGGCTGCAGAAGAGGCGGGGAGTCGGCGTAGTACTGATCCCCTGCGCAGGCTCTGAAGCGGTGAGCCGATCGCAGCCGAGCAAGTGAGGCGGCGCCTAGCAGGTACACTATTTACCCGCGCCTGTGCTGCAGTCCGGTCCAGTGAGAGCGGAGTGGCGCTCACGGGTGACTGAAACTTCGGTCACTTCGGTCCAGGCTCAGCCCCTTTCTAGCACGGGGGCGGAGGGCCGATTTCCGTGTGAGGTGCGGCGGAGAAGAGCAAGAACTGAAGATTTGTGTCAGCGGCAACCTCTGTTTTGATCCCAAGTAAGGTGGAAAAGCAGGGGAAGAGTAAAGAGTGACTGGGGATTCAGCCAGTAAGCTGGGGAGGAGTTTCTTTATACCCCTAGTCCAGGACTAACTGTTGGAAACTCCCTACACGCTTTTGAACTCTGAAGATCTCTATGTCTAGCGCTGATAGGGTGAAGGAGAGCCCGTTAAGAATCCCTGGGTAACAGTCTCAGAGATTCAAGTTTATTAGAGATTCTCCTCAGGGCAGGAGAAGTGACCTGGGATATTAAAGATACTAAACCTGATTACTGAAGGATATTGTGGGATTCTTTTACAGAGGAGGAGGGGAAGAAGAATCTGTGACTTCATCCTGTTTACCTATGAGCAAGTTATAATAGAGCTATAGTGATAATACATCTGCTAACTTGTAATTGTATACCTGGGTTTACTCACCTCTTGAGAGGAAGGTGTCACACAGTGGGCGGAGAGGTAATATTCCAGGGTCCTAAGACCTGGATATTTCTAAAGTGATAAGCTAAAGTGGATAAAGTATCAAAGTTGGTATTGCTCTGGTGGTGTAACTAGAGAACCTCCGCTTGGGTGGGTAATCTAACACTGTAGAAGACTAATTACTACTGAACTGGATTCTTCTGATGTTATAAGATATATGTGGAAAGAACTGATATAATTTGTACAGTGTATTTAGATGTAAAACGACTGAGGAGTGGACAAAATATTTTTATAAAACAATTTGTATTTTTCCACAAAGATTGGTGTAGCGTCATTTTTGAGTGGAATTGCTTTGAGTTACTGCTGGGTGGTTTGCAACCTTTACACATGTGCCTCAATTAGAAATTGTCTTACCCTAGGCCAGGCTACCCTAGGTGACCTGACAAAATTAGGTTCTAACACATTCCTATTCACTCTAACTTGAAATCATTCTTGTTCTCACTCACTCATTCTTACTCGCTGGCTCACTCATGTTCACTTACTGACCCTCAATCCCAATCATTCACATCAGTACCTGCCACTCACTCATTTTCTATCACAGACACACAGGCACACACATTTAGAAACATGCTAACACACAAACATATGCTCTCTCTCACTCAAACACATGCTCACCTTAAAGCATACACATAACATGCCTCCAACAGCATTTTCCTTCTCGTATCAAAGCTACCAGCAGAGGTCCCAATGCAGATCCTCTTGATTCGTCTTTTATTATACTAATACCGAATAGCAGACTATTATTCATTATTAGCAGTCGCGGTCGGCACAGGTAAGAGTAGTGGGGTGGGGTGGGGAAGAGGTTGGGGAAGTCAGCATACGACGGGATACGTTAAATTAAATATATAAAAAAATGAAACCACTTGCCTTGCGCTTGCCGCATTGACGAATCGGCGATGTTGCGAGTGCAAGGTAAGTGGTTTATTATTTGTTTTTTAAATTAATTTAACTTATCTCATCGTATGTAGACTTCCCCGACGTCCACCCCGCCCGCCTCACCACTCTTATCTGTGCCGGCCACCACTGATATTTAGAATGATAAAAAATGGACAAGGAAGAAGGATGGTGCAGCCCCTAAACGACCATAATGGCACTGATTTTGCCACCCTGAAGCCAGCAATCGCAGTGCTAGTGGTTGCAAGGGGAAAGCCATTGGTCGCAGCTGCGACTCCTGGCAATCCCTAAATTATATCCATACTATGCACTTTTCCTCCACTATCAGGCAAAGCAGCATGAGAGTGAATCCATTTATAATTTCTCTGCCCCCTTCATGAAATGTGATAGCAACTGCACATTTATGATGCGGAGGGCGAGCTCTTAGACAGTTGTTCACTTTCCAAAATGGAATGCCTCAATCTGTGTGAATGGAGCATATTGCACCAGAAGTCTCAGCAGTTGTGCGTCATGCACATTGAGTTTGCACTTTCAAATGTAAGCATCAAGTCTGAGCCACTAGATAATGTTGGAAACTTGTCTGAAAAACATACCATCTCACGAAGAAGTAAAGAATGTGCACGTGGACACTGCAGTTTAACCACCCCACACCTACCTGGGTGTCTTGCCAACAGCAAGAAATGCTTAGAGTGGACCAAAGACTGCATGTGTACTAGCAGGTCTATACTTTGCCCAAAAACCACATTCACCAAATTCCAAGTCCTAAGAATCTGCTAACATTACTAGTAACATGGAAGAAGACAAGGTGGGAGACACTATTCAAGATGTCTGCTCAGTCTGTGTCTCATCACCACATGTCAGACCCAATTCAGGTTCCTGAACACCATGTTGCATGAGGGACGGTCACTGAAGAACCGTATTTATAAAGAAAAAAGGCACAGGGACACTGTTCATCTGTTGCACAGACAAACCCTTTTGCCTCATCTATACACTCAGGGGCATATTTACAGGCCCCTATCGCCACCACACCTTCACTTTCAGTGACGTTGTGATGGCGACAGGGGCTTTGCCTTATTTACAAGACACTTTAGGTGGCTTAATGCTGCCTTGTAAGTAAGGCACCCTTTAACACTACGCTACTTAGCGTAAAAGGGGTGGGCAATGGGTGTTGCAGTGGGTGTTTCACCGCAACACCCATTGATTTTGATGCTGCCCCTATTTACAAGGGTGGCGTAAATAGAAGGCAGCAGCAAAATTAAGACCAGGGAAAACCTGGTCTTACCCTGGCGCAACAAGGAGAAATGCTTAATTTCTCCTCGTTTTTGCTGTTTCCATCTGTGCTGCCTTGTGCATAGAAACAGCAAATTGCCATTGATTGTGTATGTGCATAGAGGTGACCCGTCCTGCACATAAGCAGTACAAAAAAAAGTTTAGCAACTTCCGTGTGTGCTGCATTAAGCAGTACACATAGAAATTTCACAACACCATGCAGGAAGGTAGAACTTCCTGCACATAAACAATAATTTCTCCCAAAGCAGACATCCTTGCACTATGGTGCAAGCGTGCAGGCATTGGTGTTAGGCAGCGGAACTCAGCACCAGCGTTAGGGAAAAAGCAGGGGTGTGCCGCATTCTTGTGAATACGGCGCATCCCTGCATTTTCAGAATGGTGAAGCGTGGCGTTAGCAATGTTTGCTTAACACCACACTTCTCCATTCTATTGTAAATATGCTCCTCTGTGTCTAAACATGCAAAGTGGATAACATATTTGATGAATTCTGCTGTCCTTTCCTGGACATTTGGGCCCTCATTTAAGAGGAAGCCATGCAGTTCAGTGCAGCAAGTCACCTTGCTGCATTGCACTAAGTGACAGGGAAAGGGCAGGAATGCCCCGTATTTAAGACAATATGGCTCATTCCTGTCCTTTCCCTTGCTCTGATGCCCTTTTGACAGCCTAATGCCAATGGTGGCACCTTCCTGCACAAAACAATTCTGGGAGGCATATTCCTCTTTCTATGTATGCTGCAGAATGCAGAATGCAGCGCATATAGATAGAGGAAGAAACTAGGAGAAACAGAGATATTTCTCCCCGTTACACCTCCCCTGGGAAGGTGTACAGGTTTGGCCATTCCCAAATTGACAAGATCTTGTAAATCTGGGGATGCGTCAAAATCCATTGGGAGTTGCGTGAGAGCACCCATGCAATGTCCATGAAATGCCATAATGGTTGAAGGTCCCACGCCATTTGTTTTTTCATTTGTGCTCACCCGTAAACCAAAACAGCCAGATGATTTGTGCATATGCAAAGACATGGAGATGCCAAACACTTTCATTCACAGCTCAAAGAACACCCTAAATTCCTTCTTGACTCAGACACATGGTATATGACCTCCTTTACAACACTTATGGAACAGTGGCCCAGATTAATTTAGAGGTTAAAAGGAAGGAGATTAGAGCCTTATTGAAATCCTGGTGCAATCTCCCATTTTCAATTCTTGGCCGTTCTAATCTTGTCAAAATGTCGGTTCTCCCCAAAATTACATTTATTTTTGATGCAATCCCTTTGCTATTTAGTTCAGCCTCTTTAAAAAAGTTGCAGTCAGATATTAATAGTTTCCTTTGGGCTGACAAACGGGTGAGGATCGCATGGAAGAAACTGAGATGCGAGAAAGCAGCTGGGTGAATAGCCAGCCCCGATTTTGGGTTCTATAGCTGGGCCTTTCTTTTTAAGAATATGAGATCCCTGCATCTTGATTCCACCTATTTCACACCTTGCCTCTTGGGCCATGTACAATAGTGTACAGCAGGGGGGTGATGGGTTTCTTTTTAAATTTGGCCACCCAAAATACTTTAAAAAAATTAAATTGAAGGTGATACAGTCGTCCTGTGAGCTATGGTTCCAGATGAGGAAGCTGCTCAAAATTCCATATTACTGTTCTAGTGCTCCCATATGGAACTCTTCATTCACTCCATCATGCCTAAATGACAGATTATCTGCCCCTTTATGGGAAAATGGATTTCAGAATTAGGGCCAATTAATGTGAGAAAACAAACTCTTGTCA
Source organism: Lissotriton vulgaris (assembly GCF_964263255.1). Lineage (NCBI taxonomy): Eukaryota > Metazoa > Chordata > Amphibia > Caudata > Salamandridae > Lissotriton > Lissotriton vulgaris. The sequence goes on from NC_141695.1 coordinate 936,327,693, forward strand.
TGGGATGAGCTTAACTCTCAAACCAATAAAAAATTATCAAGATTAAAATGTTATCAAATCACCAGTTGGGCTTCTAATCGAGATAAAAATAAAGTTAGTAATGAAGAACGGGAGAGCAGGTTTTTAGTCCCGAACCACTAAAGCAAAGAAGTGGCGAATTGGTACTGGACTTTGATTAAAGGAGATCCACCACCACTGCCAATAAAGGAACCCTGGAGAAGAGGACTGGCTTCCAGCGATATTTCATCCTTTTGGCAAGTATCTATATGCATTTTGTGGAAGGTTGTCAAAGCTGCAGCATTGAGGAGAAATCATCTGTCTACACTTCACAGAGCCTATTGGACCCGAAGAGGCTTTCCAAGCTGGGAGGCGGAGAGAAGGTCTGTGTGAAGTTTAACCTGAAAAGCGCAGATGATGTGCATATGTTCGTGCAGTGTCCTCAGATCCAGGGCTTCTAAAGGCAAGTTGGTAAGATTATCCCCAAAGTATTGGGCCAAGAAATTCAGGTAAGCCTGGTATTAATTATTTTTGGAATTTTACCTGATGACAGTAGTACCATCAAACTGTCAAATCTCCAAGCATCATTACTGTTTGTTTTAATACTGTTGGCAAGAAGAGAAATCTGTTTAAATTGGATATCACCTAATTCTCCAAAGGTGTTAGATTGGGTGTCCTCTGTTAAAAGAATCCACAAGTTGGAACTGGCTTGTGAAACAAAGAAAAGAACTGTGGGGCATATTATCAAGGACAGGCAATACATTATCGCCGCTTTTATCAATAGGAAGCTGCCGATAAAGCGGCAATAATGGCCTTGATAATATGCTCTATGAATTCCAATCGAAGCCCATGTTAGATGTGTTGGAATTCATAGAGCATATTATCAAGGCCATTATCGCCGCTTTATCAGCAGTTTCCTGCCGATAAAAGCGGCGATAATGTATCGCCTGTCCTTGATAATATGCCCCTAGGTTTTGGGGGTTGTGGGATAATTGGGCTAATAATTTGAATTCTGCAACTTTCTAGCACGTACAAAAGTCCAATGTTTATGAAGCAAGTGGGTTCCTGGGAAAATGGTTTATGTATAAACTATGGACGTGATACCATCCTTGATATTCCCAAGTGTCATGCGGTTGGCGTCTCTAAAAAACCCCCTTGAGGTGGAAAGAGATCTGGAGGGTTATATATCCTCTCTATTGGGTCCAGGAGGGTGTCATGATACTGCTTTATGACCACTCACTTTATTTCTTTATTGAGGACAAAAAAAAAAGTTACCAACTAACTTTGAAAGATATGTTTACGTTTTAAATAATAAATACATGAAAAATAAATATGAGAAAGGGAAAATATTGGCTTTTGGTAAAGGTGAGTAAAATTGTGGAGACTGTCTCGATGAAGACTGTTTCAGTGGATAAGATTTGATACAAAATAATGCCAGTACTATGGTGTTAATACCAGCTGCATCAAAGGCAAAATTTACTGTCTTTAGATGTATGAGTAGATGCTTAGTGGTGCTTACTGCAAGAAAAGTTAGAACCGTGATGCAAGTGCGACAGGCAACATGCATTTACCTCTGTAATTTGCTGTAAAGACAATGAAAGGTTCGGTCGACTGAGTATTCAAACTATTTACTTACTCAATAGGCCTTGCCTAGACAGCACATGCGCTACCTCATTGATACCTTTTGTTTTTTAATAGTAAACTTTGAGGCTGTCTTTTGCTTACTATTGGTTGGTGTTGGAAATGGGATCCTGGCTGGCCAAGACTCGCGTCAAGGTCAGTCAGGGATCACCATTCCTAAGGTCAGGGCAAGGGAGTCACACACCAAGGCAACCCCCACTCACCCTCTAGGTAACGTGGCGCGAGCAGCAAGGCTAAACTTGGAGGCGATGTAAGTTAAGTATTTGCGCACGCACCCCAGCAACAACAACCAAAGGCCCACCACAAAGGAAAACTCCACACAAGGTTATATAAAAATAGCCTTTGTATTATAATAAATATACATCAGATAAAACACACATCTTGTTACACTGTGCCAACAGGCATGGGCGGAATTTACAAGGGATATTTGTACAGGACAGGGCCACTTGGACCACTGTCAAGGGTATCAGCACTTTTAGAAGCAATACTTTCAGAAATAGCACTTTAGAAAGTAAAATCAGTGTAGCACACAATATAAACATAGAGCACACAACCAGTAATCACTGGTAACAGGACCTCACTAGCACCACCTGTACTAGGGAGAAAACAACCACCTACACATCACAATACCTGTAGGGGTGTAAAAACAAAACACATGATGCATTAACATTCAGAGGTGTAGCAATAACATTGCGCAAAACTTAAATCAGTCACCACCTGTGACAGTCCCTGTGTCCCAATGTCAGGGCCTAAACGTAGCAGTTGCCCACAAAGTGCTGGGCAACTGGTTCAGGGAAAGTTAGGGCAACGTTGGAGCCTCTCTGGGCTCAAGAACCACCACTGTGGCACTGCGGAGCCTCTCTGGGCTCCTGGACAAGGAATGGTGCCCTGAGCCTCTCTCAGGCTCTTCACAAGAATGGGCAATGAGCCTCTCTGGGCTCACAACGCAAAAGGCTGGAGCCTCTCTGGGCTCCAAAACGAGGGAATGGCACCCTCAGAGCCTCTCTGGGCTCAAAGAACAAATGGCAGCAAGAGCCACTCTGGCTCGGGTTGGAGTCCCCCTCTTGGGGACTCGAATTGCCCAGAAATGCCCCCTAAGAGCCTCTCTGGCTCTAAACACAAGGGCGCGAGGTCGCGCTGCTGAGGGGGCAGGGGGGGGACGGACACCGACAACGTGTCCCGGTGCCCCTCCCTTCGCTTCTGGCAACACTCACCGGCTCTGGCCTCCAGCGGAGGCGGGTCTCTCCCTCTGGTCCCGGGGCTCTCCTCTCCACTCGGGGAGCCTCGGGGATCCGGCCGGCAGCTTCTCTCTTCCCGGCTCGGCTAAGGAGGCGGGACTTCCGGTCGGCCTCTCCTGGGCCGCGCTGGGATTGGCTGGCCGCCTCACCACTTCCGGGTCGCCGCGGGCAGCGCGGCGGCTCGCTTTTAGGCAGGCAGGCGGGCTCCCATGTGATCCGAGGAGTGGGCTCCCTCGTGGATCAACAAAAACGGGCAAAACAACGCGGCAATGAGCGGGGTGGCACCCGCGCCGCCAAATCGCCACACAAGGAAATCAGATGCCGGGTGGGCACCGGCTGTGCTCTCAAAGCGCTAGCAGCGCTAGAAACAAAGGGCTCCCAAGCGCCTCCAGGACAAAATACAGCGCTCACAGCGCCAGGGGCAAAATCAAGCGCTTTCAAGCGCTAGGCAGGCGATTCCAGCACTCCCCAGCGCTGAAGGGCAGAGAGCAGCGCTCTAAGGCTGCAGGCAAGGAGTCCTCAGTGCTCCCCAGCACTGGAGGACAGGACAAGGCTCCAGCAGGGGCTGGAGGCAGGCAGGGGGGCAAGGCTGGGCCAGAGCCAGCACACTGGGTCTCCAGGCAGGGAGACACCCCAAGTGGCGGTCCTTCTGGCCCCAGCAGCAGCAACAGCCCCCTCTGGCAGGATCCAAAAGCAGAACATTTTCTAAGGGGACACAGCCCCTTCTTTATACTGTAAAATCCTTTGTTTCAAGGTGCAGGGTGGGGGGAAAACCAGTCGCAGCTGGTTCTGGAGCACTCTTGATGGCCCAACCACCCATTTCTTTCACTGGGGAGGCTAGGGTCATTAGACACACCACAGGGGGGCGGAGCCAGCATTGTGTGGGGAAAACCCAGCCCATCCAGGACACAGGTACACTCCTCCCACACATCACTCATGCTAATCTCCCACTCACCACCGGGCAGACCCATCCAGACTTCCTGGAGCCTGGCATGCCAGCCAGCTCCAGCCAATCACGCTCCAGCACCTTCACTGCACACATATCTCAATGTCCAGAAGTAGCACTTCCCTTCTAGACACATACATGCCACATACACCATCTCGCAGCATTCACTCTCACGAGTTTACACATACTAAATTCGAGCCTGCACTCCCCACGCATCAGGAACTACCAGGGACACACACATTCCCCATGCATTCCTATGGGAGGGCAGGCCAGCCATACTACACGCACGCACTTTCACTCTGGGACCCAGGGAAAAGTGCGCAGAGACCCAAAAACCACTGACACAGGGTCACACATAAGGCAAAAAGTTCAGGGGTGAGCCAGCCCTGCGGGCCAAGTCCAACATAACCCCCTTCCAGCCAAAACGCAGGGGAGAACAATCACCACTGTGATGGACTTCCCTGCTTGGGGCGATAGAACACGGACGCAGGCCCGCCACTGCCGGGACACCCTCCTGTTCTATGCCACTGTGAACCCCTAGGGTTCCTTCTAAAGCTACTGTAAGGACCAGCTGGGCTACCCCACTGGTACTCCTCAGCTGTCCGCGGCCAGGACCAGGCCCTAGGCCACCCAGGTGCCACTGGTTCCTGCCTACTCATGAAGTGGGGGGTAGTAACCCCAGGCCCATAGTAGCCATTCTCCACTCCTCCTGTCTGCAAGACAGGACTAGCCTGCCACTGGTTCTCCAGCCTAGGGTCTACAACCCCAGGCGGACCAGGAGTCTCAGGGAAGGCTCTCCTCCCCTTACCTCTTCTTTTAGGGTTCCTCCTCCCCGTGCGAGGGGGACACCTAGAACGCCATTCCAACCTAGGGTTTAACCCCTCAGGTTGCACCGGGGTCAGAGGTGGGCTCTCCCACCCTCTGCACCCCCTTCCAGAGGTCTGCCCTCTCCCAACTGGAAGAAGAACCGGCCAGGACACTGGTTACAGTCGTCCTACCCTTCAGGTCAGGCTGATCCTGAACCTGGCCATCCAACCTCCGGTCTAAAACCTTTGGTGGAACAATTGCCGGGCACTCCAGGACTTCTGGGGATTCACATCCTATCTCCCAATCACTCCTTTCACTGAACTTCTGTACTCTCCCTACTGGAGTAGTACTGCCAGACTCCACAATGATAGAAGCTCCACTCACAGATGCTCCAGGTCCTCCACTCACTAGGAGATCCTCCTCAAATGGGCTAACAGGACAGCCTAGGTCCCCAACCTGGTGTTCCCTCAAGAAACCACCCAGGTTCTGAGACAGGGCTTCGGGCCTCTGGGGGCTCTCAGCCACCCACTGACTCCTGCTCCACTGAGCCAGGTAGTCAGCCCCTACACCCTTCTCACTATACTGGGACCTAGCTGGGCTACACTGAGCCTCTTCCACCACGCTGGGCTGGAAGATCCCTGACCCACTACTTTCGGAGTCACTCCCTAATGACTCAAAGGAACCTCTGGCCTTCTCCCAGCGGTCGGCTTCATCTGCAAGCTCACATGCCTCAGACAATCCACACCCCAACAGGTGTTGGCGCAACCCTGGTGAACAACAACTGAGCAACTGCTCTTTGAGAAACATATCGAACAATATGTCCCAATCACATTTCGTGGGCTCCCGTACCCAATCACACAGGGCTCCACAACAGTCATCCTCAAAGTCTACCCAAGACTGGTGAGACGGTTTCCTAAGGTTCCTAAACCTCAACCTATTCTCCTCCTCTGGGGAAACAGGAACCATACTCTGGGAACTGGGAATTTCTAGACTGGAATCTAAAGAGCTGCCACCACTGGACTCAACCCTCCCTGCGGGATCCAGAAAATCAAGACTGCGGTCAGGGGATAACCTACACTCTAGGGCTATCTTCTCCCTGGCCAAGGCCCTCTCAGCCTCTGCAGTCCGCTCATTCACACCCAGCTGCGCCATCTCTCTGGCATACTCTAACCTGAGCTTCTCCATGGCCAGCTGGTGCTCCCTCTCTTCTCTCCTATCCACCCACTCCTCTGGGGACAGGGAAAGGGATGGGGTGCTACATCTGACACTGGACCCAGCAAGGGACTCCCTATCTAGGGGGTACTCACTCTCTGCTGGCGCCCATCCACTGTCAAACTCACTCTCCACATCAGACTCTTCAGGGCTCCCCTCAGACCCACCACCCTCATGGTGTGCGGTCCGGGCCCTCTCCCTCTCACTGTGCTCACGCTCCCAGTCACTCTTCTGCCACAGGATCATGTTATCCCTAAGCTTGGACTGGGTGTCTGACTCACTCACTGGGATGTCTCTCTCCTTACATAACCGTACCAACTCATGCACACTGTACTTAAACAGGCCACAAAGGTTAAAAGGAGATTCCATCTTGACAGGATGCTCACAGACACATGCAACACAAGGGACCTAGCAATCTGAAGTAAAAGTACACAATTCCAAAACTTCCACACTCTCCTTAAAAAAAGAACTCACTCATGCGTCCAGGGAAACACACCATTCATCCACACACACCCTCCCCTCGGATCGTTAAGGCAGTTTCTACCACCCCTGACTTCTCAACCTGACCACATGTGACACAGGTACCAAACTCTGGAAGCAGGGCGGGGGACAAATGTACTGAACACAATTATCAAATGACACTCTTCAGGAGAAGAAACAATGGAATTTTACCAAAAACACAATAATCCCCAAAATGTGGTTATCTACAAATGTAGAGCTTTGAAGTGTGGCCTGTCGCCACTGTGGTACAGCGCAAACACAATTCCTTATCCCACCGCTTGCCGCCAATGTTGGAAATGGGATCCTGGCTGGCCAAGACTCGCGTCAAGGTCAGTCAGGGATCACCATTCCTAAGGTCAGGGCAAGGGAGTCACACACCAAGGCAACCCCCACTCACCCTCTAGGTAACGTGGCGCGAGCAGCAAGGCTAAACTTGGAGGCGATGTAAGTTAAGTATTTGCGCACGCACCCCAGCAACAACAACCAAAGGCTCACCACAAAGGAAAACTCCACACAAGGTTATATAAAAATAGCCTTTGTATTATAATAAATATACATCAGATAAAACACACATCTTGTTACACTGTGCCAACAGGCACGGGCGGAATTTACAAGGGATATTTGTACAGGACAGGGCCACTTGGACCACTGTCAAGGGTATCAGCACTTTTAGAAGCAATACTTTCAGAAATAGCACTTTAGAAAGTAAAATCAGTGTAGCACACAATATAAACATAGAGCACACAACCAGTAATCACTGGTAACAGGACCTCACTAGCACCACCTGTACTAGGGAGAAAACAACCACCTACACATCACAATACCTGTAGGGGTGTAAAAACAAAACACATGATGCATTAACATTCAGAGGTGTAGCAATAACATTGCGCAAAACTTAAATCAGTCACCACCTGTGACAGTCCCTGTGTCCCAATGTCAGGGCCTAAACGTAGCAGTTGCCCACAAAGTGCTGGGCAACTGGTTCAGGGAAAGTTAGGGCAACGTTGGAGCCTCTCTGGGCTCAAGAACCACCACTGTGGCACTGCGGATCCTCTCTGGGCTCCTGGACAAGGAATGGTGCCCTGAGCCTCTCTCAGGCTCTTCACAAGAATGGGCAATGAGCCTCTCTGGGCTCACAACGTAAAAGGCTGGAGCCTCTCTGGGCTCCAAAACGAGGGAATGGCACCCTCAGAGCCTCTCTGGGCTCAAAGAACAAATGGCAGCAAGAGCCTCTCTGGCTCGGGTTGGAGTCCCCCTCTTGGGGACTCGAATTGCCCAGAAATGCCCCCTAAGAGCCTCTCTGGCTCTAAACACAAGGGCGCGAGGTCGCGCTGCTGAGGGGGCAGGGGGAGGGGGGGGGGGCGGACACCGACAACGTGTCCCGGCGCCCCTCCCTTCGCTTCTGGCAACACTCACCGGCTCTGGCCTCCAGTGGAGGCGGGTCTCTCCCTCTCCTCTCCACTCGGGGAGCCTCGGGGATCCGGCCAGCAGCTTCTCTCTTCCCGGCTCGGCTACGGAGGCGGGACTTCCGGTCGGCCTCTCCTGGGCCGCGCTGGGATTGGCTGGCCGCCTCACCACTTCCGGGTCGCCGCGGGCAGCGCGGCGGCTCGCTTTTAGGCAGGCAGGCGGGCTCCCATGTGATCCGAGGAGTGGGCTCCCTCGTGGATCAACAAAAACGGGCAAAACAATGCGGCAATGAGCGGGGTGGCACCCGCGCCGCCAAATCGCCACACAAGGAAATCAGATGACGGGTGGGCACCGGCTGTGCTCTCAAAGCGCTAGCAGCGCTAGAAACGAAGGGCAGGCGCTCCCAAGCGCCTCCAGGACAAAATACAGCGCTTACAGCGCCAGGGGCAAAATCAAGCGCTTTCAAGCGCTAGGCAGGCGATTCCAGCGCTCCCCAGCGCTGAAGGGCAGAGAGCAGCGCTCTCAGGCTGCAGGCAAGGAGTCCTCAGTGCTCCCCAGCACTGGAGGACAGGACAAGGCTCCAGCAGGGGTTGGAGGCAGGCAGGGGGGCAAGGCTGGGCCAGAGCCAGCACACTGGGTCTCCAGGCAGGGAGACACCCCAAGTGGCGGTCCTCCTGGCCCCAGCAGCAGCAACAGCCCCCTCTGGCAGGATCCAAAAGCAGAACATTTTCTAAGGGGACACAGCCCCTTCTTTATACTGTAAAATCCTTTGTTTCAAGGTGCAGGGTGGGGGAAAAACCAGTCGCAGCTGGTTCTGGAGCACTCTTGATGGCCCAACCACCCATTTCTTTCACTGGGGAGGCTAGGGTCATTAGACACACCACAGGGGGGCGGAGCCAGCATTGTGTGGGGAAAACCCAGCCCATCCAGGACACAGGTACACTCCTCCCACACATCACTCATGCTAATCTCCCACTCACCACCGGGCAGACCCATCCAGACTTCCTGGAGCCTGGCATGCCAGCCAGCTCCAGCCAATCACGCTCCAGCACCCTCACTGCACACATATCTCAATGTCCAGAAGTAGCACTTCCCTTCTAGACACATACATGCCACATACACCATCTCGCAGCATTCACTCTCACGAGTTTACACATACTAAATTCGAGCCTGCACTCCCCACGCATCAGGAACTACCAGGGACACACACATTCCCCATGCATTCCTATGGGAGGGCAGGCCAGCCATACTACACGCACGCACTTTCACTCTGGGACCCAGGGAAAAGTGCGCAGAGCCCCAAAAACCACTGACACAGGGTCACACATAAGGCAAAAAGTTCAGGGGTGAGCCAGCCCTGCGGGCCAAGTCCAACAGTTGGCTTTATTGTCATTCTCATTTGCTTCCTTCTTATTGGTCCTCTGCATATGCTTCCTTCCTCTTAGTGTATTGGTCCCAGCACTGGAGAATGGACGCATTACTTTAGTCCTTCCAGTGCTCATTTTTTGGGCACTACTTTTTTCTTTGTGTTTAAGCGCTCTAGCAGAGCATATCTTTTTTAGCTCGCTTCCTTCACACACTTCTCCCTTCCCAGTATTATTCCCTTCTTAGTCTATGTTGCTTGCCTCCAATCGCCCTCTCTCATCTGTGTTGTTTGCTGTGGCTCATCATAGCACTTCTTTTTAATGGCAGCCATGCTGCACAACAGCTGCTGTTCACCAGGGCTAAAAAAATTGAAAAAGCTAATAGCTCTCTCATAGGCATGACCTGTTGGCTTTGCCAATTCCTCTTTTGTTGTGAAGGAAGACAACTAATAGAAATTACCCTTCACTGTTAAGGTACATTGATGAAGATGTGCTGAATGAAGTTTGCACTGGGAGGTTCTTGATGTTTAATGTATGTAAAACTCTAGGTGTAAAATATAGTTATTTGCCAGTAATTACAATAAATACAATCTCAAAAGTCTGTTATGGCCAATAAACATGTGAGTTGTTTGGCCTGTTTAAAATGTAAGAAATATTGGTCTGTTTTTTGTGATACCCTTGTTTGTGTCACAATGCCGAGGTACCATCTTTATCATGGTTTATATGGTAGGAGTTAATGATTAAACATTTCATCTTCGGTAATTGCCCCTTTACTCAGTTCAAGGAATTTTAGGCAAAGTACTTTACCAGCTCAAAACTGCAGATTTAATACAGCTTTGTAGGAATCTCTGGATCATATATTGATTATATACCCTTAATTCTTTAAAAATCATACGTGATTTAATCTAGGACATATCCTTTTTTAACCCCTTCGGAGCTGATGACGAGCTGGGCTCGTCATCGCGTAGCCCGCTCGCACGCTGATGCCGAGCCCAGCTCGTCACGCAAAGTGCGATTTTCGAATTCTCAGCGCGCGAGCGGAATTCCGCTAGCGCGCATGAGGTTAAATGCTGACACAGCTCTTACGAGAGAGCACTAGGAATGTCTGGTGTATTGTTTAGCTTGGACCACTGAATTATATAATATCATTCATGTAGCGTAAAATTCATTTTAATTAGTAGGGGTGCATTATTATCATACATGTGGAGCGCACCTGCACATATTCTTTTGTCGCATTAACATAAGGTGTTAGGATGTTTAAATCTATGAACATAAAACGTGATATATTTAGGTCATGAATAGTAAACATGAAGATTTATTGGGGAAACCAAATGTAACTGGCAGAAAACACTAACATGAAGAATTTGTGTTGTGCAACTGACAACCATTTATTATTAAACGTGTTTATTAATCGTGTCATTTTATATGTAGGTAGGAATATTAACTGAATGTGCCTTATTTTCTATGCAATTCCGTACAGCTCATGCTCCATTTCTCTTATGTTAGCTGAATCTAATAGACCTGAAATGCAATTTTCCTGGAAGCTCTCCCTTTAGAATTTACAGTTTGATTTTCATGTATGCTGTGGATTTAGTTCTTTCTCACATGTGTGTTGCTGGTGGAACAAACGCACTTGTTAGTTAGAATAATGTCTTCGTTTTAGAAGTTATGCAAGGATAGAACAGGATATATTATGAGCTAAGGCCGATAAGAAGAACTGTTGTATTTTCACACTGGAGAAAGCCTGGAAATCAAGGTCATCATGTTCCGTCCTGTGGAAAAGTACATATGAGAACGTGGTCAAAGTGGAAATTTGGGAAAATACCTGTAATATTGAGACTTTGCAAGTAGGAAAAAAAACCACTTCTTCTCTGCCTTGAGAGAGAGCATCTCAGAATGAGCTCTGTCTCACTAGCTTTATGCTATCGGAGCCATCAACCCTCGATACAGGGAAATTTGGACTCATGCTTTTCGGTTACTCTGCATCCCATTTCTTGAAATAGTTGTTTTGTGCATGTTACACAGACTCAACTTTATTTGCAGAATTGGCTTTATGTTGGTCCAATGTATTTCTATACTCTTATCTTGACATGTCTTTATGTCCAGTTATTTTTGGCTTTGTAATAAATTAACTAACCTTACATAGAGGTCTGTGATTACTAGGAGTCGAGAGAAATTCCTATTGAACTGATTGACATTGTTAACGATTTTCTCCCCTCTACGCTTACATGCTGCAAAAAAGAATCATCAAATTGTGACTCTAGAACTGATCTAGAACTTACAGGCCCAGCCCTTTCATCGTGCATTTAAGAATAAGTGTATTATTTTTCAATTGAACTGTGAGAATTTGAAGTTGGCTCCAATGAGAAGGCACTAGCACTTTGAGTGAAAGAAGATTGTTCTACCATTATTTCTCTCAAAAATCGACTCATAAGTCTCAAACGTGTATTTGTTGTAAAACTTTTGTTAGGTTTTATGGGATACATTTAATGCAGTAGTTTTGAGTTTTCTTTTTGTTAACTTCTAACCTTACGATAAGAATCCTGTACCAAAATGATTAAACAAAATTTTCTTTGAGAAGCGTATTGTTGGGTTGTTGTAAAACCATACTCAAAACAAATATTTTGAAAGGAATTGAAATTAAATATATCTTGGTGGACGAATAAGTCAGTGAAACCATCAAACATGGAGTAAGTAAGTGCAGACTTCTGTAGTAAACGTGACTGTTTGCAACTGATAGCAATGGTGGATTAATTCCAAAGTTATCCTAAAGTTAAAAACAGAAACTCAACTCAGTTAAAAACATAAGCTCAAAGCAGTGCTGTACAAACTAGCATAAATTGTGGCTATGTGTGGGCGCCATAAAGAAATCAAAACAGACACTTGTCAGTCCTTCATTATGAGGGAGCAATGATAACTAGAAACTATTGCCTCCAAAACAAAGAAATCACTATACCGGGACTGAAAGCAAATAAAGAACAAGCGAAAGGTATTGAACTTGTGATTTCCAATTTCATTGGGAGGGAGGGGGACAAGCCAAAACTGAGACCAATTTTGTGTGTGTAAAAGGCCACTATATTGAAACAGGTGCATATCACAGTGTCCAACTTAGGCAACTGCCTTACAGACTAAAACCTCACTATACATCACATAACTGATCCCCCGTTTCCCCTCCCGCCCCTACGATCCCCACATCAAGTCCCCCACCCTACTGATAAAATAATAACATTACATAACAACCACATTACACAGTATTGCATTTAGATATCTTGATCTTCAATGAAACCCAAACCCCTACCTGTCATTCTGCAACTGTAGCTACTCAACATCTAGTCTAAACTTAGTCTGCCTGCTTACCCTTTCCCTGCCCCTGCTCACAAACTTCCAACGCTTAACTAAAAACTTCTGCCAATCTTGGCCAGCTTTTAACAACCCCGCCTTCTAGAGGAAAAAAGTGGGAGCGTAGGCGGAAACGCAGTCTCCCCTTTTGACGGCCCCCCCAACCTAATAGGAATGCAGGCCTAGCGCCTTTACACATTCAACACTCTAGCTCACGGGTACTCATAGTACGGCCCGCGGGCCGGCAGCGGCCTGGCAAGCCTTCCGTGGCGGCCCTCGGACTATAAGACATCCTACCAGTGTTTTCAAAGAGTGTCTGCAAACACTCTGCTGGTCTGTGGGGTCTGGGTGATTAATTCCGTCGAGGCCAGAGTGGAGCTGCAGGGGCGCTAAGAGGAGGTGAAATACAGCAAAGCTCCATTCACATGCAAATAGTCTTTTTAAAGACCTGTGAAGTGCTCGGGTGGGGCTGTGTGACTGTGCGCGCTGGGGAAGCAGGCTGGGGAAGCTGTCTCAGCCCAGGTGACACACAGGCAGGGTGAGATGACAGAGGGTGACAGAGGGAGGTAGAGCGACAGAGACAGAGGGAGGGTGGG